>NC_133231.1:18570971-18877534 GCF_040436345.1 Pagrus major | reverse complement strand
AACTGAAATATAGCCATCAAGATAATACTTTGGAATTATTTAGAGAGATTATATTTGGAATTATCCTTTAGAAAATGAAATAAAACTGTCAAACTCAAGCAATAGTCGACATACTCAAGTGATTAACCGGGTCGTTTATGGGAACTAAACATTCGTGAGGTGTCTGAGGAAAGGAAAGCATTCGTGGAAAAACTGTGTACATAACTACAATTTACTATTATTCATCAATCAATTCACTGATCTCAGACAAACACGCTTAGTGAGATCTTTGTCGGATAATTTTTCATATTCTTGCGAGAACTTTACACTGAATTTCAACTGAAACTGGACACAATAAGTGACGATATCTCTTTCATTAAAACCTCAAAGTGGAAGGTTGGATACTCCAAATCGAGGAAACAGTAATGTCGCTCATTAACAGTCCGAGCTTATTGAAAACGCAGCACACGATAGCCACACCCTCGTTTCAGCACAAGTCCTTCCTCTGGGGAGCGGTGCTTCTGATTGTTGTGTGCTGGCTCTTTAGTAAATCTCTACCGCTAATGAGTATCCTCCCTGCAAATGTTTCCTCCATGTGTCCAGAATATTCATCACAATTTATCTCGAGATTCACTGCTCCTGCAACAAGCCTGTTATTGATGTCCTCAACGGGAAAGGAAAGTAAAATCCAGCAGAGATACGAGTCAAAAACGGAGGTCAGCACGAGAGGGAGGAACAAGACACAGCAGACAGTGGAAAGGTGATTTTTGCAGAAAGGTCAGACTCCTTAAGAGGCCCTAATTGGATTCATGTCATTATCAACATGCTGTGTTAGTAAGCATGAGTGTATGTGTGAGTGTGGAGGCCTTCCCCAGCTGCGTGGAACAGCATGCATATTTTCAATATGTACGTATGCAGGGATTTGTGTTTGTGTGTGTCAGAACATTTCCCCTCCCCCAAAGCCTTTTCTTCAGTCTCTCCTCCAACCATTTTCTCACAGAGATCTTATCAACACACCAGCTTGCAGAGAAGGTGCAGGTACTGAAACTCTGATCGGTGGCAGAAGATAGAGACAGGCTCAGAGATGTCGAAGTTAAATTTCCCATAATATTGTAACTGCTGCAAATCAGAGTTAAGATAAGGTAAAGGAAAATGTCATTTCTACAAAATATACTATACTTTCACAGCACCCACTTTTGGCTGTGTGGTAGTGTTAAAAAAAGGCTAGGCTTAAAATCCAAAATGTTCCAAAACAGATACTGTAAAAATCCCTTTTTAACTGCAGCGGAAACCAGGTCAGAGTGAAAAAAAGAGAGAGAGAGAGAGGGAGGGAGCGACAGAGAGGTACAGCCTAAGAGACAGACGCAGATCTCGCACAGTGGCCCATCCATAATGAACAGTGTCCTACCCCAGCCCAGCCGCAGCACACGATCCCTCACAAGAGAGACTTAGGGAGACTGGGACGAGACAAAGGGGAACGGCCACATTAATTACACACACTCTCTAGGCGGGAGCTATCACCAGAGGGTAACGGAGGGAGCGACAGAGAGCCGGAGAGAGATAGAGAAATGGAGATGATAATGCTCATGGAGAACCCTGGTGTGTCTCCGGTGAGAGAGGGAGTGTTTGTCCTTAGCAGCAAGACGCCTGCTGGCTGCTGAGTTATGTCACAGTGCTACTAATGGGACCTGAGCACAGACACACCGATCTGAGGCCACTTGTGTGTGTGTGTGTGTGTGTGTGTGTGTGTGTGTGTGTGTGTGTGTGTGTGTGTGTGTGTCTGTGTGTGTGCGTGTGCGTGTGTATTCAAGGTAGATGGCAGCGTCTGTGTATGTAAGTGGGGGAGGGGGCACTTGTGATATGAATTTATGTGCAAGCTTGTGTGCATTGTTGCATAAGTGTGAAGTGTATACTGTCTAGGGATATATGTGTGTGTGTGTCTCTTTGTGGTGTTTACTTACCCCTGGTAGTGTTTTCTGCTCGTGTAGAGCGCTCTGGGCTTTCAGTGCCGACTCTCTCGCACAGTACGTCAGAAACGCACATCCTGTCAGATAGAGAGAGACAGAGAAAGAGAAGAAATAGAAGGGAGAGGAGTAAAGGTAGGAAAGGTCAGTGAGTTGCTCTAATATTTGTCTTTCTTTGTCTCTCACAAAAACATACACAATCACACACCATTTAAATCATTTAAATGTCTCCTTTTCTGATGTCTTCCCTGATTACTGCTCACCTATTCTGGGTTATCACTGGGCTAACTGTGCGAGGGAATTAAAAATATATAAATTCATGCACTGTAACTAAACTTGACAACACCAGATGATACACTCTAGAGCAGAGAAGGACACTCCACGGCACGGCACATTTCAGAACGGCACGGCACGAGTCAGCACACATGACAGCACCACAGACGTGTGCGCGGGGCTAACAAGGCCTTGCAGGCTGGGCACAGTCAGGTTTCCTGCCCTAAACCAACCACTATGCATGCCTCACGATCACTCCAAAATACACTCCCCCTCTTTTTTCCTATGTGCTGTACCTGTCTCTGTGTGTGTGAGGGAGGGGTAGGTAGCAGAGCTGGCTGGCCAGAGCTGTTTACTACACCTGTCACCAGCACTAAGACAACAAGATTAGCAGCAGGTTAGCATCCGGTGACATCTCAGACAGACTTACGTAGATTCAGAGTAAAGAAGAGAAGATTTGACGATAAGAAAGGAAACATTCACACACAGAGTACATGCCATAAGATGAGAAATAAAACAGAAAGACAGGACGCACATAAGCACACACAGGAAAGCACACAGCTCACACACACACACACGGACACACATACATCTTATGGTCCATCTCATTGCTTTTAAGAGGGGCTTACTGTGGCCGTGGGGATTCTCAAAACAACAGATTCTTTCCCCTGTGTCACCCAGGCTTACAGGCCCATTACACTGATTGGAGCATACAGCCTAATCTGGTTCACAACACACAGGACCCCAGGTCAGTGTGTGTGCGTGAGTTTGCGAGAAAGAGAAAGAGAGTGTGTGTTTGCTACAGTTTATTAACGATCTATTGTTAGGCAGGGACATTATTTAGAGCCTCCTAATCATTAACATGATTAGGGGACTCTCAACTCTATATACTATATAGTACAAACCTATTTATCACTGTTGAAAACTTGGCAAGAGACAGTTAAATTTGTGGATTAGTTACTTTGGTGTGCTTACAATACGGAATTTGTTCCAAATAGATCTGATGATTGATTTCAAAAGTGGATCACAAAAGGCCTCCCTAATTAATATCCAGAGCTTTTATTCCTCACCAAAAAAATGGTCTGGAACGAAATGATTTCTACAGATACCTTCAAGTTCAGCATTAATTCAAGCAGAACCTAGGTGTAGCTTCAGAAACAGGAAAGACAGGAATCATGAAAATGTTCTTGTAACACGTTATAAGATTATCTCCATAATGTATAATGGCATTCTCCAGTAAGAGGGGCGGGAGAAGGAGGGAAATTTTAATATTTCAGAGGAGGGCTGGAGAAGACTATGTCAGATACAATGAAATGTAACTAGTTCAACTACATGGTGAGGATTCTGTTACGCCCTCGCAAACAACATCAGGAAAGGGATCGTAGACTATGTGGGATAAATGACACCAACCACCATTTTTGAGGAATTGCCAGGTTATTGTGCCTTTTTGGCAGGAGATGCATGAAGATATTAATAAAGTGTGTGGAGTCAACGTTCTTTCTAGGCTTTTTTGATTTTTGGGGGGTGACATCTCACTTGACAGGGGAAATATCAATCTTAAGGAGCTGACACCAAGCAAAAAAAAGTGGCTAAAATCAGAGCCACCCACCATTGATGAATGGATAGAAATAATATTTCAAATCTGTACTATTAAGGATGGAAAGGTTGTCATTTCCCCTCAAAGTCCAAAAAGATTTTTTTTTTCTGATACTGAAATTGAGAGAGTACATTAAACCTATGAGGTCAGGCTTGACTTGATAGAATAAATAAGTAAGAATATAATGTGATTTATATTATTTCATTGCTTCTTTCAGCTCGCTCTTTAATCATTTTTTCCCCATTTTCTCTCCTTCAACTCTTTGTTGTATCTAAGGTGAGCTCTTACGCTTCCCATGTAAAATCATAAATAATTTAAGTTAATGTGATAAAAGAAAGCCTTTGGAAGAGCAGGGCTGTAAAATGGTGATCAAACTTACTGCAAAATGTACTGTTTTCAGTGTGTTCAAAGCTTTGTGAATCTATTTGCAAGAATAATGATACTGTGTAATATGATGAATGTAAAATACGTGTTTTTCCAAGATGAAAATAAAATTAGAAAAACTCATGCGTAGGCCTGTTTTTAATTCACAGCATATTTGCAGTAACTAGGTTGTTCGCCTGTCTTCATGATCTCGCTTTGCAGTGTTAACAGGAGCCAGAGACGAGAGCAGGTGTGACAGTTTCCATGGTGACATGTGACACTCAGCGCAGGAAAATCCGCCCATCTATCTGCCTTACTGTCACACATCTACCTATCTACTATCATGCAATCTTTTCATCTTTCTATCTGTCCTTTTGACCATCTATGTTTAAGCTGCATTACAATGACAAGACCTACCTTTGTGCATGCCTGTGTATTTGTCCTTAATCACAGTTAGCTCATAGATCTTGCCAAACTGCTCAAAGATAGGCTTGAGGTCCTTCTCTTCCAGATTCCGAGGAATCTGCCCCACGAACAGCTTGATGGCGTCGGCCTCCTTCATCAGGACAGAGTGGAGAGGACGACTGGGTACTGCAGGGGCTGAGGGGCGAACAGATCAGGAGCAGGTATCCCTGGAGAGGAGCAATGAATGTTGGATGAGTCTTTAGGTCACAGTTGGGGAAATCACCAAAAATACAATAACAGCAAGATTAGTGATCCTAAAAATTGGTACTTTAGTGGCTCATGGTATGTTTTTGGTATAAAATAATGAGTTCATAATTACTTATACTACACTTTATAGATTTAAAACTCCTATAGTATCACAACAATTAATAGTTTTCCCTTAAGGGCTCATGTTTATAATATTATATTTATTACGTGTATAGAATTTGCATCTATCTAGTTGTAAGATCATAAAAAAGAAGAATGAGAAAATATTATCAACACAAATTCTTAATAAAATGTCTGATTTGAATATGATCATAGGCTATAAAATGTGTGACCCAATTATTAGGAGATTATTTGCGTGATTATTTTGAGTGTTTATTGCCCAGCCTGATGACAAAGGGCTCCACTAGCTTCTGGTAAAACAATTATGCAAATGTTAATTAGCCAATCAAAAAACAATAATGGGACTTTTTTTTTCTCCCCCCCTCCATTTAAAAAAAATATAAATCGAAAATATCTGTAAGCATGCATTACCTTTTGGTGGATAAACAGCGTTCGGATCCCTACACAGGAAAGAGAGAAGAAACAGCGTGATTGGGGGTAAATCATTGCAATAGAGCGGTTTCTTTGTTTAGCCAGCTGTAGGTTACAGCATACACTCGGATGTCATGGGGCTCCCTTGCTCTTTGTCCGATCCCCCCCTCAATGTACACATACACATATACACGCGCGCGCACACACATACACACACGCACGCACGCACGCACCAGAACAAAACAACACGGGGAAATATACGAGCTACACACATGAAAGCTCTTACCGTTTTCAGATGAAGCTTATGGACAGACTGCCGATCAGGAATCAAAGAGGGATGCTCTCTGTCGGGTCCCCGTTGTTGTCCTCTCCGTCCCGTCCTCCTTTCCTCCCCTCTCTGGATGCTCTCCGCTCTTTGTGCCTGCCGTTGCTCTCCCTCTCCGCCTCCTCCTCCTCCTCCTCCTCTTCGGCGTACAGATACTACGGGCTCGGCTGTGGTTTTTAAAAAAGCCCCCGTGTTCCGGTCTGGAGGGTCCGGAGGAGAGTCCTGGAGGAGGTGGTGGTGGTGGTGGTAGCAGGTGCGAGTCCAAATCACAGCTTGACACCTGTCCCGCTGAAATTCTCGACTCTCAAAATCCAAAAGTGGAGCGAGCTAGCTAGTTAGTTTTCACTTTCGCCAAAGCCCACTCTTAATTCCTATTTAATTACGAAGTGATAACAAGCTAACCAACCGCTCAAATTCTTAACGTCCAACTGTTTAAACTTGCTCGGTCTCGTGTAACAGCAGTTTTTAGCCTCGCCGTTTTTGTCCCAACCTGGGGCTATTCTTACTTACTATTCTCGCTATTTTCTATTATCTTGTGGCGTCTCACCCGTCCGACGGCTGGATGTCTTTTCACGTCCGACGCCGGTATCTGCTCTGCTCTCTTTCTCTCCCTCCCCTCCTCCTCGCACCGAAGCGGTTGCTAGCCCGTGACGTAACTCCCAGGGACCGTAGCTAACTGTGTTCGCTTCGGTGAAACGAAAAATGAAGCAAAACAGCTCATTTTCACACTATAACACATTTATATCTCCCTTTGTAAATTTAGCTGATACACGCTCTATGTTTTTATCTTTATTTGAATTTTTAGATCAATTATAAGTGTTTTTTAAACTCGGTTTCCGGGTGAGACTTTGTCGACGTTGCCTGGGCAACGCCGTGCGCGGAGCCGCCTATTGTTCTCGCCGCGAGCCCTGGCCTTGGTGCTGAAACGACGATGCCTCTTGACGTGAAGCCGAAGCGCGCCGCCGATCGACGGGCACGCAGTCACGACTACTACAGCTGTTCACGCCCGAGCCCGAAATCACGCTCACACCCACTCAGAGTAAAATGTGTGACAGAGAGAAGGAGAAATAGCTCGGGGTTGGAGTTGGCCTACTTTACAGCCTGTACTTTGGAAAAAAAGATCCGGCCGACATTGGGCTGAGATGTTAAAAAAAAAAAAAAAAAAAAAAAAGTCAGGCAGCGCAGTTATTCATAAACAAAAAGCTAGATGGTGCGTGTTATCTTTGAGGTGCGTGTGCGTGCCCGGAGAGAGATTGAGTGAAAGGAGAGAGTCATGGGGTTCATGGTAATTTACTCCAAAAGGTCACCATCTGCCTCCCCTGCCTCGTGCCCTCTGTGAGCCAGCATCCCCCGCTACATTCATCCACCATATAGACCTACACCCCACCCTCCCTCCCACACACACACACACACACACACACACACACACACACACACAAGGGGCCTTCTTTAAACAAACCCAGCACCGGTGGAGAGGAGGCACGCAACGCCCGCTGCGCCCCGAGGATGTGATCGGTGTGCAGGCAGCAGGCAGCACGCCACCGGAGCTGTTAAGCCTCCCTGCACGATGGAGGAGAAACGGCGATAACGCACGAAAGAGCAGGAAGAAGAGGGATGCTGAGGAGGGAAAACCTGAACTCTGTTACTCAGCTTTTTTGTAGCCAAAGGAGAGTTTCTTCACCTTTGCTGAAGTTTTAGAGGGGTCCGTATTGTAGGACCACTTGTTTGCAAACTAATTGAAAGATAAAGTGTTTTATAAAACTGGTAAAACTCTATAATAAAGCTACACATTTTAATGTATGAATTAATGACTATAATGAATTCCTGCTGCTCACCATTAACAAATAATCCACCTGCTATGAACTGTCACGTGATTAGTTCACACTGGATCATCAGTTAGGAATGCCTCGTACATTAACTGATATGCATCAAGTTAGCTTGATTTTAGTTAAATAAAAATATATTTATGTGACTGCATCGTCAAACGTGTAAATGTTATCTTCTCACAGCCAGCCTGATAAAGAGAGAGAGGCTGAGCAAATTCATCAGTCTGACTAAATGTAACTGGAAACCAGCTATCTTGGTCGCATATCAGTTGGGTTGTATCCAAAAGTCATACTTGATTAAACGTTAAATGTGTTGAAATTAATTTTCTGGCAATAAATGTACTTAACTGTATCAAAATTGCAAGTAAAAGTAAATGATACATCGATTTACCTACATGTATGTATACACTGTACACTATGGGTTGGCCTATTACCCTCCTGGCTGATTTTCAGATCTGATATTCAGCATTTTTCTATTAATCAGTGTTTTTTCTAATCTGATTACAGACAAAGGAAACTAATCTAAAATAAATTTGGCTTTGATGTAGCATGCGATCTGTAAAGTAACTAGTAACCAAAGTTATCAAGTAGATATAGTGAGTAAAAAGTACAATATGTGACTCCAAAATGTAGTGGAGTCGAAGTATAAAGTAAGAGAAAATAGAAATACTCGAGTAAAGTACAAGTGCCAAAAGTCCAGTACTTAAGTAAATGTACTTAGTTACATTCCATCATTGCATACAAGTTACTGTATGAAGTAAAGTATATTAACTGCTGATCAATTAAGTGAGAAAGAATCACCATAAAGTCATAACTTTGTCATTTGTTAATGGTTGTCAACAGGAATTTATGATGCATCCTGCATTAATCCGAGCAATAAATCATCACGAGTCATGCAGTTCAGCATTACTTAAGTGTATGCTTTGTACCTTTAATATAAAGTGTTACCAGTCTTTATTTATTTTTACATGACAGGTCTGGCCCTCTGTATCCATTAAAATGTCCCCATCATCCAAAAGACAATGTCCTGCCAAACAACCTGAGACATCTCAAGAAACTTCTTGGAAATCCTGGCAGGGCTCTCAGATATAGAATTAAGGACACCCAAGACTAGTATAGTTAAATAGTTGCCTACATTAATCTTTGATTCACTTGCCAAACTAGTATTTCTCCACCAGAATTAGAGAAAAGTGTGGATGCGGCTTTGGAAAATAACATTAACAGGAAAATGTAACTGAGAGACTGACTGAGAATGACTCAAGTATCTCTAAAATCCTGGCTATGACCCTGTCACTTCCAACACCTATCACACTAGGATTATAAATTCTAATTTAAAAAAATTGACATGCTCTTTACACTTTCAAACTCTTCTTCCCTGCTTTCACTTTCTGTGGCCAAAATACTCACACTTCTGCAGCCACTCCTACATTTACACCTCAGGCAGCAGGACATATCTGACCTTTATAAACTTGGCAAAGTTTGCATATTTGTATAGTGCACTGTGGGTTCAGAGTATTTTGCATGATAAACTTGATTTGGAAATGCCGTCTCCGTATCAGACACTAAAACACCACATTTCATATAAAAAATGCTTTATGAAGGACTTCTGATTATTCATGTCATTCAGGTTCAGACTTAATGGTACTATTTTGGACAGGTCACTCTTGAAAAACAGATAATTTATCTTAAAAGACTTCCTGGACAAATAACTACATACAGATGACAAGCTTGTAAGGAAAACCTTGCTTATTCAATGTTTTGACCACAAAAACCAACTCGTCACAATCCAGACTTGGCACCAAATACAGACATTTACCCTTTACACATACCAGTAATGTCTGAGGAAAACTAGGCTTGTTCATTCATGTGTGAGACTCAACAGCGCCATCGTTTGGAGGAAACTGGCATCATCATCCTTATTCACTGGAGAGCAGCAAACACGACACAACTTTTCTGTTGTTTTTCACTTTTATTTAAAAGGAAGCTTCGAGATAATATTTTTTCCACACTGTTTTTTGTTTTTGCACGATAATAAAAAAAAATCGTCCGTGTATCAGTAATAACAATCTCATAAACTCTGGTGGTATCAAAGAAAATTTGCTACAGCTTCTCAAAAACAGAAAATAAATTACATGTTCTTTAGATAATAGATAAATTACTATCCTTTTTTTGTTTTTCATATAAAAAGTAATTTTTACTACAAGGGATTAGAGACAAGAATGACACATTCAAAGCCAGGATCGCAAAACACACAACCATGTACACACACGCACACGAACACACAGACACATGCATGCAAACATACAATAAAGACACTGAATCTCTTGTCAAATGCAAAATACAATAGTTATATGACAGTTAGATGTGAATAAATGCAGTCTACAACAACACTTCTGATAACTCTACTTAGTTATAAAACATAAGTGCCTATTATGTTCAGAGAAATTATAGACATTAAAACATATCTGACAAATATACAGACTCCTCGCCTTTCAGTGGGCGGGGTGTGATGTGTGTGTATTTCTTCTTGGGGGGTGTGTGGAGAAGAAGAACAAGAAGAACAAGAACAAGAAGAACAAGAACAAGAACAAGAACAAGAAGAAGAGAAAGAGAAAAAAAGCGTGAAAAGTACTTACACCCATATACAGAGGTCACCACCTCAGAATGCAAAATATTTACTGTCAGGTCAAAGCAGAACGAGCACATTTGATCCATATCATGAGTTAAACTTTGAACAGACATGAGGTTTCCTAATTCTGGCTTTGCCTACTCTCATAGGACAGATTCATCATCCCCGCACAAGAGGGAAATGATGGATGCAAATAAAATATAGACAGAGATGAGGTGAGAAAACAGGGAGGATACAAAGTTGTTTTTTTAATACCTCAGGATAGTCGTCATGGTGACGTGATCGCTAAAACGTGAAATTAGGTCAACCAGGAGTGAATCATTTCACATTTTCAAACCTGTGCGTCACCACCAAGTTCGTGCTCAAAGGCAATATTCTATATTTTTCCTATTGTGCAGAATCGCATGAAAAGACCAAACCCAGCAGAAAACCCACGGAGCCACAGAACTCCACTATTTCTAAAATACCATTAAAAACACACAAATGAGCTACATTGTCACACTGGATGACATGTTCCTTCATTAAGATGAACATGGGCACTGTAGTTTACGATCCTGGTGTCATAACTGATGTGTGTCAGTCCACAGCTGAAAATAGTCCCTTACAAAAATGCACTATTTTTTATTCTTTGAGTAACATTTATCTAAAAACTGCAGTGCCCAGCTGTTAAAGAAAGTTACTGGGTGTTTTTTAACAACATATTTGCCAAAAATTAAACAAAACACACAAAGTTAAACAAAGTTAAAGATGAATTTGACTGAGGATTATTTTACCCCAAATTTTCTATAGAAATCACAGTAATAACATAATCATGAATTCTTAAGGCCTCGATAATTGTGACAGCCCTAATCAACAGACAGACTAACACATAGTTATTTTGGTCTTTTCATGTGATTTGTTGACAACAAGAAAAGTACAGAACAGCATCAGTCCTATCACTTCATAATTTCTTTTTTAAAACTGTTATTAAGTGAGCAGCATCGTCTTTCGTTCAGTAAGAACATACACCCCCAATTCTAAAAAAGTTGCGACGCTGTGTAAAACATAAAATGCAATAATTTGCTAACATTCTGTGTTTACCGACAACGGTTTTACAACACTCTTTTCCCAGTCTTTTGTTGGCCCTGTCCCGACTCAGATTCAGAATAAGTATACGTATATTTACAAACATTAATGAAATTGATGAGTTAAAACATTAAAAATATTGTCTTTGTACTGTTTTCAACTGAGAATATGTCAAAAAAGGATGAGCAGATTATCATATTCTGTTTTATTTATGTTTTACACTGCGTCTCAACTTATTTAAAAACCAGGGTTGTAACTGCAGCAATTTTCACACCTTAACTGTGGTATTTCTACCAGCTCTCTTTAAAAGACTTCTATGTATATATAAAACGTTTGACTCTATGTCTAATATCCTTCTGGTCTGAGAAGAATCTCACATCTTCCCGCTCTGATATATTTGGTCACTTACTGCCATACTAACACCAGCACCTTTGGTTCAGCTGTCCAAATACTGAACTTTAAATAAGAGGACACTATTTTTGGCAAACAGAAAAAAAAAGACATACAATATGTTAATGAAATCCTTCTAGCTTAGTTGGGTTGTATCTGCCTCTGCAGTGTACAGAAACACAGTAGACCTATTCCAGTAGATCTTTAGCACACACAGTACTACATTATACACAGTTTATCTAGCACACATGGTAATTATTTGTTGAGCACATTCCTTTTCATAATTAGTGGTATGCATGTCTGATTACATCTGTTTTTTAAGATCCTGTACATTAGACAGAATCTTAAGAAAAAAAAGTCTAAATCTGCTGTTGAAACACAGCTGTGTCCTCCGTGCGCACCTTCCATTACAATCTCTCAGCCACAGAAAAGAGTTGAAATCATCGCAAATGCATCACTCAGCCCTGCGTGACACATGCGTGTGAACCTGTTAAAGCTGATGCACAGTAAACAGATGCAAGCTCAGTGGAATATGTGGTTCTAAAAGACAATATAAAACAGTATACAGAGAACTGGAAGAAGGAACCGGCTGCTTTCACAGTGTTTTACCTGAAGAATCAGGAGAAAATAACTAAATGTTTTCTGCAGGGATTATGTCGTCTCTGGGCTGTCCTCTTCAACAGACTCGTCATCAGCACCTTTGACCTAATCCTCCACTTCTTGCACACATGGGCTGTCTGTGATTTTGTGCTGGTCAGTGCCTCTTAGCACGCTGAGCACTCTGGGTACACGAGGCACAACAGGCACTCTTGTAGTAGGAGTAGACGCACAGCCTGGCCTGAACCACCATCACACAGTTGTGACGTTTGTCCCGGCAGTTTTCATCTGTGGACAGGGACAAAGCGTAGGAGAGAGAGGTTGGCATGGGGAAACACTGAGACACACATGAGTCCATTGTCATATAGACACACACACTAACCTGTGACTTGTGGACTGCAGGGTATTATGTTGCAGATTTGCTCCTGTTCAGGTTTGGGGCTCAAATCACATTCATGGCTGTGCTTTTTGTCTGGCGTCAGACACCGTACCTCTCTCATTTGTAAGCCTTTTCCACAAGAGCGCGAGCACTGAGAACAAAGAAAGAGGGTGTGTAAAAAACATGGTTTTAAGTTAAAGTTGTCCTGACCTTTTCTCTTTTAACCATTTCACTCTCAGCTCCCCCTCGTCTCTCACCGCGCTCCACTCCGTTGTGAACCACTGTGGCTCACACTCTCCCATCTCACACTCCTGGACCGCAGCAGGCTTGTCCAGATGTGCACACTCAGTGGCCGGCACGACAGTGAAATCATTCCCCGTCTTCTGGACACAAATGATGTCTCGTCGCTGAGTTCCGTTCCCACATTGGACATTACACTGAAAAAAATACGGAAACAGGAGTTACATTATCTGTTCATAAAACTACTTAATCTATGGCCTCATTTCCACGACTGTACGGCTTGGCTCCACTTGATTTGCTTCGAACTGTTCGTTTTTGGTTTTCCACTGGCAAATATTGTGGAAAGTACCTAAAATATTTCTTACGTGCCAAACTGGCTGCTAGGCAAATGATGCAAATGCGTGACTCTGTGACGTAGTGTGATGTCACAAAGTCACGGAATTAAAGTGTGGGACTACTGATGAGGCGTTTCAGGAGCAGTGTTTTCTGTCGGAGAGAGGAGCTTCTGTTGGTGCAGACTTTGAACTTTTTAACTTTCAAGATATTTTATTATACATTCACTAGAACATAAAACACTGCTTTACATATTTTAAATAAAAAAAAAATCTCCAGAAGAAATAGGACCACACAAGGACTGAATTAAAGATAAAAATGTCTAGAATTGTAGAAACTAAAATAAAACCATGTATTCCTGTACACTCAGCACTGCATTTATTGAAAATACAATATTTTGGTCATTAACTTTTGTTGGTCATAAAAATCACAATATAAAACAATGTCTTTATATTACAAACTTAAAGGAGAAACATACCAACAAGTGCAAAAACAAAAGAGGTAAAAACACATTCACATCATCTTCATCCCCTCCGTCCTACCTGTGTCCAGGGGCTGCTGTACCAAATGGTTGATGCCACACATGGCCCCTTATTGCAGGCCTTCATCTCTGCCGGTTTATCTCCGACACAGTCCCCTCCTCCTCCGCCCTCCCTGACCCCTCCTCGAGTCAGACACACCACCTCCCTCTTCTGCACCCCGGGGCCACACTGCGCCGAACACTGAGGGATAAAGTGGAAGATCATGTTGAGGATTACTGTTGAGAGCTGTTAAAGTTTCTTACTGTGCTTTGGTGTGTGTGTGTTACTCACAGTGTTGGACCAGTTAGTGAAGTACCAGTTGGTTACACACGGACCCATGTTGCACTCCTCACTCCCCTGTGGGCGAGCACGGGAGCTGCACTCCTTGTCGTTCACGATGTTGCCCTGATCGCTGAGGCAGCGCACACTCCTGGTCCTCCTCCCAACTCCACAGTCTACTGAGCACTGTGAGAAACAAGGATGAGTGTAAACAGATGAAAGAAAAGGTGTGGAAAATAAAGATTGATGGTTGATTATTGGTCTTTTCATATTGTGGGTTGTGCAGCAGTAAAACTATAAGCAGTTATTGGTTGGTTAGGACTGTGTGCTTTTCTTATGAGTCATATCTGTTGTATGTTTTCATTTGCCCAAAATGTGCAACTGATTAACTGAAAAACTCAAATGAACCACAATCCTAAAAATGATTTGTTGTAACTGAGCCCATGGCACAGTGTTTGCAGGGTCTCCAACATGAAAAGGATTAAAATAGTTGTGTGCTAAACTAATGAATGAAATTTAAAATTTATGATTGAGCCATAATTTAATTTAAGTCCTATCCCAAAACTTAAAAGAACTATACTCACAAACATTCTTACTTATTTTAACCGAACTCCACCCACTCGTAAAGTTCCCAGTCACATACTGGTGTTGTTGACCTACCGTGCTCCAGTCAGAGCTGACCTCCCAGTGGGAGCAGAGGCGGAGCTGACACGCCTGTGTGGAGTCTGGTGGGGTGAGGTTAGCACAGCGCTGTGGGTGGACCATGGTGGAGCGGTTCCCAAAGCTCTGCCTGCACTGGAGCTGCCTCTGCTGCACCCCGGGGCCACAAGACACGCTGCACTCCGACCACTGACTGGCTTCCCAGCTGAGAGAGAGACGGACATGACAATACAAGATCACAGGTTTCCAGATATACGACTAGTTCAATAACATGCCATGTGTCAGCTCACTACAAATCATGTATGCATGCACTGACGCTTACGTCAACCATCAACCAAAAATGATGGTTTCTGTAAGAATGTTGTGGTACCTCCCTGCCAGCCACTGGTTTCCATTCAAAATAATAAGCTTGCATAGTGTTTTCATCACCCTCTTCTTTGAGCATGGCACAAATTAAAGGCAATCTAAACAATTTAGCTACACTTTTTCTATTATTCAGTCGAGCTGGTGACCCATGTACCAGATTCCTTAGCAGCAGCTCGGGTTTGAATCTGTCTTCCCCCACTCTCTCTCCCCTGTTTCTGTCACCCTCTAAGCTATTATCAGTGACATAATGCCAATTTGTTTACGGTAGAAATCAAGAATAAAGCAGGCTGCCACACTTATTTGCATCGGACACAAATAAAAACTATTCTCACCACACTGGTAGATTGAATCATAAAAAAAAGGTTGAAGCTTCACTTTAGAGTGATATATGCTGTATCCAACAGCTCAACTTTGTGAATGACATAATAATTGAATATTATAGATATCATTTTAAGTAGTTTTTACAGGATATCTGGAAAAAACATTTCAAATACTAAACATTGTTCAACATTGAGTATTTTATAGTTTTAACAGACTCAAAAGAGAGACAAAAATGACTTGATGAGGAGATTTTGCAGTGCTGTGAATTATCAGCTATGAAAATTGCACTTTCTGAAAGTCTACATAATGTGTATCTCTACAAACTGTGTGTTTTCTCACAATGGTGGGCAGGGATGTATGTTACAATGCTCCTCCTCAGGGACAGGTTTGGCTGCAGAGTCACATTTCCTCTCAGGGACTTCCTCGTCTGTATGGCGGTCGATACAGAGAATGACTCTGGACTGAGAGCCTGCAGAGAGAGAGAAGGTGATGGATATGCAGAAGGAGAGAGACGTCAGCTCCATGTTCTTGTACTTGCACCTACCGACCAGAGGAGGGAGGCATCACATCATCCAAAGTGAGCGAGCATCATTTTGTATATCTAATTTCAGTTAATTAATACATTGACACATATGTGAGAATCTACAGGGCTCTTCAGAATCTAACCTTTGCCACAGGAAGCAGAACACTCAGTGAGTTCGCCTTTTCTCCACACAAATGGTGGCTGAGTGTCCGGTGGCAGGTCAGTGCGAGGGGGGATCCGAGCATTCCTGTTCGGTGCAGAGCCTCGAGGACGCGACCTCTCAGGTGTCCATCGGTCCGAGGAGGGAGGAGAAAACACAGAGGAGGAGGAGGAGGAAGAGGGGAAGGAAGGAAGCGAAACAGGAGGAGGAGCAGGAGGAGGGTCTTCTACTGAGACGGTGAGAGGACCTGTGAGAGAAGAAAAAAATAGATGGGACATGAGGACAAATTAGAGAGGACAGGAGAGGTGGGGGAGAGAGGCGAAGATTGGGAAACACATGAGGAGGGGGAGGAGGAGAAAAGTGTGATACAGAGGGAGGAAAGAGGCGAAATGTTGAAATATTGAGAATAAGAGGAAGGCAGTGAGTCAGAGGCTAATGATGTCACCATGAGGTCAGGGTCTCATGACAGCGAACATGTGGAGCAGATAGCCTCCCATCTAGGTCATACGCAAACACACAAACACACTTGGACAATAATCCCTCCCACTTGGCCCACAACCACACCCATCCGAGTCCATAAACACGTCAATCATTCTCTAAGGACATGGGCTGCACAAGTGTTTCCCTGAGTAATTTGGAAAGAATGAATCTTGGTGGTGCACATGACTGTCAACAGCCCCATGTTTCTGTAATGCTACTGCATTAAACATGCAGAAAACACAGCTGCCGAACACAAGAAGGAGAAGTTGGAGCGTAATGGACGTACTGCGAAGGGGTGCCCTCACTGGCTCTCGCTCCCTCTGCCTCTCTCTGGGTGCCTCTCTGAGTGTCTCCCATTCTCGGTCCGTCAGCCTCTCCCTCTCTGCCTCCTTCTTCTCCACAGGGACATAAAACTCATAGTCGATGCCTGGGTTCTCCTTGTGGAAAATGATCTGCAGAGCAAAATAGGGCGAGAGAAGAGACAGAATTAGAGGTGAAAGGAAGCCAACGACACATAAAACAGTCAAGCTGTGAAAAAAATCGAGGAAACCGATTACCTCAAAATTACTAAGTAAAATAGACTAATAATTTTAAGTTCTTAAAACTTTATAGCTCGTACAACTTAAATTTAATAGTATACGTCACTTGGTAATTCTGAAGTAATTGGTTTCCTGACTTTCTTAAAGTGGCGTAAACTTATAAAACATTTATAGTGCATGCAGCCACATCTCCAATAACTAAGGTCCAAAAGTCAAAATGTTTTTGATTAAGAAAGATGTAAAAATTTCCAAAATTCACATCATTTTTTAATCTAAAGAAATATTCTGCTTCAATCACATTTGTTGGCATTTAACCTTTTAAAAATTACCCCTGTGATCGAAAAACTGCTGTCCTGCATGACTCACACAAAGGGCAAGCTCCTGTACTAAGAAGGTTATTACATTTATTCAACCGCAATAAAAAAAAAACTCTATTTTAGCTCTAATAAATTAAATTACTGAGATCATATTGTGGTTGTTGTAGATGTGGTTGTTTGGCTCCATCGAAACATCTTCACTTTCAAAACAACAACAACTGCAGAAAGATGTCAAAGAAATTGTCGCTTTGGAAGCACTTTAAAATTAATGATGAAGAAACACTACATTCAAACTGAGGATTCTTTCAGGGTGCTGATGGTATAAATATAATGACACAAAGCTTTATCCAAAAACCTCAACAGAAGCTTTGAATGTTAAAAAACAGCTTCCCTACGGATCCCTGTAGATAAATGCACGTCTCCTTTCCTTCACAGGGAGGTCAGAGGTCAGGATGAGCTAAAAGCAACCACTATGGTCCTGGCAGGGAATCAGTGTCATGCTCGAGGAGGCCTCAGCAGGGTGTATGCTTGTCATTATGTGACTGCCCCCCTCACTACGAAACCCTGCCGCCTTTCTTTCAAGACTTAACATAGTCAAGGTCATCTAAACTTAATCAGCTGGAGTCCCATGGCAACAAGGTTCTGATCTGCTATTTTTTGCCAGAGACGGTAATGTAATACAACTCAATCTGTTGATGCAACGCTTTGGTCCAATGTGAATTATCTCGATAACACGGTGTGGTCACCCACTGGTTTATGGGCCACCATTTTGAAGCCTTGAGTCTCATTCATTGTTTTTTGGAGCCATAAGTAATCATATTTGATTTCCTTTAATTGCCCCCCGGGGACAAATAAAGTTTTTTGAATTGAATTGAATACACCATGGTATAGACTAGTCAATCACAAGGTAGCCATAAATAAAATGTCTATTGAGGTCAGTTCACGACAATGTCGCAATTAAAGCGATACACACAGCCCTCTGTGAAAACACAAAATGTCGTTTTTACACTTTAGTTTTGGTGCGGTGGGCAGTTTTTGTTACCTTCTGACAGAGTGAGACTAGAAGCTCCCCCCTTGTTTTCAGTCTTTAGCCCCATAAGACAAAATTACTGTTTACTTGGGCCTCCTCTCTGTTTATTTACTCTCATTACAAAGAATCTGTAAACAGTTGAAATTCATGTTTTTTGAGCTTGATGAAAAAAAAAAATCAACAAATACTAGGCTTCTGTATTGTTTGTATTCCAGCCATGTGTGACGAAGACTGTTTCCATCACTGCAGATATGAAACGGGGACAAGTTTGGTTGGAAAGTGATAGCTAAGCTAAGCTCACTCAAGATACGGACCGTTAACTGTTCCCAGTTGGAGTCCGGTCTGGAGTTCCACTCATCTCACTACTGCCTGTCTGTAATAAAGCCATAAAAATGCCCCACATCTACCTTGCAATGAGCGTTTGGCTTTATCTGACCTTTCCCCTCGCCCACACTGATGTGATAATGAGATAAAGTAGGTGAATACTGGGTGTAGCAAGGGGTGTAACTTGTGCTGTAGCTTAGCCAGACAAGCTGAGACGTCCGACGTACAACTCATACAACACTTCTGATGTGGCTTTTTCGTCGTTCTTCTCTGTGGCACCACCCACAGGCAGATAGCCGACTCCTTCTAGTCTTCATCGCCATCAAAACATTTCTTTCCCCGTGCGTAATGAGCATTACAGCCTCACAGTGCTCCTGGCGAGGTTATAGAGTTTAAGTCTTTTTATGTCTTATTTTAAAATCCCATTAAGCCCTAAAAATGCAGGTGATCCCAGAGGAGACCAAACTCCGACCTTGGTGGTTGCTTGCTATTTTTACCCCCTCCTGCACAGTAGCTTCTGGATGCAACGCTGCAGATGACTCTTCTTCTTTAATAAGATCTTAGCCTGAGGTTAGAGTTGTTATTATAAAGCCCTGGATAGTCTGATGTGGCTCAGGCTAAGCTTTAGTGTAGCTGTTTTTATCCCTCCATAATGCCAAAATAATGCTGCCTATCTGGAGGATATTGACACAGAGCAGGAGAGCATCGCCTCAGGCTTAGGACAATGTTACAGAGATGTGAAAGACTGTGTGTATACATGTGTGTCTATACATTAGTCTACGATTCTTATCATTAACTTAATTTTGCCATGCCATGGTTCATGTTTGCTTACAGGGTTAGAATAAATGCCTTCCTGTGGTTCTGTACTTACATATAGCTGCAGCTGCGTGGTGGTGGGTCCTGGAGCTCTGAGGGACTCGCCTCTCTCTTCCTCCCCCTCCGCCTGAGCTCTAGGTCGGGTGTAGGTGAAAGTGGTCCCTCCTGCCTGGTAGTCCCCTGGAGGGTCCACAGCCCAACGACCGTTCACCACTGAAGCCCCGGTGCCACTCCTCATGGCTGGAGGAGGAATTGAGCAAAGTTTGAGTCTTCTTCTTGTTTAGTCTACATTGTGGGGAATTCTTAGGAAACCCCCATGAGCTTAAACACACTTTCAGACAGACAAACACAGACTTTAGAGTGCTGTCTCGCTACCAAATGGGGGGCCTGTGAGAGAAAACCTGCACACGTACACACTTCACTGATTCCTTATGGGCTCTAATACAATGCTGGCTTAATCTGCTTGAAGTCTTTGAGGCCACAAAAATTTACAATCTTAGTCCAAGCCAGCACACACAGTGCCAAATCTCATTCCCAAATCTGCAATTCCCTCGCCAATGTCTTACTTTTACTAAAGCTGCAACCAGTATTATTATTCAAGGACTGTTAAAGGATAAGTTCACCCCAAACTTCAGTCCATATCTACTGAAGTTTTGTAGTCCACAAAACCTGTTCGAGCTTCACAGCAAAACAGTGTTGCAACATTGTCCTAAACAACTGAAATAGATGGGGACTTGTTTTATAATGTAAAAAGGCAACTGAAAAATAAACACAAAATGCTTTAAAGCCAAAATCTTCACTGTAGCTGCTAAGCTAAAACCGTTAGCGTCCACCCTGTCTGGAGTGGGTAAGCTCCACCACGCACTGAGGGTGTAAATAACATTTTTTTAATCTGCATGAAAAGGTAATGACTACATTTTCATTTTTGGGTGAAATTATCCTTTAAACTGTAAATGTGTGTGTCCATGTGCTCGATTTTGTGTTTATTAGGTCTTACCCAGGTAATTCGGGCTGGCACGTCTCTCCGTGATGTTAATGAAAGTAGCTCCGGCCGGGATGTCCAGGATCTTGTGGTAACCAAGGGGAACGGTGACATTTTGGAAGTTTCCCGTCACCTTTCGACAGGAGCTGTCCCGCCCACCACACACCCCACACTTGTCAATCACGGAGCCGGAGCCCAGTACCCCATCGCAACCCTCAGTCTGGCAGGGGAAGAAGGGGAAAAGATGTGAGTGATGGGTCAGACAATGAGGGGAAAGAAAGTGGAACAAGAGAGATGTGGGAGGAGGGGAGGGGACAGGGCAGAGAATGGCTAATTCCAATCTTGTTGACATTTCATAGACATTGCCAGTGTTTATTTCAACGTTGTTTGTGTAAATTGGTAACTGTTGCTGGCCAGATTCCTGCTCGAGAGGCAAAATCAGAAAGCCAGAGTGCAAATGAGGAAAAAGAAGGAAAGAAACAGACAAAAGAGGCCCAGAGTAGGGTGATAAAAAAATCTGGAGAAACTCTGAATCTGAATGCCAGGCTTAAATCAGCCTCCAGACGTGAGACTAAGGGCCAGTTCTGGACTTTGTCAACCTCCGGCCAGACAGGAAGGCCTCAGTCACTTGAAGCTAAAATCTCACACCCGGGCATTTAAATGCACTCACCAGACACTGTCCTTCTACACACACGTCATTTGAGCTGACGTTGACGCAGGGGGTCCCGTCTCTGACACGCTCGGCTTGACGAACGTAGAAACGATAGCCAGCAGGTCTGCAGGTCAGCTCGCACTGCTTGTCTGCACCAACTGCAACATACAGAGGATACAAGGGTTACTGCACAACATATATGTCTGTCTTAAGTGTGTGGCTGGGAGATCTCCTGTATGTAGTTTTTTGTGCATCTGCCTGGCTTGGAGAAGTACCATCTGGGCGTTGAACGTCTTTCCATGTGGTCAGGAAACTGAGGCAGGGCCATGTAACCCCTGACAGTCACACAGCACCAGAGTGATTACCTATTTCCCCCCGCTGCTCACATGTACGAGCACACTCTCTGCTCCACCCTCCCAGGGGATACAGAAGAGAGGCGTAAAAGCTTGAGGACGGTTTGATTTATGGGAGAAACCCAACGGGCGCACACAGCAGGGAGAGATGTACTTCCTTCTCTGAAGGAGGAATCAGAGAAAGAAAAGACAGCTTCAGGGTAAAGGAGGAAATTAAAGCCCTTCAGTTCCGAGAGAATAAGCTGACAAATAGATGAGCAGAAAATACAAACGGTCTCACAAGGGAATAGGAGTCAGGTACAAGTAAAACATGTGGAGAAAGTTAGAGGAGTATGTCTATGTGGTGAAATACAGGTTTAAAGGAGTAGTTCAACATTTCCTTCAATGAAAAGATAACTGATAGTTACACTATGTGACCTCTCACTTCTAAAACCATACATTTAAATTTTTTGTTTATGTAAAAATACACAATGTGTTATATAGTGAGTTTTCGAGATGTTGGTAGGTGTATTTTTGAACTACGGACAGAGACAGGCTAGCTGTTTCCCTGTGTTTCCAGTGTCTATGCTAAGCTAAGCTTACCGCGTCCTACCTCCAGCTTTGTACTTAAAGGTGAATTATGCAGTTTGGGGGTGAAATTCAAACTAAGAATTCTAATATTTCAAATATTAATGAGGTAATAATACAAACTCAGAAATATGTGTCTTTTCCATACAGAATAAACAGGTAAGAAAGGCGGCAGGGTCCGCCAAATATAAACAAAGTAAAACAGCATGAAATTGTGTTGTCCTTTGCCTTTGTCCGTCAGTCATTAAGTCTGTTTTACAGGTCCTGTGGAGTCCTACTGCATATGTGACAAAAGTTGAAGTATAAGGCCTTTGTGGCTCCAGAGGAAGCTGTGTAAAAGCTAATAATTTACCTCAAGTGATGTCACTTGAGTCAGAATCTCTACAACTATGACTTTCAAATTGACAAAAATATGGAGCTGTGGAGTTAGAAAGAAATGAGATTACCAGACCTCTGTAGCCTTGATGTCTAATTGAGGGTGATGGCTACTAGCATAACGCACCTGAATCTCTGTCTACTGGTCAATGCTAGATAGTAGAGTGGGGGTTTCTGGCACAACCAAGGGAAGGGAGAAGGTCTGAAGAGGTCAAAAAGCTCCAGCAACACTAGTAGTGTAGAGAACAACTTTATTAGACTGACGTGTTTTGGCTTGTAGCCTTCATCAGGGTCATCCACAAGCCGAAACGTGTTGGTCTAATAAAGTTGTTCTATATACTACAAGTGCTGCTGAAGCTGTTTGACCTCTTTAGACTTTAAGACTCTTATGAGATTTGTACGCATTGCTTCTTTATTGTGGAAAACTAATAATGTTTAATAATTTGACAAAGCTGTGGTTAAGATCTGGTTAGCTTTAGGCACAAAAACACTTGGTTAAGGTTCAGGAAAGAGTCACTCGCACAAGATCTTTCGCAGGTCTGGGTCAACCATCGAGAAACAACTGTGGCCCAGCCATGTACTGGGCTTTAACCTATTGTTTGAAAAGTGACTGAAAGGATTGCTCGATTATCAAAATGAATAATTAATAAATCATTTTCTTTGAATCAACTAAATGATTAATCAAGTTTTGGTGAGCATACCAAGACAATACTTTTTTTCGATACTATACGTTACCTTATATATGAGAAACCACATTAGAGATTTTCCGACAGGCAAATTGTACATTAAAATCAGGAACACTGTGATTGAAAATTAAGTAAAAAAAAGTTTACGAATCTGACCTGAAGCTTGATGCTAACTCTTAGTACTTAACATTTACACTACGATCGATACGCTGAGTTGCATCGTGGGTAACGTAGGGTCAGGTTTTGACAATAAAAGAAGACTATCTAGCCCTGATTCTACTGCAGCACACACACCCCCCCACAAGATTGGGGGGGTGTGGCAGGGGTTTAAGGCCTCGGGTAGAGCTGGTGTGTGTGTGTGTGTGAGCTATATAGACATGAGCTCATAGCATGAGTAAGGGGTCATAGATTTAGTTGTAGATGGGAGGGAGGGGGTCTGTCACTGGGAGTTCAGGGGTTAAAAGGACAAATTCTGCGCTTCTGAAATTATGACTTCTCGCAGCGGTGTCGTATTTCTCCGCCAAATTACAACAGAAATGTACCCACTAGTGAATTCTACATAAATATGAACAGCATGACAACCTGCCAAAAGTGGTCAAAAGCTGTTGCACAGTGTATTATTCTCTCCTTGAAGCAGTTTGAAACATAGGGCGTTTCTCTCTACAAGCCCTTCTTTTGTGAAATATATTTGATAATTTACAGTAAAGTGTGGTTTTGATATCACACTAATGCCATTTAATTTTCATATAATAACACTGAAGATTGTTTCACCATGGGAAGATTTCCTCTCCCGGTTTAATAAGCCTTCATCAGCAGGTAACCTAAAGTCGACCATCCTCAAAGTCAAGAGGTTCAGAGGAGATAGCCAAGAACAAAGACTAAAGGTCAAATACCAGACCCCTGGGTTCACCTCGCGTGCGAGTGCAAAAAGGTGCATAGTGAACTCAAAGAAACTCCATAAATACTTTCACAGAATCACTGAAGTTTCTTGAATCTCTCAACAATGCTTCATCAGGTGTAATATAAGTCGTACACAAGTCATCATCAATGAAAAGGATTAGTAAAACTGGACTGTTCAGATGCCATGTCATTGTTTTGTTGGTTTCCATTTCAGGGGGACACCACCCAAAAAGAAGGATAAGGTGGAGAGTATCAGTGGGAGTGCTGAGTGAACCAAGTATTATCTTAATAAAAAAGTTGCCTAGTGTAGGCTTCTGACAGAAGATTTCCAAAAAACATCTGTAGCAGGGATGAGCCATGTTGTGAATCTCCAAATTAAACACACACTGAGTGATGGTTTGTCCCTTCGCAAGTTCGACATCCTGATCCACAGTTGTGTGCCTGACCAAATATGTTAAGGACATTAAGGAGTGTATTTTATCTCTAAGTGGCTGGAAGCGGTCAGGAAGTGATGCAGGTGAAGCAATTGACCCAGTCTGGATGTTTATCTTTCCACAGCTTTGTAGGGAAATGAAGGTCATGCATTGACATTAACATCAACCTGCTTATAAATATACTCCGAGAATTTAGTGCTGGTCCTCCAACAATGGTAAACATCTGTTGCACGATACTTTAGAGTTTAGCAGCGACAGATTACAGGAGACCTCTCAGTTTGCTGTGTTACCAGAAAAAAACAAGAAAAAAGAGAGAGCAGAGCAGACAAAGGAAAAAAGGATTAGATTGTTAGATTCCGATTCTCTCTTGAAAAACCCATTTGTCAACACTTCGATCAGCTGTAACAATTTTGTAAGACCAGCTGTACGACAGCTGAATCAACTGGACGGTGAATGTAACAGAAGGGGAGACTGTTGTTTGAGTTTTGGTGAGCATGGCTGAGTGTGAGCAAAGATAATGGAAGCAAATTCATCTGCTTGCTTTGATTATGGATCATTACAAATACGCTATCTTTTAAAAGTAGCAAAGAGTCGCACACAGAGAAAAAAAGGAATTACGTTTCATAAAATAAAAAGTTGTCATGCACAAAAATGTGTCGATAATCATTTTATAATCTCATCCCAGCGCTCTAAATCGAGATTGAATTGAATTTTGAGGTGCGTACAGATTTCTACCTCCTTATCATTTTTGCACATCCAGTTTCCTTGTTTTGAAGTCAAAGGTTTTTGCATCAAGCTTAAGATACTTTTTCGAGTTCTGTTCTACTACAAAATGCGTCAGCAAATACTTCACAATTATAAAGCGTTTAAGTGTAAAAAATGTTAGCTGGTTGCTAACAAGTGGCTAAATGAGACTACAGAGGTCTTTAGGGACATTAAACGTCATCACACCGAACATGGTAAACAAACTAAATAATAAAACTCTCTTTGTTTCCATGACTGAACGAACTGAATAAACAAACCTACTTTAAAGGACAAAACAATTTCATACTGTTTTACTTTGTTTATATGTGGCGGACCCCGCCACCTTTCTAGCTTCAAACAGTGTTCTGGGACCTTATTTTCCTCTGAGAGCAGCTTGTTTATTCAGTTCTGAAAAAATAAACATTTATGAGTTTGTTTTATTACCTCAAATTCTGAGTCTGAATTTCTTCTCCAAACCTACACAGTGCTCCTTTAAGATGACTCTGATGATATTGGAGAAAAGGAATCTGAATTTTGCTATCTGCTATTTCTGTCATTGATTTCACCAAATGATTTAACTTATTTTGATTAACACAAATAGTAAAGCTCAATCTCGCTGGTTATACATATGTAACTACTGTACAATAACGTGGAAGAAAAGCAGGAGTCACTGGCCAAATTCCATCTCCACCCTTTTGCTGCCGTTCTGTCTGCTAATTGCAGAGCGACAGATGTACAGTACATATTTAGAAAGAAAGAGAAAGGGGAGGCAGTGTTCCCACCCTCTCTCTCTCTCCATCCTGCTTCTCTCTTTCCGCCTGTCATAGTTATCTTTGAGAGATTAGACTGGAGACAGTGACAGAGAAGAGAGGGGGCGCTCAAAGTGGGAGACGTGTTCCCACTCATGTACTCTCCCTCGTTCTCCATCTCCTCTTCTTCCTCTCCTGAAGTCATGTTCGAGCGACTCCTAATCACCTTGAGTTTTTCCTCTCTATTTTCAGCCTCTCGCTGCTTCTCTCCGCTCCTCTGTTCCCCTCTCTTCCACTGTCCCTCTCTCCCTCTCTCCCTCTCCGAGCTTAGTGTTCAGACAGTGGAATATATGTTGTCTAAATATACTTCCCCACTATCTCTCCGTCTAAACAAACTCCAGCAGGGACAGAGAAAGAGGGAGGCAGTGGGACAGGAAGAGGGGATGAGGCCTGAAAAAAAACGGGAATATCAAGTAAAACAACACCTGCACGTGCAGCGCTTACAGAAAGACTCACGGGGCGGGGGGGGATTCATTTCGCTGAAATGAATCGGGACCATCATTTCTGTGGTTTACAGCCATAGTGGCAGCTTTACAGTTTAAGTCACAGTTCCAAACCAAAGGCCACAACACTTTGCAGTACATACATTACAGCCTGTCACCTTGGAGGCAAAGAATCACACGCTAAGCAGCAAGAGCTGCCTGCACAGTTTAACATAAATACTAACTGGAAATATACGCAGCGCCGTCCTGAAGTCCTAAACAGACGAGTGCAGCTGGACAGAAATGACTAACACACACACACACACACACACACACACACACACACACACACACACACACACACACTCCTCGCAGCCTCCAGCGTACTGATGGGAAGCTAGATATGAAGGTTTGGGCTGTAGCCAGTGGGACCCGACTGAAGTAAACAGTGCGATAGGGTTTACTTAGCAGAGTGGAGAGGATCATCTCCAGTGCTGATCGAGCGTGTCTGACCCGGCTGACGTCATCGACAAATACTTTAGACACATTCAGTACTGTAACTGCCCCGTCAGCTGCTAATAAGTGTGCCATTTGGTGGCTTCTTTCATCCAAAAAATTCCTCACAGAAATGGGATTAAGATGCATCTTTCTAACGCCAGAAGAATGATTTACCCCCCTATCAGAGGCTGTCTCTGTTTTTCCTCCCCTCCTCCCTCTCCGTCTCTCTCCGTCTCTGTCCAGTCCTCTCTGCTTTTCAGCAGATCTCAAGGTCTCGGTGGCTTAAAATAAGCCCGAGTGGAGCAGAGGGCAAGGACGCGCAGCAGATAGAGAAAATTTAAGAGAAGCTCAATTCAGGATGCACACAGTAATCTCAGACTTTCACTTTGCACACACACACACACACACATACTGTAGGGTTGGTAGGTGAAAGGAAAGCCCCTGTGTGTTTATGCAGACAGTTAGACTCCTGCTGATACCCCGGCCTTGACTCCTGTTACAGATGTGTGGCGTACATGGTCTAGACCTGCCCTCAAAACTGTTCTCAGGCTGCTCTGACACGACCAAAACACGTCACTACAACCTTTAATGTGTACTCCTTCCCTTTTTTTTGTGACCTTGAGAAAGGCAGGGAATTTACTAGCCTCTATGCCTCTGTCTTTTTTGAGTCATGCAATCCATCCATTATCTATAAATACTTATCCTTTGAAGGGAATAGGCAATAGGCGGACAACCATTTAAATTCACATTCATGCATACAGGCGATTAATACTGTGTTAAAACATGCTGTGTTAAAACATGAAAGTGTGGAAATTGCAACTGAAGCACAGGATAAAAACACTAAAGAATCTAACTTGTTTCGATAATTTGTAGTTGTGTTATGGGATTACATAAAACTATGGAAATAAGTTACTTTACAGCATTAATTCTTGGCCACTTTTCAGCTGAAGCTGGCAACTCAACATATCATCCAGGATAAAGTTGTTATGGTGAACGTGTTAGCAAGCAGGTGCCTATTCGCACATCCAGCAGTCAAAGAGCAACATTAGCATTTGTTCTCAGTTGTGTTTCCCACCATCTGCAGGATTAAAGTCCAACATTCACTAGTTTAAGCTTTGTTCTAACTCACCAGCAGGAAGTATCCGACTCTTTAGCTGCCCCCTTGTCCCACTGTCTCCACCAGCTACTTACTAACTGTGTCTGTTAGTTGTTGTGTGCCAAGTAGGCAGTGTACAGTGTGCTTATTAGAGCCCTTTCATTCAAAACAGCTGTTTGGAAACAAGGTTGAATAGATTGGGCACAGGGTTTCCTGGCTGGAAACATCACAAATCGGCATGGAACGCGCATGGCTCAGGACAAGCAGGCTCTGCACAGCTTGTTCACCCTGCTGCCCTTCTGGCAAGAGATATAGTATCCGCTGCTGTATCACCAGAGTACAGAGCAGCTTCTTTCCTCAGGCTGTAAGACTCCTCAATTCATCCTCAGCACTAGTAAATAGTTTTACTTTTATTACTTGATTATTTTTTTGTATTCATAATTTTGTTTTTAGAGGTGACATAGAGGGACTACAGCTACCTTTCTGCTGTACAATCTTGTGTTGTAGAATGATAAATAAAGTGAATCATGATTCTTGAAAACAGATGAAGGCCATTAAACCAAAACAATTAGCCGATGCAAAAAAATTGCGTCATAAAGCCCAGGGGGGAGAGAAGGGTTCACAGTGGATAAAGTTGACTCATTGTTAAAGGTGCACTGTGCCCTTGTTCGTGTTCTTCTGTTTCTAGTTGTGTGTTTATTTGGACAAGTTTGAAAAGTGTGTATTGTTTTAAATCAGAATGAAACCAGACTTATGTATGTGGTCGGTGTTGCTGCTCTATTGTCTCCGGCTCTACGCTCTCACAGTGTGTGTTGATGGACTGCAGCCAGCTGATACAGTAATCACAAGTGCATAGACAGACAGATACACAAACAGACACGCACAACAAATCATTTCGGATCCATTAAGCCATTCCTCTACATACAAAAGCACACTTGCCAAAACGCTCACACTGTAAATACCCAGCAGCTTGTAAGCATATTTTTAAGGCTAATGACAAATACTGTTGATATCATCTCACAGCTGTGTTTCTTCTCTCGCTCCCAAAATCCCCATGTTTGTAATATTCTCTCTATCAAATTCCTCGAATAACTGTCTTCTCTCTTCCTCTTTCTTTCCCTCCAGCATTGGAAAACAAAGATAAATAGACACAATCTCCCCTGCGCTGAACTATTGTACTCTCAAGAAGAAAGTAAACAAACACACGGCACCACACACGAACGCGCTCTCGCTTTAAGTGCACGCGCGCACACACACACACGGGCCACGTCGTCTCCCTTCGCTCCCAGTCGTCATGTGACGAAGACACTTGCATCCCATCACCTCTCACCTCCCTCTCTCTGTCCTCCTTTTCTCTCTTTCTTTATCTCACGCAGTAGGAATCTGTGTGTTCTGAGTCAGAGCTGGGAGGAGAAACTTGGCAGGAGAGGACGGGAGATGTTGGACAAATCAGAGGAAAAAGAGAGGAGGGAGAGCGTTTTGTGCGAAGAATAAAAGGCAGAATGAGTTCCAGTCATTCTCCTTTCCCCTTGACTCTCACCACCCTCGACGCCACACGAGCTGCTCCAATGAGAAGAAGGATTGCGGTGGGTTGGGCATGCGGTGGAGGCCTGCCAACGCACACTAACACCAGAGCAACATTTAACTCACTTAAACACACATTCTACTGACGCTTTTTCACCACCCTCCCCCCTCTGTTAGCATTTAATTATCGCTATAAGCCTATTATCACATGGAAGCACAATGCGGCTAAACTGCGGTGTGTTTGTTAACTCCGTCCTCACCCTCAGTGAAAGGCTCCCAGTTGTAGAGGCGACCCATGAACTCCTGGGTGTTAAAGGCTGCACACTGCTCTGCTCTGGACTCCAGCGCTCCTCCTCCACACACCTGGTGGACAGAAACACATAGAGGGAAGTTTAAAAATGCAGTGCCACACATTGAACTCGTATGAAATCACCCAGCTATTAAACCGACGCGTGTTTCTCTCCCAGTCCCTGGAGGAGTCAGGGCGGAGCTGACTGTTGTGAGTGAAAAGTGAAGAAAAACAGCTAATAAAAAAGGGAAGAATTAACTTGAGATCATAGAGGTAAGCTCAAACACAACTCTAAAACACAAACACACACACATACACACATGTAGTCTGCTTGCTGCTTTTGGCAGTCAGCGAGCATATGAGAACCATATGGAAATAATAGATTTTTTGGAAGCGGCTGCTCACATAAATCCACTGTGGCGCTCAGTGCATGACCACAGAATGTGAGTGACTGTGTGAGCACGTGTGTGTGTGTGTGAGTGTGTGTTTGTGCGTTTGTGGGTATGAGTGCATGTCCAACTTGTGCTCGTTCAAGCAGGGTCCTTATGGAGTCGTAGAGTGGAAAGAGTTTCAGCATACCTGCACTTAAACAACAGCTGAAACATCGGGCAGACACAACTCTGCTGGTTAATACTGAAGTGACCGTAACTCACCGAGCTTTGCCCCAGTCCTGCGGGACACACACACACACACACACACACACACATTGCCATTTCCCATGTGCACTTTATACCGTTCTTCCACTACATTTCGACGGGAAATTATTTTGAGTAGCCCACTTTTAAGCCATGCTAGCAGTGTGGTGCTATGGATGGCAATCTATCTGAAATAACTCAACAGCTTAAAGATGGATTGCCATGACACTTGCTGAAGACAATCATCTTCACCGTACGTTTAACTTACAGACATAACTTTGGTGATCCCCTGTATGTAAAGTGTCTGTACACTGCACTGTGTTCACTGCACAGTAGAGAAATAAAAAGTCTGCTCATGCAACGTTACTGTGAGGTGTCTTCCTGTGTTCTTCAAAGCAGAGTTGGTCTGAACTGTGTACAGCAAGTTACCAGCTACATGCCAGGCAAAAAAAAAAAGCCTTAAACCTTGACTATGGTTCAGAGCTGCTGATCTGGAAAGCCAAGTCGATGCCAATACTACCTCAATCTGACAGCTCTAGTTTTCAGACTCATGCATTGATGCACCAGTATTATTAACCTATTATAGTTATACAGTATGTAATATTAAGCCACTACCAGCAGCCAGTTGGGTTAATTTACAGTGGGAAAAGCCAGCTTGGCTCTGTCCGAAGGTAACAAAATACACCTGCCAAAACCTCTGCGGTGTTAATTAGGGAGCTTTAGAGGTGCTGGACAGAGCCGGGCTGCTTTCCCACCCTGCCTACAGTCTCTGTGCTAAGTTCAGCTAACTGACGTAGATACTAGCCTCATGTTCAATTAACAGATATGAGAGTATTAATGAGCAAACCGCTGAGTACATTCTGCTGATTTTAATTCTTTACTTACTTAAATAACCTTTTGAGAACAGAATCTTTACTGTCGTTGTACTTTTTTGTACAGGATCTGAATAATTCTTCCACCGCTGCACACACACGCACACACTCAGCTTCATCAGGTAACATTACTGTGGGAAGCCACAACCATCCTGTCTGGTAAAAAACCCACTGAGTTTACAGCCCTCTGACACACAGCTGGCTCAAACACACACACTCACACACACACACACACACACACTCCTGCATGCCGCACACAGAGCTCTCAGATTTCTTTGCAACTCGAATCTCTGTCAGCTCCACAATCTTTGTGTCTTTCACTCCTCTCTTTCTTTGATTCGTTCCTCCTTCTCTTTCTTCTTCTTGTTTTTTTTCTGAATCTCTCTTCACTCACACAGCTGTCACAAGCAGCTGGAAAGTTCCTCGTCGCTCATCTGGGAGAGTCAAGAGCAAGGGAGTAGTCAAGTTTAAACACACACACACGCACAGACCCACATTTCCCATGTGAACTGGCCTCAGCGACAAAGTGTAACTAAAACACTCTAATGGATCATCTGCCAAAGCATGCACTCAATTTCACACTTTCACTGTGTGTGTGTGTGAGTGAGTGAAGCTATGTGGCCGTCATGTCACAAGGCACTCATAAGGATCATCTGTTGTTTCTGTTGTGGCAAAGTGTGAAACCAGCTCATGAAACTTTATGTGGAGCGCTCCGCCACATTTTCACGCCGCAGAAACAGACTTATTTCTGTCTTATTTATGGCCGATACGTTCAAGCCTCTTACACACTCACAGAGTGCGTTTGGGCCACGTCCACTGAATACGTGAGTGTATGTGGGCGCTTGAAGGTCAGTACACGTATGTGACCTGATGTTTTCAAGTAACCCGGTAAATCTGCCCGGATGTGTGTGTGAAATGTGGTTGGTAATGGTTGTAAATATTTCTGCTGGACATAAACATGTTGGGCCCCATTTCAGCCTGGATGGTTTCTGTGTATCTATGCATGTGTGTGTGTGTGTGTGTGTGTGTGTGTGTGTGTGTGTGTGTGTGTGTGCCTGTTAAGACCATAAACAAAAAAGAAAAAATGATGGTGTGTGTGCAGCTTTGAGAAGCTACAGTTCAGTAAAAAATAAAGAGCTTCCATAAAGGACAAAAACAGGAATGTAAAATGAAAAGAAAGAATGCAAGAAAATGTCAAGTGTGTGCATTCATGCGTCGGTGATCGTAAGAGCGCTACAGGGTGAGTGGATCCTCCTCCCAAAAGAGTTTAGGGTGTGTAAAAACAGAGGGAGGCTAATGGACTGAATGGAGGGAGGAGGGAGGAGGGAGGGGAGGTGAAGTGAGAGTGAAAGCAGAAGAGAGAAGACGCGTTCGCTGGTGTTTCGCAGCTCTGCGGGAGAATTTGTGTGTTATTGTAAGGACTGGTATACTTTGGTGCTCCCTCATTTACTGTGAGTGCAGGGCGAGGGGGCGAGAGGGTCTCCCCATAACCAACGAGAGAGGGGAGTGGGGTTGACGAGGGAGAGTGGCAGTTATTGAATGAGCTGAGGAGCGGAGAGAGAAAAGAGAGCGATGGCTTTTACAGAAGCAAAATCCTTAAAAGAGGGGGGTGATAGAAGGAGAGAAAGGCAGCGAGGATGGGCCCGGGCCTGTGGATGAAATCAAAACACCCAAACCACAAGTACCCTCCAAACAGAGTCAAAACCATTCAGTCACTTAGCAACACTCAAAAACATCTTGTTAAATTTTTTTTTTAAATGATTCTTGCCTTATGTCTGTTTATTACTAACTGGACTCTAATGCTGCTTTTCCAGAAACCTCAGAACTAGAACATTTCCTACCTCCTATTAGAAAAAGTACAATATAGCGATGCTCAAAGTCAGAATTCCTACTTGTAAACTCAGGGCACATTTATCGACCCCGACAACAACAATGACAGCACCCTTGAGAAGGGGGCAGAGTGTATTTGTAGACGACGGTGTTTGTGAAAAGGTGAGTGAATAAAATCTTTAGTTACATTTTCAAGTATTAAAGTGCCGTAAAATGAAATATTTTAATGGCGGCTGTTCCCTAATGTGTTGTTTTCCTCCTTTATTTCATTTGTAATGTAAGAGGGCTGCACTGCTGAGGGTGTTATTGTGTGCACATAATTTTTGTCACAGTCAGTTTTTTGTTCACTTTGGCGTCGTGCATCTGGAGCGCTTTGAGATCGGAAGTTGAAGTATGCCTGGATAGAATACTGGAAGATTTCTAAGATTTTGAAATATCTCTTTGGACTCATCATGACAAGCAGCTGTCTTTTTGATTTTTTGGCCTTTTTCCTTTATTTCTTTTAGTGTCACTACAGGAAATGAGGGAATAGAAGAGACTGATGTGCAACAGAGGTCCCTGACTGGAATCAAAACAACTGGATTGCAGCTTAACCCCTAAAACAATAGGATGCCAAAGTTTTGATTATTTTTGAGCTTTCATAGATAAGGATCAAATCTCAGCACTAATATAGTACCGATCGAAATGAAGCCATAGCAGAGAGTATCAAAAGCTGTAAAGCATTGCATGTCTGGTCATATTTATGACATTTTATGTGGAAACTTTCTTGGTTCCTGCCTTGAATCAAAGTTTTGCTATTGTTTTTATGTTTTTTTAGAGCTGCAATGATTAGCTAATCAATTGATTAGTCAATCCAAAGAAAATTATTATTTTCGTACATTTTTAAGCAAATATAACAAACATTTGTTGGTTCTGGGAAAAAAAAAAAGATGCTCTGGGAACACTGTGATCGCATCACTACAGTGAAGTCTGACGGGGCAAGAAACACAAGTGGTCAGACAATCAGAGAGGACGTTAACACGCAAACAGGCGAGCCAGATTACCTAAACCGGACATGAGCGTAAACAAAGCATTAATTGGTAATAATCCCTCATCGAACAGAAAAACTGGTCTAAATTGAATCAAGAGGTCTGTCTGTGAGAGATGTTTACAACTGACAGTTGGGGAAATCATTTCACCATTTTTCTTTGTTTTCTCTACCAAGGAAGTTTGGTTTCCCTGAGGGTCTGTTTAAAATCTGCACGATTGTCTGACTGCCTGGCAGATTTCAGCATTTTTATTTGGTGATGTGATTGTCAATAAGACCAACGGCTAAAACTGGGAAACAACAAGCCCAGAAGAGCCAAAAAAATACAACCAAAGTAGCTGTAAAAGACCAACTTAAAGCCGCTGAAAGGCTTGCTGAGCGGTGTGTAAACATAAAAGCAGTCTGAAGTTGAAAGATATAAGAACTGGCAGCTTCTGAGCGGCAGACTGACAGGGTGAAAGAGTGAAAGATGGACAGCAGCAGAGAGGCAGGTGAAAGAGAAGTGAAAGAGAGTCAGTCAAGTGTTTTTGTACGGGAGCTGTGAAAGTTATAGATGTGTTTAACTAGCAGGGAGGAGGGAGGAGGCCTGTGGGCAATATATAGGAGCATGTGAAGGAGGAGGGGGGAGGGGTACTGCCTGAGGCCTGAAAGCTTTGTTCTGTGCGCACACACACATGAAAATACCACACACATATAAACACACACAAGCCAAGGTCCTGATCACACATAACACATACGTGAAACACAAACACTCCGACCGACCCAGACAAGACTAATGAGTTTTTAGGAAAGCGGGAACCTTTCACCACATGTGTGTTTCCGTAGGGACAGCTCCCAGGTGACACGTCATCCAGTCATTTTCCATTCAAGTCTGTGCCTGCACAGCTGGACGTTATCGCCCCAATAACACATACAGGTTAAGGCTGGCCGGTCATTCCTCAGGCATTACTGCAACACTGCACAGACAAAGTGACTGACCGCCCGCCCTGCAGCCATAAATCAACACACTCCACACGGCAGCACTAATCACTGTACGAATGCACACAAATCCATGACATGTGTTAATATGTGTGTGTGTGTGTGTGTGTGTGTACGCTCATGTATGTGTTTGTCCTCCGCGATTAACATTCTCGGGCTAATCTTGTGACCGAGGACGTGTGTCGACGCTTTGCAGGGCACCACCCAGCTCTAGGCCTTGACCCTGAGGGGGTCAGGAGTCCTCCAGAGGAAACGCTGCTCATCTATCAACAGCAGGCTGAGACTGAAGGAGGAGGCCCCGTGCTGCGCGAGACGGACGGCAAGAAATATCGCTGTTGTTCTCAGAAGAGGTTTGAGTTTGAGCCTCAAAACAGTAAAAGAAAAGAGAAGAAAACAGAAGACAAACACAGTAACCACAAGATCAATAACTGAAACCAGAACTGGGCTGAAAATGACAATCTTTCCATGTTTCACTTTCCACAAACCCACATCTTATATCTACAAACCAGAGTGTTTTCATGCACGGCGATAACTCTTCATTTACACATATTTTTATAATGACACACAAAGAGAGGCGGGAAGTGTTAACAGCTTTGCTCCTAATTCTCAGCACTGCACTGAATTGTGTAAAAGAGCTTTAAATGTTTCGGGTAACTTCTTCTTCTGTCTGGAACCTTCTGAAACTGGATCCAAAATTGGAAAATTTTTGAAAATCCCTGCACACAAAATTTGGATGGTGTAAATCGAATCATTGCTGCAGAAACTGTGAGCGAGATCATGTGGCTGCACATGTTTTAGATCTGCCTTATTTGTCTTTATGGTTTCAGACAGCTCACTGGATGTTGCCCTTGAGGTTGTTTCGAGGATGAAATCTTTTGAACGAATGTATTTGAAATTTCTACATTTTCAATCTATATAAGGCTTTCCTGGTTAGAGGAGCAGTTCAGCATTTTGGGAAATAAACTTATTTGTTGACCCCACTCTTTTTTATGTCTATTAAATATAAGGCTACAGCCAGCCACGGTTATTATCCTACACTAAATCTAAAACTTAAACAAATAGCAGTGAAAGAACTGAAAAACTAAGATAACACCTTGCAGCCAGCAACTAGTTAGCTTAGCTTAGCATAAAGACTGGAAAAGGGGTAAAACTGAAGGCTGAATGTAAATGTCCAACCTCTGGACTTGGGGACTGACCGTTCACTGTCATCACATCAAGTCTGTGAGGGTGTGAGACAGCCAGGCTTTATAAGCCTCTGATAGACAGACCTAAAGACTACAATAATAAAATGCATTTGATTACCTCTGCAGCCAATACTTCTACTTATTCCTGTATCATGACATGGTTGAATATTAATAGTATCCGCTTGAGGCCCCCTGTGGACTGAATGAATTATGGGTTTGGACAGCTCTCAGCACTCACAGACTTCCCACGTACATGCCGGCAAAGTTTACAAGTCTGCAAAAGCGTTGAAATTCAGACATTTGTATTCAGCCAAAATATAAAAATGAAATATTGTGGTTTCAAGGTTTTACAGAAATTTATGACTATTTCCTGGAGATTTGTTGTCACTGTTTTTACACTAAAGTGTTTGTACAGATTAAACAAACAAGGTATAGTGTGTCAATTAGTGAGCTTTAGAGGTGCTGCTGGTGGATTTTGTTACGTTTAGATAGAGCCAGGCTGTAGCTGTTTCCCAGTGCTTTACCTGGTCTCTGTGCTAAGCTGAGCTAACCAGCAGCTGGCTGTAGCTTCTTATTCACCGTACAGACATGAGAGTGGTGTTTCTCATCTGACTAAAGAAAGCAAATAACCATATTTCTCACAGTGTCAAATTAAAAACAGAGTACAAGATGGAAGAAGTTTGGGAAGTGAGACGGAGAAGAGGCAGAAAGCGATGAAAGGCAACATGAAGGAAGAACCTTGAGTGAAACTCTGAGCACACAGGAGCTGATATAAACACTTTAACAAGCAGACGACGTACCTGGTTTTTGTAGAGAAGCAGGTACTCGTTAAAGAACTAAAGCAAACAAAGTGCAGACCAGTCTGAATGAGTCAATGTGCTGTGTGTGTGTGCGTGAGTCACATAAACCCACACATCTGGGCCTGTTTGTCGCTTCATGAGAACAACATTAAGCGTGTCAGGGTCTGCACAAAGTCATTACAGCTAAGGAGTGTTGCTCCGTGCTGATAGTCATAATAATATATTTCCTGTTTAACAACGCCTGTTTAATGACAGGCTGTGATTAGATCATCAGGCTCTCGATCGCTGCAGCAGCCTGGAGACACATCGGTGTACCTGGTAGGTTTCAGCTACGGGAACAAGATCAGTGAGATGTTCATGTCTTTTAACACAATACGCTCTCGTGTTTTTTTGTGTTGTTATGTCGGCCGAGAGCGTAGGTTTGGTGTAATCTGAACAGAATATTCTGGGGTTTTCAACTGTTGGTTGGAAAGAACATGAAGATATTTTAAGAGGTTTAAGAGGGCTCTATTGTTTTTAAATCAAAATAATAATTGGCAGATTAATCAATAAATGAAAATAATAGTTGCAGCCATAGATTGTGTGTAGCCTCTGAGGTGAAGCCAAGGACAGAAGAGTCTGTAAGCAAGCTGCAATAACTGAAGACGACTCAGATGAATAAAACATTTTTCACATTTTCTCTTTTGTATTTTGACAGCTGGACATTAAAGGTGATTCAAAGCGGTTTCTGCCTCCTTTGTTTTCACTGCAAACACGACGGTGGCAGCAGCAAAGAGACGGAGCGAGGCTGCCTGCCGCTCTCGTGAACAGACACAGAGTTAAACACGGAGCAGTGAAGAAAGACAGTGTTGGAGCCACATCGTCTTCAAAGTGTGATTATCCGGTCTGGGACATGAAACAACTAGAAAAAATTCTTAACTATTAATTGCGTCACACTGCGAACCATTTCCTCTATTTTGAGGTAAAACCTGCTCTGTTAAGCTGTGTGAGGAGATTATACCTGGGTAGCCGCAGCCTGTGGTGGTCAGACGAGTAAGGTAACCTAATAAGGACAATATTCAGTGAGATTACTCGGACTGAGACTATAAAAAAGGGGGAGAAAGCGGGGCAAATGGAGGATTTTGAATACTAAGATGAGCACGTCTTCCCCTGCTACCTACGTGCATCTCAACTTCTGCTGCTTCTGATCTCGCCTCACTTGCTGATGTTGCAGAGGCATGTACTGTTAGTGTTCCTCTGTAAATATTTACATTGACTTGGAGGGCATAAAAAAGGAGCTAAGGCGAGAGAATCATCAAAATTTGGGTTGAAAGACTTGAGGAAGGAGAGGACAGAAAGAGGAGTGTCTTTCTTTGAAACGTCTGCTTCAAGCTGGTTTGTCTCAGACAGCTTCTTCTCAGATTCCACCTTTTCCTCCCCTCTCCCTCTGACAGAATAACTTCTCCTCTTGTTACACTCTGCGCTCTCTCACACACACAGACACACACACACACACACACACTCACACATATATACAGCTTTTCTCTCTCTCGCTCTCTCTCACACAAACACTTTTCCATGAATCTCTCTCCTCCTCTGGCACAAACTTCCTCTCGTCTTCCTGCAGAATCTTTTTCTCTCCGTCCTGCTCCATCTGTTGCTGCCGCTTCCTCGCTTTACTCGTCTGTCTCCTCTGCTAACACATCCCTCCGCCTCATTCTCACCAGCCTTTATCTCCATTTCTTCTTTCCCTCCCTCCCTCCCTCCCTCTGCACCTTTTCTCTCCCTTTGCCCTTTAGCTCACCCTCCCACTACTGTGTGCAGATTTTCTAAAAACAGTACTCTCTTTCACTACTACTTAACCACGTCACTTCCTTTACCACCCTCTTTACACTCTACACACACATACACACACTTCCCCTTTTGCCCTCCTCATTTCCTCTGTCCCTCTCTTGGTTCCCCACTTGCTTCTACACAACAGTAAAAACACACACTTGCAATGGGCCTCGGGCACTGTGTGTTATGAGAAACACACCTAATAGATAATAGATGTGTCACACTCAGTCTGGCTCACTCCCTCAATCACACACACACACACACACACACACACACACACACATATATATACAGTGCATACAAGTCTGGGCAAAGTCCATCATTCATCAGCTTTTAAACCAATTTTTAAGCAATGAAAAGATGTGCACAGGCGATCCACTGCAGGAGCAAACAAGGCTAAAGCAGAGGGCTAATGTTGGGTAAATATGTAACCCAATGAGTCAGGCAGGCTCAGCCATCACAGGACTGCTATTAGCGCTGCTGGCACACACAGAGCGAGTATTCTGCCAGCTACTAAATCTGTTTTAACATGGGGACTATCACACAGAGCCGAGCGGAGACAGAAAGAAAGAAAGAGGGGGATGAAAGAGGACGAGGGGCTGCCAAATTAAGAAGGAAAAGTCAAGTGCTGAGAGTGCCAACCTGGCCCCTAATTCAAGTGTCTACTTCCACTTCTGTGAGAGCCAGTTGTGGAAATAACATGTGAGCGTGTAAGCGTGTGAGTGTGCGGTAGTCGTTCACTTAAGTCTTATCGTCTCCCAGTACGCTCCCACTTAAAGCAGACCTGCTACAAGTGGTCTGCTGGCATAAATAACCCGCTCACATGTCGCTCAGTCAAGTATTTCTGTCCCCATGATCAAATCTTAGAAGGGACCATGGATCAGTTTCCTTTATTCGTCCGACCCTCAGTCCATCACGTGCCATGTCTCACACATGGATGTTCGATTTTTTTTGAAACTCAAGCAGCAATGAGACTTTCTCACCACTGCAACAGCACTCCGACGAGCCCAAAACAGATGTCAGGTCATGTTGTTTTTTTGTTTTTATTCATGTATCCATGTTTTGGAATTGTTAAAATGTTCAGATAGAATTAGCAACATGAGTTTTTAGTTTGCTCCTTATGAGCCTGTCACTGTGGCTGAAGGCTTTACATTGCACATTGTATCCCCCAGAAAAACAAGTCAGATTGGATGTGTGTAAAAGCTTCTGATTCCAGACCAAAACATGACAGGGAGATAAGTTTACCACCATTTGTTTATCCTTCATTTGTGCAGAAAGACCTTTGATTTATGATTACTTATAGAAGATTCTTTGTTTGATTGTTTATTACTAAAATAACAGGATGTGTGTCCTATCTGGGATGTGATGAAGTACTTGTTTCCTAACTAAATCTAAGGTTAAAGAGATTTCAGTATGTTGAAGTGCAGTTTTAAATATTACAAATCGCAGTCATGTTGGACAGGATAATTGTGACACTAAATCGTCCTATGCTGACTTCAGAGGCTACCAAAAGAGTAGGTTCAATCCTCATCCCTTACTGTTGTTATTCACAACATCCACAAATCATTTTGTTTTCACAAAATACTTCACTAAAAAAAGTTTTAGTTCACACTTAATTGAACAAAGGAAGCCGCTGCAAATGCAGCTGTCAAATGTTTATGACTGCAAATTCGATCAAGCTGAAATCTGTGACTCTCCACATGTTGTCGCTCTCTCCGGGGTACAAAATGATTTATTGTTTGAAAAATCGTGGAGGATTGTGTGAGAGCCTGCTGTTAATTTGAAGCAGCCATTGGAAAAAGTTGGTAAATGTGCAAGCTAGCCAAGTGGAGCCGATTCTGATTTTGACATATGTGAAATGTCACACGTTCGCCAGGACAGGTGCAGCCTGAAAATGTCAACATTTTTATGCTTTAAAATATTACACCATACAGCATATTATCAATACATTAATTAAACGACATTGTGGATCCGATCTTTTCCCTCTTTTTCCGAGATATTCACTCTCAATTTCACATAACATTGAGTGAAATCAAGCGTGGCATTCCTGTCTCGGTGAAACCTGAGTTACTGCGAGGTCGCCCTCGGTTTCTCACCTGTGTGTTGAGGGTGAGTCGGACTGTCTGACACGACCCCCCTGTCTGTATCTCCGCCCACTCTTCTTGGCAGCACGTCGCACACTTTGCTACCGATAATGTGCTCACTGTGCTGCACTGAGAGGTATGGAGTAGGTCGCAACCCCAATCAACACCGCAGGCCTCGAGCCAGACAGGACATCAAATCGATAGACACACACATTTACACATACAAACACTCAGGCTCTTTTCATACTCACACATACGTGCAATCGGTTGCCCAGATACTGATTGCAGACACATGAGCGTGTGTGGCTTCACAACGGAGGTGTGTATTCTGGTGGTGACCCAGAATACACACACGCCTTGGAGCAGCGGAGGCACTCGCAGTCAGTTTCCATCCGAGCGCTCATAGACAACCAGCCAGTGTTGGATCTGGGGAATGATCTACCTATCAAATACACTCTGCTGACCTTCAGCTCCTCGTCTAACTGCTCCCCTCAGCACACGGCATGATTATAAATCAAGCATGACTGCAGGCTGAGTGAGGCAGCTGGTGTGAATGTGAGTTACTGATATTATTAAAAGGGCGTGAAGGCGGTAAATTAAGAGGAATATTTCTGCTGTTTCTGGAGATCTTTACCTGTGAGAAGCACCTGCGGTACTCCTTCTCCGGCCCAGAGCATCTGTACACCTGAGGAGCTCCTCTCCCTCCAGCCCTGCCTGACTCCACTCCCATGTGCGGGATGTGGGGGTGCTGTAGTGGGTAGACGTTGCCGGTTTGTGGGACCTGGGGGCTGAAGCCTGGGTGGAGCTCTCTGTCTCTGTGCACGGGGCTGGGGCGGTGCAGAGAAGTGGAAAAAGGTGAAGCGGCGGCAGGGGAGTTTGAGCGGGAGAGAGGAGGGACTGGAGGAGGCGGTGCGGTGACGGAGTGCCAGTCAAATCGATGGCGGTTGGGCAAGTGGGAGGGCGACGAGGAGCGTGAGAAGGTGCGAGGAGGTGGCACTCTTGCTCTCGCGTGATCTATATTTGGTCTGTCAAAGTGGCGGTGGTGTGGCGGGTTTCCAGTTGTGGTGGTCGTCATGGGCGACTCCTCAGCAGCAGGTGCGTCTGTGATCTCCACCTCCTCGCTCCTCCCCGCCTCCCTTTCTTCTCCATCACTCCCCGCCTCTTCTTCCTCTTTCCTGTTGGTCTCGACGTCGATTTCCCCGGGGGGCGGTGTTGCAGCGTCAGTACCGTTGGCGGTGTGGCGAGCCTGCCGGTTGGGACGATGCAGAGGCAGAGAGAACGGGACCCTGCCGTACCCGAACTGACCTGGACGGATGCTGGAAGATCTGCGAGTCAAAGTGAATGAGACATAAAAAAAAAGAAGATTAACAGATGGACAGAAAGAGCCAGAGGCGGTGACAAAGATAAAGAAAACGGAAAGATGGTAAATTTCAGATGCAGCTCATGTTGCTGTCCAACATAATAATAACCGACGTGGAGCCAGCAGGCTGCGGTCAGGGAACATAGTAATGCAGTGCCTGTGTATATGAGAAAAACCAGAGGTAATGATGTAATTACACAGCAGATACCAGGGCCACAGATGGGCATAACGCCAACTCCCAATGCTCAAAACATCATAACAAACCCTCAGTAACGCCTAAACAATGTCAGCACTTTAACTTATGGCACCTGGATGAGTCATAAGCTTGTATATTAAATGGCGCTCAGAGGGATCAGCGTTTTATTTTGGTGACGTGATTGCTGATGAGTCACCGGTGACTTTTTACCATGTTCCCTGTGATGAGGTACAAATCTTCTCTTTGTCTGGTGGCTTTTGCTGCTCACCCTTAACAATTGAGTTCTTCTGTTTGTTCTAAACAAGCCGGTGTTGCTACTGCCAGCAAGGCAAAACTCACTTCCTGTGTGCTGGAGTCATTTTCCTGGGGGCTGGGGTGCTGAGCAAAGCATATGTAGAAGCTTACGTTAACTGAAAATCGATTGACTCAGTGTTTCTGTGTCATATCTCTGACCTTTGACATTTAAAGACACTTTAATCTACAAGAAAATGTTGACAAATTTTGTTTTTAGACCTCGACCGATAACAACTTTTACACCAGTTTTAATAGTTTTGAGTTAGAAACATCTGATGATGACATATTGACCAATACATTTGGGAAAAGTTACACATACTTGGAACATCAAACTTAACCAATTTGTACCTATAGGTCAATTTAAAACCATGATTATGAATGTAACTAATTATGTACTCTGAATGTTACTGTTTTTAACTGTTTTCTGTTTGTTTGTTTTCTTGTTAATTATTGTTTGTGTTTACTTATTCTGTTTTAACTGTAATCTCAACATCATTGAAAATTAGGGCATGCCTTCAATAATTCCTCAAAAAGTTGAATGAATTTCCAATAAAGATCTCCTAAATGTAATTAATCAAGAATTGATTAAGGTCCACTCTGTAGCTGTTCTGCAGCTTTTGATCAAATCATACCATCTGTCTCAGGAGATACTGGTTCCCACACTTCTTATCAATGTGTCATCAATGCTTAAAAGTTTTGAAGCGCGCAAAAAAATGGAAGATAGGTAGGTGAGCTCCAGAGCAGCTAATGAGTAGACTTATGTCAAGAAGATGACATGGTGAAGATGGCTGGTAAATTGTATGCCAATCATATTGATGCCACTTGACTAGCATGACCCATCCAAACACGTGGCAACAGCATTCTCAGGCAATGGTGGACAATATGCCCTGACGCACCAAAAGAAAAAAAACTGCTCAGGAAAGCCCTAAGATGGTGACAATCAGCTCAAAGTGTCAACTTGACTTCCAAATTCCCCAGATCCAAATCCGATTGAGCAATCGTGGGCCATCTGGGAATAAGTCCAATCCATGGATGCCCCATTTTGGATCAGATTTGGCTCTTGACCCATCAAAGCAAGGACACCGGACCTCTGGGAGTGTCCTGTGGTCTCTGGTATCAGGGTGTTGGCGGCAAATCCTTTAAGTCCTGTGGGTTGTGAGGTGGGGCCTCCCTGGATCGGACTTGTTGCGGCATGTTGCATGGATGTTTAATCTTATTGGGATCTGGGGAAACTGAAGGCTAGGTCGATGCCTTGAGCTCTTTGTTACGCTCCGTGGGCCATTCTTCAACATTAAGGGGGTGTACGTGGTCTGTGACAATGTTTGGGTAGGTGGTGCGTGTCAAGTAGACTCAAGGTTTTCCCAACAGAAAAATGTATTGTTACAAAATGATCAATGTTATCCACTTCACCTGTCAGATTGGTGTATGTGAAGGTACTGATAAATCTGTGATAACTAGCCTCTAATTGGTCAGTTTGCTTCCTAATTATCCAGGCACACTCACCTCCTCGCAGGCACACCATCTCGACTGGACGAGACCGACCTTCTGTTCCCACCTCCTCCAGACCTCACTGCTCCAGGATTGGTCGGCCTCCTGATGATCCTTGTTGGCTGGTTGTAGCTGTGTGAAGGAGCGTGGTAGGGAGATCGAAAAACAGATACGTGGTCTTGATTGGTTGGGGGGAATTCTGGCTGATAGAAAGGAGCTGATGGATTGGCCTGTCCCGGTACAGGAGCAGCTCCTCCTCCTACTCCTCCTCCTCCTCCAGCAGCGTTGGTATTTCGATACAGCGACAATCCCGGGTTGTGATTGGTGGGGATGGAAGGGGAGTGATAAGGTGAATGTTGCCCGGGGTAACGAGGAGGGTAGTAGGGACGCACAGGTGAGATGACAGGACCTCCGATGCCCCCAGGTAAATAACCTGCCCAGTTCGGTGGAGAATGGGAGAGTGGAGGGGTGTGAGGGGGCGGAGGAGGTAAACACTTCCTGCTCCTCTGTGAGACGCCCACGCCACAGGTCTGAGAGCATTCAGACCAGTCCTCCCAAACAGACCACACCCCCTCCACAGGCTCCGCCTCAAACGCCTGTCTGGACCGTCGGCCTGCCACCTGACACACGCACAGGGAGAGACACTTGATTACATATAGCAACTTTACATTGTTTAATCCAGAGGTTACACGTATCAGGTTACATGGAAACTGTATGATTTATCAAAAAAGCTGAATAATATGTTATTATTAGTGCTGAAACTAATGATCATTTTCACTATCAATTATTTTTCTTATTATTTTTGATTTACCAATAATTTTTTTAGTGGATGAAATGTCAAAAACAACTTCCAAGAGTCCACAGTGACGTCTTCAATTGCCTTGCTTTTTTGCCTTATTTCTTGTTTCATCCAACCAACAGTCCAGAACCTAAAACTTTTCAGTTTACCAGCATACAAAAGTAAGAAAACCAGACAACAGCTTGAAGTTTTGCCATTTTTGCTTAAAAATGGTATCAATCAACCAATCAACAACATTTTTTTAGCTATTTTATCCTATTTGGTAATTACCTTGAATCTGTCTGTGCTACATTTTTCCTCATCCCCGTCTCGCCGTGACAGGAATATACTGATTTTTAACAAAAGGTCATCTGTTCAGAAGGTAACCCGTCCATCATCGCCACCTTTCAGCATTCAGCAGTACAAGAAATCTGTGTGAGGCCACTACCTGTACCTCTGTGCTTTTATCTTCTCTATGTAAAATACAGACCAAATAAAACAAGGTTTCTTGAAAAATGGTGCTCTATAATAATAAAGTCCCTAATTTAATCCAGCAGCTGCATCTGTGTTCACTCCATTACTTACAGAAAGTGGGTTGATTTTGTGCTTCAGGTTGTGAAAATTGTGTCAGTTTTCAATATGATTTTAAGTTTATAAAAGTTAGACTGGTTAAATAAGTACTTTAAATGGGCACTATGTAGTTTTGGAAAATAAATTACAATATTAATGAGGTAATATGAACTCAGAAATATTTATTTTTTCTATAAGTGAATAAACCCTTACTGTTATAAAGGTGGCAGGGTATGCCAAATATTAACAAAGTAAAACAGTATGAAATTGTGTTATCCTTTAAAGGCAGTTTGTTTATTCAGTCATGAAAGTCAATCACTGGAGATGAAGATCATTTCTTCCCCAAAACTACGTAGTGCCCCTTTAACTGAATGTTCAAGTGCAGTGAAACTGATTGTAAATGCTGCAGGCTTTGGCAACATTTTAAAGAAGTACTTAGCTAAGCAAAAACGTTGCCATTGCAAAATCAAAAATCTCTGGAAGGACTTATTTTTTCACAGTCCACTGATGAGCTGCAGTCTCGTGAGTTTCCTTCCTTTGAGGCCAAAATGTAAATCCTGAACCTTTCATAGTTCAGTCAAGCTTAGAAGAGACTCGGTCACCTGCCAGCAGCTTAAGAGCAGATGGATAAATTCAACAAAGTTGGTGTCACATGAAATTGCTGCAGAAATAACAAGCTCTGATCCGATCTGGCTGGACACGTGTGTTTGTATACATATGTGTGAGTGCCAGCTCAAGCTTTGATGTCTTCGTCTGTGGCTGTCGATAAATGTTTCTCCCCTCATTTCATAACCGACGCGTTGGCCTGGTTGGCAGAGCCGCAAACATGAGAGCTGAACAAAAGTTTCCATTCAGAAAGAACCAAAACATGAATCTGCGCTCCACTTCACCTCTCTCTCTTTTTGAGTGTGTAAACGTGTGTACATGGGCAGAAATGTGCGAGTAAACATACTGTACGAACTGTGTGTGGAGGGAGAGGACAGGTGTAAGCGGCATACTGGAGTTCCTGTCTCTGTCTGAGGTAAAATGGCAGGAGGGTGGGAGGAAAGGAAGCAGACAGGCCTAATGACTCGGAGTGTGTGTGTGTTTCTGGACGGGAGGTGTGGTCTGTTGTAATGAGTGACATCAAACACACAGCTGCCACATAACTGGGACCATTAATGAGCTCCGTGCAGTGACCCTGCAGCAGCCACCGCTGACCTCTCCAGCTACTGGGTAAACTCCTGCGACACTGTAGGACCAGGCCTGAACCAGACGGCACTGTCACTGTGAAATCTGCCCTCCCCTCTGATTACACTGTTCATACTGCAGGGCCCTCTCCAGCTGTGGACCCCTTTAAAGGACACCTTCACATTTTTGTCTTAGAACAATACTGACACACCCAAATATACACTGAACTTAATCACTGTTGTAATAGTGAAAGAGAAACAAACTACACAGTTCCATTTATTTCTATTTAGTGAGTAACAATTCACCTTTTTAAGCCCTGAGTATTGAATTTGTGGATGCGATGCATACAGTATGGATGTTTGTTATTTGGTCGGTCAACGTTATTGTGTGTTTTATGCTGAGTATTTCTGACTCTGTAGTAGCCCAGGCTTTGCCCTTTTGATGCACCAGTGTGCAATTCTTTCCCACTTTTATTTATCTACTCTGACCTCATGCTGATCCCCCAATACACTACCAAAAATCGACCAACTGTCTCCACCACCTTTCAACATAAAGTGACGCCCTTGCTTTAAACATCCAGCAAGTTACCATGCAACAATTCTGTCTGGCCACCTGGTAAAGTCCAATATTCACTCTCTCTTAGCTCTGTTTTTGGTCTCCACCAACTCCTTAGGGGTGTATCTCGCGCTTTAGCAACTACATGCTTCACTATGTTCACCAGCTAATTGCTAATTAAGTGTACAGAGGGTTTTTAGGGGGTTTTATCTAAAAAACAGTTGCCTGCTGTGGCTGAAAACAATCCCTACGAGAGCAGTGAGAGTGGACCAATACAGTAAAGTTGCGGACCAGACAGCTAAACAATGAGCTGAAGCCGAAGGAAGCAGCAGATTCAGGTGATAACTCTCTTGAGGTTCTTTATTACATACAACTCTCATCACATTGTTTTATAACGTCATTTGATTGAATGCTATTATAAAAATATCAATTATAGCTGCTTCGCGCTAACTAACTTAACTGGATTGTCTTAAAAAATGCGTTAACACAAAGCTGAAAACAAGGCTGTTATTGTCAACAGTCACACATAAAGAGATTCCTTCCTAAGTTGATGTGAAATTTCAGCAACTGAGTTTAATTAAATCAAGACACTATCTTTCAAAATTACAGACTTTTTAGTAAGAAAATGCCCTCTTTGTGTTTTCTTTGACTGAACAGAAGGAACATTTGCAGCATCCAACAACCCTTTAATTGTACAACCGGGCCTGTCATGTTGTTTTAAGACACATTGTGGAAAAATGTGAATCAACCCTCGTCACCTTTCACCCCTCTATAGTGATGCTGTTGTCTGTGAATCTCCCTCATAATGAGCTGATGACTCACCTTCCTCTTGGCGGCCTTGGTCACGGAGGTCGTGACCACCACAAATCCCCACAGCACATAGAGCCTGGACGGAGGGAGAACAGAGGGTGAGAGAAGTGGCAGATCTACAAGAGTTTAAATATCAGCAGGTTGAATACGTCTTTTGTAAAGGACATAATTCTTCCATGACCTAAACGTTAAGTTGGTATATGTTGTGTGAACCCACAGAGACTTTCATTATTCCCTGCCCAGAGCTCCTCAACGTTTTTGAACCTTTTCCCCAAAATGTGTTAGACGTGTTGAGTGAACACCCTATCAAATGTTCCAGTGACCTAACTGTACTTTCACAAACTCAATGATGCCACTTTCTTTGCCACAACAGGTGGCGTGGGGGCTCAAGCGGGAGGTGAACACAAGTTTCTTTTTCCCCTTCAGGGCTCACAGGCAAAGATCTCAATCAATCTGGGGAATCTTGGCAGGCACTAACAAACTAATGGGTTTAAACAGTGAGTATGTTTTCCCTCTGCATGCCTCTCTCCAGGGCTACACACACCCTGAGGATGTGGTTTTCACACAGAGACTCACACACACACACACACATACACAACAACCATCACACTCACAGGAGCGCAATCAGTCACAACATCCAAAATCATCTTGTACAGTGAGGTAGTTTTTATTTGAGGTCTGATGTTCAAAGGACGTGGTTTGCGGTGTGGGACGAGGTTGAATGTCTCCTTTAATTTTGGGTTCCTGTCCTTAAATTTGACATGAAACTACTTTAGGAAGCAGCAGAATGTGAAGTGCATCTGAAAAATAGATTTAGTCGTATATTTAGGCCTTAAAATTTTGTGGTTTTTTCCCTTTAAGGTGAAAGATACAGTTACTTGTTTCTCAAGAAAATCTTATTTTCTTAAAGGTGCACTAGGTAGTTCTAGGTAAGACATTTTCATTGACTGATTTTTTATGCCCAAACAAACTAAATAAACAAACTCTCTTTGTTTTCATGACTGAATAAACTAAATAAACAAACTGACCTTAAAGAACAACACAATTTCATACTGTTTAACTTTGTTTATATGTGGCGGACCCTGCCACCTTTCTAGCTTCAAACAGTGTTCTTGGGACCTTATTTTCCTCTGAGAACCACTTGTTTATTCAATTTTAGAAAAAATACACATTTCTGAGTTTGTGTTATTACCACATTAATATCGTGAACGTAAAAATTCTGAGTTTGAATTTCTTCTCTACATGGTGCCCCTTTAAATCAGCTGTTTTGTGGAAGGATCTCCGAGACAAGTGCATCAGAAACAAGTGCAATACCACCTCTTCATCTGCCAAGAAAACACTATGAACATGATACTAAACGATTTGCAAAGATGGACATTTCAGCGCTCGCCACGAGAGCCCAAACCATCACCGCAAGCACCAGTCCGCAGGCCACATGTAGTCAGAGTAATTGGTCCCTTCTTCCCAGTGTGGTGCACCGCCGTGGTCTCTGGAAGCTTCCCCACACCAGACTACATAACTACCCCGAAAAACACGGACAAAGGTCCCGCACAGTCCGACACAACAGAGCTGCTCAGGCCGAAGTAACGACCCCCTACCCGGGTCCACGTTTCCCTGGCCGCTACAGTGGCACATTGTAGAATAAACTCCGCGGGGACAGGGAGAGAGAGGGGGTATGGAGAGATATGCAGCAGGGAGGAAATCTCACAAAAATCCGCCCTGAGGAGAAAGAGACGAACTCTAACCTAAACCCAGATGCCTTCGGGTGAATTCCTATCATATATCCTGCACGGCGCCCAGTGCGCAACGAGAAGGCGTCGTGCGTAAAAGCCAAAAAAAAAGTTCGCCACAAAAAAAAAAAACTTTTTAAAAAACTTTCCTCCACATTCATGAACTCAAACATGCCCGCTCAGAGGAGGATGCCCCACATGTGATGTTGTGGACAAGCAGACTGAGTTAGAAGAAGAAGGAGAAGAAGCAGGTTGCAGCTGTGAGAGTCAAAGTTTTACCTGAATATTAAACTGAGCCGCATGCTCCTCCGAGAGTCTCCCGCGACACTTCTCACTTAATCACCGCTATCGATTATCAGTCCAGTCCGGTGATTTGATAGTGGTCCGTTCCGGTCCGTGCAGTCCTGAAAGAAATGTGATGAAGTCCTGCGAAGGCTTCTTCAGCTCTCTCTCTCTCTCTCTCTCTCTCTCTCTCTCTCTCTCTCTCTCTTTCTCTCTGTCCCCTTCCTCCTGTCACAGTCACTCCCCGTGATTTTTTGGAGAGTGGGTAGGGTTCCGTTTTTTTTCCCTCTCTCTCTCTCTCTCTTTCACTCGACAACTTTTTTGGGTCCTTATTATAAACTGGTGTGACGCCTGGCAGCCAGGGGGCCAGGGGGGTGAGAGAGTGAGGGAGAGAGGGGAGACAGGAGACACAAAATGGACAGATTACACAACTCTCTCTCTCTCTCTCTCTTTCTCTCTCTCTGCCTCTCTCTCTCTTTCACACGCATAAACCATACACTCCCACTGCCCCTCACACACACACACACATGCACCAGTATGGGCCCTGACTAAGCTATAATAACTCTCAGAGCCGCTTTCTTAGTTGCACAATCCAACATAAGAATGCTCCATTGTGCTAGGTCACAGTGATCAGTAGTAATGATCTACTCATTGTCGGAAACAGGCCTGAGCTGGCAGCATCTGCAGCAGAGACACTTTGTTGGGGAAGTACAAAGCCTTATGGGTTTGCTTTTGTGCCAATACAAACACTAATTGTTCAACAACAAAGTGGAAAATGGTTATTTTTTTTTATATTTGCGTGGATGAAATACCGCTGCTGCTGCTGCTTCCCAAGATATTTCTGAGTGATACAAACATAGCTGTGTTTTCTCGTAACTGTTTAATCACAGTTGAGCACTTGAAAACAGACATGCTCCACCAATTTGGAGCTGAGATAAGTGCACCCAAGAGACGTCCCGCCTGTGTGTGTATATGATGTGTGTGTGTGTGTGTGTGTGTGTGTATGATGTGTGTGTGTGTGTGGGCTGTGAACTCCTCTCGGTTGCGGTCTGAAGCAGATGTGAGCACCACTGCCTGATTCCAAACTTGTTTACACAATATTTATATGGTCGTGATCCATCGACCTCCCCAGCCAGACAGGACAGTTTTCAAAAACAGAGCAATGCCGGCCGAACATAGCTCACAGGGGACAGTGGGAGGTAGAGTCCACAGAGGTGGAGAGAGGGGAAAAATGAAAAGATCTCAATGGGATGAAGAGCTTCAGTTTAGTTTTTAAAGGAGCTGATCTGTTGTGTGTCTACTGGAAAGAGCTTTTATCCAAGTTGGAAGAGAATGGATTGGAAATGCGTCATCAAAGCCAAAATTAAGAGCAGTTAAGTTTGACACAAAGCCGTACAAAAGAGAATTGGTTTTCTTTCTTTCTTTTGAGGCTGGCAGATTCAAATGCACTGTTTTCAGCAATAAATCTGTGGGAGCTGAGTAAATCGAGAAAAGTGAAACATAAGTCCAATTTTCTTCTGTATTGTACGGCGTATTAGTTCTTCATAAAACACCTTGACAAAACTAGAAAAAATAGAAAAAAAATAGAAAAGTTTCTCATAAAGTAAATGTTGATATCAAAATGTAACGGCTACAGAACAATGACACCATCGGCATTCAGATTGGTTTCCTATAAACTTTGCTTTCATTGTGGTATTTCGTCTGCTGCCAGTTACAAAATCTCCTGGGAAAATGAAGGCTGACTGTCGATCAAGTCAGGCTGGCTGCCTGGCACCAATTTTGTCTGTTCCAGGCTGCCAGCCTGTTTAGTTTGTTGACTTTGCCTCAAAACTGGGGAGAAGGAAAGATTGATAATTTGGTCCTTAATATGATTTCTCTAGTCGGTTGTAATCATAACAAGCTGTTTAAGAATTTTGTTGTAAACCGGAAGGTCTGAAAATCTGATTAAAAAAACAAAACATATGAATTGGTTCTCTATGTTTTAAGATTCTTATAGCATCCTTTCAAATATATGGCTGCACTCTGGATCTGGTTTTTGTTAAACAGTGGCGTCTTTTACACCCATGAGGCTTGGGCACAGTAGCATGCATGAAAAATAATGAAAAACATCATCTTCATCATGGAAAAGAGAGAAAGACGAAAGACGAAAAACACGAAAGAGGAAGAAGAAAATGTGAGAAGACAGAAAGCAGTGAGTGAGAGTAAAATAAGAAGACATTTCTAAAATGGCACTCAGTGAAATCAAGATCCATGCATTATTCCCTGGGGAATTCATGAAAATGTTGAAAAATGCTCCATCTCGCAATGTTAAAAAGTGTGAGAAACTTCCTGGATCCGCACCAAAATTTAATGGGGCCTATTCTGGGTCGAGACCCATCCTCCATCCAAGTTTCTTGGAAATCTGTTTGGTATTTTTTGGTGTAATCTTGCTGACAAACCAACAAATAAACAGACTTGAAAAGTGAAAACACAACTTCCTTGATGGAGGTAAATGTGGACACATGAGGGAAAATGAGACTGCAACACTAACATGATACTAAAAACACCGTTTACTACTGATCCTGTTCAGAGCCCAGCTCATCAGCATAACAACGCCTCCAGAGTCGGTCGGTCTTGTTCAAGGACATTTCTGATCCGTCTCGAACCTTCTTATTAACATTTCCCACCCTGCTGCTGCCTCTGAGAGCAGAGGCGAGATGGTGGAAACGTGAGAGAGGCCAATGAGTGGAAGGGAGGGTGGGTGCGCACTGAGTTATGGTCTAACACATATTAACACACCCAGGGCTTGAGATGTCCCAGCTCGGGCCGGGCTGCTGCTTTTCTTGGACAGACATCCTACAACATGGACGCTGCGATGGTGATGGAGATTAGCGACTTCAAAGCCCGCTGCGAGGCTTAAACCACATTACAGAACCGGCTTAAGATTTGATCTGTCAAAATAAAAGAGTTAATGTTAAAGGCGTACCAAGAATGGCGAGGGTGGATTCCAGAGGTTAGTGCACATGCATAGACACATGTGCAGTAACTCGGACAGTGTGTACGTTTTGTGTGTGATTAGTGAAATGGATATCTCTGTACTTCTAAGCAGCATGTCTATCAGTGACTACAATTAGCCAGAGGTCATTGCCATGGCCACTGGTGGTCCGTGACCACTTATAGCCCTCTGCTCCCCTCCTCCCTACCTCTTTCTCCCTATCTGTCTCTTTCTTCTCCCTCTTTAGCTATCTCTCTTTCTCTGGATCGGCAACAAGCAATAACTTGCGTGCTGGTCTGCCGACACGCACCACCAACCACACAACCCCGATAAGCAAAATGTCTGTATCAACTAGTCACCACAACACACAGATGTGGTGTGTTTGTGTGCGTCCGGGGAGGTCCGTATGTAGCAGCTGATCTGTTATTTGTCTCGGCTGGCTGATCAGAGTAATGGCACCACAGATCAGAGCAGCAGGGCCCTGTGGGAGTGATATATCACTTGAAAAAACTTCTTGCATGTACACACACCCTGCCTCCAAGAAACACACACACCCCAGCCTCGGGCCCAGACACAGTAGGCCCGCAACTCGTTTACTGTTAAAGTTAATGAGGCCTCCAGGCTTCTTCAGACCAGCACAGGGTCGGTGCTCAGCTCAGACTGCCTCCCATGGAGACTACAGCGAGACAGAGCGACTTTAAAAGGTCAAACGGGGGACGAGTACGAAGACCTGTCTAATGGTTATCACTAACTATGCTCAGACCCCAGTAATCCCAGTGTGCCAGTCATGATAACACAGGAGCTCAGTTCAAAGTCATTTACAGCGAGAGGCTAAAATGTGCTTCAACAAATGTGCATGTAATTGTCTTTGAGTGGGAGGGAGAGAAGATGTTCATAGGTATTCACTTTGTCTGTCGGCTCTGTGGCATGACATTTCTTGCAGACATTCATGATCTCCAGAGGATGAAACCTTCAGGGTATTGTCATAATCCGCCAACAGCAGGTTGACATTTTTGGTTTTAAGGGAAATGTCTTGATAACTTTCTTTTGTATTTTCCTGGTCCACAGAGGATGGATACTAAAGACATCAGTAATGCCAACCGCAGGTCTAACTTTTCACTAATCCAGTATAATATCTCAACATCTACTTGACAGATTGGCACAAATTTTGGTCCAGGCATTCGTGGTTTCCAGAGGATGAAGCCTAATAACTTTGGTGATCCTGTGACTTAGAGTCAGATTGAAAATATCTCAATAACTCAGGGATGGATTTCCATGAAATTCTGTGCGGACATCCATGGTCTCCAGAGGATGATCGTCCGCCTTCAGCAGGTTGATATTTTTGGTTTAGTTGAAATGTCCTGACAACTATTTCATGTTTTGTCATTGTGCCCGGAGGATGGACCCTAATGACTTTGGTAATACCCTGATTTTTCCTCTAGTACCACCAGCAGGTCAAAGTTTTCACTTCCACATCCAGGAAAATATCTCAACATCTACTTGACGGATTGGGACACATTTTGGGAATAGACATTCATGGTTACCAGAGGATGAAGCCGAATAATTTTGATGATCCTGTGACCTCTCATGTAGCACCATTATCTAGTTAAATATGTCCAATTTGGACAAATTGTCTTAACAACTATTGGATGGATTCCCATGAAACTCGGTACATACTCAAGTCAAAGTGAAATGTCTCAAGAGATGAATGGATTATCAAGGAATTTGTTGTCTTTGTGAACTTTGGTGATCCCTTAACATTTCACTTAGTGCCATAATGATATCAAAATTAACATTTTTCTAGTACTTTGGTTTATCCTTCTTTACAGTAAGCCTCACAGAGCTCCTGGCGAGGCTGTAGACTCTAAGCCTTATCGGGAGTTAAACAGATCCTAATGTATATACTGCAGTAATCTAAAAATAATGGCAATACATTACTGATGGCTGTCAGACCTGTCGTCACTGACCAAGATCTCCATGACTGAAGAGTCCAGGAATTCTTCTCCATCAGCAGTTAATTGAAAACTCAGGCCGTAATACAACACACAGTAGTCTATAACCAATCGACCATAAACATACCGAAGCACTTATTGCCCAGCTGCGTCGTTCCGCTCTATCTCTTGTCTCCTATGTGTCTCCGGTGCCAAACATGGCTGCCCAGTGCCAAGCCATACCACACATGCCCGTTCACACAGACATAAATCCTGTTGTTGTTTTGTTGTTGTTATGTGTACATATGTGGACCAGTGGCTTCTCTGAATGGGCAACAATTGGTCTTTGTGTGAATAATTGGAACAAGGTTATTTCAGCAGTTTTGTCAGCCAATTAGGGTCCAACTGAGCCTCCCCCTCTCTCTCTCTCTCTCTCCCTCTCATTTCCTTGTCTCGCCAGTAACTCCTCATTAGAGCGCTCCACCCATCGATCCCCTTATCTCCCTCTGTTACCCCTTTTGAACCCTCAATTTCTCTTTTCTTTTTATTCTCCTCTATAATGATCTTCCCCTCCTGAGGTAAATCACTGAACTTACAGTTTCACAGAACTTCAAACTAAAATCCTTATCGTGAAAAAGTGTATCTCTTGGCTCTCTCGGCTACATCCAGACCAGACTGTAAAGATGTCAGCTGTTTTCTCCTCTGGCTCTCTGCGCCCATTTTCAGAACACACACGCCCCGCTTTGATCCGGACCCTGGCACAGGATTGGTGGAATGGAGCAAATATTGACTCCATCTGAGCCAGACAAATCGCTCCTCCTTCCTGCGTTCTTTCTCTTTCACTCTCCTTTGCACCAGCTCAGTTCCCGTCTAATCTGCCATTACCTCTTTCTCTCACATTCCCTTTCATCCCCTTTCTGCTGCGGCCTTTCTTTTCACTCCCTTTGTGTCCCCGTCTGTCAGTCTCCCTCTCCTCCCCGCTCGAGGTTTCTCAGGATGTCTGTACTGTCGGGTCAGGGCCCTCCTCCTCTTCTCTGCTGGGTTAGGTGCCTTTATGGAGATCAATCTGTGGCTTTGTCTGTCCCAGTGTAAAAAAAACACCTGCATGTGCTACATGTTGAACTACATGGTACTGCCTTAAGCCTGGAAAATACTTTTGTATCTGTGAGTCTTCAAACATGCACAGGCAAAGTGTGAAGATGTTCATGGAGGCATGTAATGTTCATATGTGCTGCAGCTGGCTGCCACATTAACTAAACTAGACTAAACAAAAACAGAAAAAACAATCTGTAAATGGAAAACAGATTTTGACTAAGTGTAAAAAAAAAATGTGTTTCGTTGTCTCATCTTTATTCTGCTTCCATGTTGATGCAACCCCAATGCTACTGGGTAACCAGCTGGTCAATACATACATTTGATGCACGGGACCACAGATACAGACTCTGATGTTGTTGAGATTTTACAGGTTTAGACACCAGACACCATCAAGACACCCACAAGAATAAAGCTGGAGTTAAGTTTCTGCAATGATACACGTAAATGTCTCTGTGACCCTAAGCAGAGAAGGGTGCAGTGTTGGGCAAGTAACTTCCAGAATGTAAAGTATTACATTTTACTAGTTATCATTTGAATTAATTAGTGATTTTACAACATTATTGTATGTGCAGAGTAATGCGTGACACTACTTTTGTGTTTTTTTTCCTTTCACCAAAATAACTGCAGTTTGTTCAAGTATGTACAACTTATCAAAAAATTGAAGAGGGTTAACATTGTTTGGCCACTGTAGCCTTAATTAATCCTTAGTCTCTGCTGACTATGAAACATTTTACTGTCATTCAAAACTTATTGATCATCACTTTTCTTGTGTTCTGCGTACAGCTGCATTTAGAAAACAACTGATAAAAAAGACGCCTCTCACTGCAAAAACTGTGCTCTGTCTGACTGCCAGAGCAGATTGGCATTTCATGTTGTAGGCTGCAACACAACAAAAAACGAACATACCCAACGACAACCCAACAACACTGGGCAGAAAGATTTGAAAAGTGTTTTGTGTCAAAAGAAGTTATGTCTTTGTTTGATGAACAAAGTTGCGAAAAGTGAGCGATGGACAGGATAAATCACAACTTGGATTAATTCATGAAAAACCCTTTTTGATCCCTTTGATCAGTGGACCATCACGGACTAAATAAATATAAATTATCGAGGAAGGGAGTGGTGGTAGCTTTTTTCCGTCTTTTTTGCTTACCATGCCAGAAAATTCAGTTAATTGTTCCTCAGTTCTTGTGGTTTCTGTTCAATGAACTGAACAACTGAACTGTGGAGAATCTACCCGTTCCAACCATGTATATCATGCCCATAAAACAAAAGTGAAAACATTTATATCGTTAACAGCCAGCTTAAACAGGTTGCCGGCAACCCAGTGGGTCTGACCAAGTTGCTAAACATCTACAAACACCCAGGTGGTAACACTTTACTGGACGTAGCTACTGTAATACTGTTACTGCAGATCCTATAGGTGTTATATTACTCTGTTACTGCTTGCTGTAACCCCCAACACTGGAGGGGTGTTATGAGTAACTATACAGCTGCAGATCAAGACATTTCACTTAAAGACACACCCTCTTGGTGGTGCAATAGAGGAAAAGTCAGGGATACATTGTCTGGTGACCATGATTGTCTGTAAAAAATTCCCTGGCAGTTCATCCAGTTGAGGAGGTATTTCAGTTTGGACCAAATTGCTGGACTAACATCGCCATCTTGAGAGCTGAGACACTACATTGGCTAATAATAGCAGATTTCCCATGATGAGGGTAATGCATCTCATTAGTACAGCTTTCATTGGTCTTCCCCCGGTCTCCTCTGCTCACTTCTTTCATTCCTCACCTTCACTTCGTAACAAATTCTCATATAAAATAAAAGTCTCAAGCTGAAGCCAAGAAAACCTGGATGACATCAGATGCTTTTTTTCCCTTAAACTTTGGAAAACTCCCTCCAGAGCCAGTGACTGTTTTTACAGGCTGAATGGCACTTCTTATGAGTAAGCTGAACTTCATGTGTAAAATGAGTGGACGGCCCCTTTATATTCATTAGTTAAAAAACAAAAGCAAGCCCAAAATAAATCAAAAGCTCCTTTCTATCAATTTACCGCTGCAAATAAAAATCCTAGCCAGATTTGTCCTCTGCAGAGGACCCAGGACAGGAATACATCATGAGCTCCGACCAGCTGTTGTGTGAAGGGGCCCGAATCTCGGCACAACAGAGATGCAAGACTGGATAATAATGCAGGACTGTGAGAGAGGCCCCAGTCAGTTCAGTTGATACTGTGCCTGAATAGAGCATATTCTCACACAAATTTGCATTTAATCAAATTACCAGATAACAAATGAAACAAGGTGAATCTGGGGAGTAGAGGGCCCCTGGGTATTTGGGGCCCTGGGGCAGTGGACATTTCTCGGTTTGAACTGTAATCCAACCTCAACAGAAACAATTCTCCCTGAATATTATCTGAACTCAATGTGAAACTCTTTATTTGAAAGTCTGGAAAAATAAATCAATATCTCATATCTCATTAATTCATGTGTGCATACAGAAAAAATGTTGTTTCAAGGAATAGTTCAACATTTTAAGAATTAAACTTATTTGCTTTCTCGACCGTAGATAGATGAGAAAATCGACTGTCACAACCAACATAACCCACCGTGAATCAACACCAGGCGTTTTCACATTTTGTTTTTTGGACGGATGATCAAACAAGACACTTCTTAATTAGTGAGTTTTAGAAGACAGAGCCAGGCTAACGGTTTCAGTCTGTATGCGCTGTATGGCTATATTTAATAGACAGATATGAGAATGGTATCAATCTTCTCATCTAAGTCTCACAAGACAGCGAATCATTATACATCCCAAAGTTTTGGACTATTCCTTTAAAATTAAAAGGCTATCAGTTTGATTTCACACATGCAGTAGTTCTCCCCATGACCTGTTAACACATGTTAATGCTTAAAATTGGTGGAGTTACCCTTCAGACAATTAATCTTCTTGTTTATGTGTCTGTAATGTATCTATAATCCAAGCACAGTACGTCTTAGGAAACGGGATACAAGTTTATTTTTATTAATCAGAAGATGCCAGACACATGCAAGTACTGACATACACATGCACAAACACACAAATACACACACAAACATTTGGCTAAGCTTGTTTCTTATAGAAAATAGTTGTGCAACTACAAATAAACTCTCCGCCACACAAAGTTCAAAGATATTGAGAAGGAAATAATTATACATCAATCATACACACAAACAATTATGAAATAACTGAGTTTCAACATTTGAAACATGCCCTGAGCCACATCTATGTCAAGGGTTTGGCCAAGCGCACCAGCACCCCTCTCACGATCCCTCCTCTAGCCTCGTATGAACTGACCGCTCTATCTCTAATTCCCTCAGCCCGGTTTAAGTTACACTACCCTCCAGAAGCAGGAATCCTGAAAACAACCTGCAGGTCAACGTCTGAGGTCAGCGTCTCCTCCTCTTACTCCCCAAGGCTGCACTACTAGTTCGTGCACAACATACTGAGATGAGGAAAGGGAGAGACTGTTTATCAAGCATGGACTGGACATTATTAAATATGTGCACAGTAGATCATGTCGGGCTGAATTTCTGAATGAATATCCTCTGGTAAAAGTAGCAATCATTTGATCTACTGATGAACTTTCTGGTCTGCCAATCCGCTGCTATTATTCCATAATTGTGCCGTGATAGATGATCATGTCTGTAACTTTCCAGAGAATATCACATCGTTTAGACTTCTCTTACATCCAGACTGTTATATAATGAATCAGTTGTCAGGTTTAAGTACTTAATTTGTATCTTGGAAGTCTTTTGCGTCCCACCCTCAGGTTTTCTGTCAGATTTTCTCTCAACTACTCTGTGATTTCTTGGGTCTGTCTGGGTACTTTTTGCAAAAATTTCAGCAGCAGTATGGGATACCAGAGCACGGGCGTTATCCACATGCGTTGGCACAAAGTCATCGGAGCAAATTCAAAACTGATGCTTGCCTCCCAAGCCTTCCTTTCTTCACTCCTCCTCATAAAAAAACCCTTTTTACAGCGAGTGGCTGCGTGAAGAGTGCAGCAACTGTAAATATTTGTAAATTTACTGAGGGGTTTGGCTTATTCTCCTCACAAAAGAGTCAACATGACCTCTGACCTTCCCCTGAACCCATAAACTCCACCCTCCTGAGAGCGATTCAACAGGTTGGTTAGAACAATAAACCGAGTGCCTCTTTCAAACAGAGGCTCTCTGCTCCCTCTCCTCTCTAGGTACCCTGCTCTGATGAGAGCAGGATAGGAAATCAGGTCAGCAGTGTGTTGAGCATAGCAGACATACTTGGGAGCAGACTGAGGCCAGGCAGAGACTGTAAACTACTGTGCTGAGTTATGAGTTATCTGTGTGTCTTTGTGAGTGCGACTTCACCAGCTCAGCGTGAGCGTGTGCACGCAGGAGCATCAAGTGCAAGCGCACGTCCAAATCAAAGGTGTAAACTGCACACCGGCGGATTAAAAGTGGAGACGGTCTGACGGGTAGAGAGAGCAGCCAGATCAAATAAGGAGCAACATACCCCAAAAAACCTCTCTGTATAAACTGAGAGCTGAGCAGTTACTGGACCCAGAAGAGCGAGGGGGAAAGGAAAGGAGAGACGGAGAGGGAGTTGGCGAGTGGGAATAAGAGTGGAGCCCGTCAGGCCAGGCAGCGCGGGTGGGCTGAGGTTTTGGGGTCGAAGTAGAAAGCTTTCTGACAATTTTATTCCTCTGTTTTACATCTAAAAGAAGGACTTTTTTTGTTTGATTGTTCCTCGCCGCTGCAAACAAGCAAACGAGTTCCCACCCAGAGAACAGCACAGAGCTGTGATTTTTATGTGCTCTAGTGCTGCACTGCTGTCATATATTTGCATGAAAAACCTTTAGCCCCAGCACACCTGTTGAACAGAGTAAACAGGCCAAATGATCTAGTGATATTCCCTCAGGTGGTAATTTACAAGCCCCAATCCAAACATTACCAACTTAAACACACAGCGACATGCACAGATGAGCTGGAATCTGAATATTGGAGGGATCGTACTATTAGTGAAAGCATGTCAAAGAGTCAGTGTGTGTGTGTGTGTGTGTGTGTGTTTAGACGAGGTCACCGGAGGGTCTTGCTGGGTCCCTGTCACTATTTGGCTCCGAGCCCCACAGACCTCCTGTTATTGTTTTCAGTGGCTTCACTTTCTAAGGCCGCCTTGGCACTGATCACATTTCTCTCTCTCTCTTTGCTCACACACTCTCTTTCTTTCTTGCCCCTACTCTAAACACACACACACACACGCACACACACATAAAATGCATGAGCACTGACCAAGCGCGCACACACACACACACACACACACACACACACACACACACACACACACACACACACACACACACACACACACACACAGAGGGGTTATTTATAACAGGGTGGAAGGGAAAGGCAGCCTGGCCACACAGGGCCTATTTTGGGAGGGTGAGCCTTCAATCAGTCAGGCTGACAGTTTCTCAGTGATACCAGGAGAACAATACAGAGCAGCATGTTTATCTTCCTCCTGGCCTGGGTCACCGTCACCCTGCCTCCTTCCAGGAAAACTGGACCTCCAGGACAACAGTGATCTCAAAATCTGTCACATTGGAACCGCTGTCGGGTTCCTGAAATAATTTTCTATTGGGAAATACTTTCTCGAGCCAGCCCTGAAAATTTTAACTCTCACATAGTTCCCTATTACACAGATATTCAAGACTAACAAAGACAAAAATGAAACATCTTTAGTTATTATTCATAAAGTGTCTAACACAAAAAAAAGTCAATGGTTTTATTTATAAGCCAACCAACCAACCAACCGACCAACCAACCAACCAACCAACCAACAGACCGACCGACTGACCGACCGACCGACCAACCAACCAACCAACAGACCAACCAACCAACCAACCAACAGACGAACCAACTGACCGACCGACCGACCGACCGACCGACCAACCAACCAACCAACAGACCAACCAACCAACCAATCATCCAACAAATAATCAGACACGGGTGGAGACGTAAATGGAGGAGATAATCTACAAAATATTTCATCGTGAAAATAATCGGTTGAAGCACTAATCGACTGCAGCCAAACAGCCTCCAACTGCAATCAAGTTCGGATTCAAATGTTGCTAAATCCTGATTGGTGCATGTAAGTATATGACATCACATTTCCCAACCACTTCAAACCAGTGAGAAGAGCACAGAGAAAGAAAAAAGTACAGTAATATCTACTGTGAAACAAACCCAAACTGTTTTAACTCCAGCAGAACACAGTGCACTCATACAGAGCTCCATCACTCATAATGAAAACTGATTAAGAAAATATGTTTTCAGGGCCTTTAACTTTTAATAGATGGACAGTTCTTTATGATTTTCCCATGAGGTCTTCTGTCTTATATTACACTGCTGTTCTGTAGATATCCATCTCTGCCTCCCTGAATGAATCCTCTTTATTGTCTCTCTATATACTGTTTACTTCCCCCACAGCAGCTTTCTTTTTCTGCAAACCCCTTTAGCTAAAAATAATTTCCGATGAACTCTGTGCGACTCCACCAGTTGAATGAAGGATTGTTTGTGTTTTTGTGTGTTTGTGTGCAAAGAAGAGATAGGAGGGGGGGCTGCGGGGAGGTGAGGAGGGTGAAGGGAGCCTGATATTGTAATCTATTAGGTAGAGATATGTGTGTTTACGGGAGCTAATGGTCTGTGTCATCACTATGCAATGCTGGCTGGTCTCTGTGCTGTCTGGGCCGTATTTTATCCTCTCAATTTTGGATAAAGCGTACAGCAGAGCGAGAGCCTGCAACAAGGATTACCATAAATACTAATATGACTTGATATCAGGAATAAATCATTAAGAGAGAAGGGTGTAGTCTTACGGGCCAATTCATCTGAACTCCAATAAATTGTTTTCCTTCTTACCTCCTTCGCTGTGAGTATATGTTTGCCTGCATGTGCTCCTGTTAGGAACAGCAACATCTTTCCGAAGTCAGTCTCCACATCATTCTGGAATTTCCACATACCTCAGTGTACAGTTTCTATTTTACAGTGACTGTTTCGTTTCCAGTAAAAAAATGTTCAGTAACAGTAACAGGGACACTGGAGAGAGATGCTGCTGTTGAAGTTTTAGTTAAACTAGTGGCACGGCTCCTGGGACTATCGGTCTAGAAATATTTGTCGGTCGACTGAAATATCTCAGTAACTATTGGACGGATTGCCAAGGAATTTGGAGCAAACATTCATGTTCCCCAGAGGATGAATCTTGACTATTTGGTGACCCCCTGACTTTTAGTCTGGCACCGACGACAGGTGGAAAAATTTTGTTCGAAGTTCTCAACAGCTACTAGACCGATTGTTAGCAACTGTGTCCTCTTTGGCAGTGATGGAATGTGACTAAGTACATTTACTCAAGTACTTAAGTACAATGTTGAGGTACTTGTACTTAGCTTTGCGTTTGATATTTAAGTAAATTTATTCCCAGGAAATTACTTTTGTATCTTAAGTATATTTAACATCAGATACTTTAAGACTTTTACATAAGTACTACTTGTATGGGTGACTTTCACTTTTACCAAATATTGTATCTTTAATTTGACTGTTGGGTTTGATTTTTCATCAGGTCACAATCAGGTCAAAATTTCAGTATGTCCAGTAGCCCCATGATCAAATACCTGCAAAACAACATTCCCATGAGCCTCAGCTGTACTTCATATTTAGTGCATGTTAACATGCTAAACTGGGGAAATGGTAAATACACCTCCAAAAACATAAGCATGTCCGCATGCTGATGCTCACTTAAGCCAAAGCTCTGCTGCGCCTCAGTGCAGCCCCACAGAGCTGCTTGCATGTGACTGTAGACTGTTTTTCATTTTTCATCGTGAGCACCAAAAACTAAATCATATTAGCTTCCATTATTTCAGGGCACCAAAAGAACTCACAGATGTTTATCTCAAAACCTCAGAAATAAAACCCAAAGTATCTGCATGCCTTAAAAAGCTACGAGATTTATTTTATTTGGCTAAACTGATACTTATACATCATACTGTTGAGCCTCAGGTCTTATGGTCTTCTGTAATTCCCCCACCGCGCTGCATTACAGCCAGTTAAAGCCTGTCAAGAAATAGGAAGGGTTCAGAGGCATTTCCTCTGTACGTAAGCTCCATTCTTGAGAGTATTAATGGGTGCTATTACATGTTTTAGTTAAATCTGAGCTTGACCTTGTTGCAGGCTGAGGCGACCTTAGTCTGGCTTATAGCCGAGGCCTCCTCATGAACCTGCCTCACCTTTCCCCTCCGGAAGAACTAAACACACAGTCCTGTCCACCTGCTTCACAGCCAGCTTGGTTGAAGCGGTCTCTTTTGTCCAGTCGACTCAGTTCATTCTCTCGTAGCCGACACCTCCCTCGCCCTCCGTGTCACTGTTGTGACTGATGTCTTTTCCATCCTGCTGCCCTCTCTCAATTAAAAAGGGAAAACTTCCAATCCTTTTGGCCTTTGCCTTTGACTTGGCTGTTTCCACTAAACACACATGAAAACACACAGCCCTGACATGGCTGCTCCCTCTCCTATTTTAGTCAAATCCCCCTCCGTATCCTCCCTTTCTTCCAGTCTTTTAAAGGTATGCCTGGTTTTCTATTCTGATAACATGACACAGGCTTACGTAAGCGGGAGGTTTGCATACTTAATGTCATTTAGCAAACAAATTGCAACTGTAGCTGAGAAATGCTGATATTAGGATGATAGTGATCTTAAAATAAGACAGACTTATCAGGGAATGCCATTAATGGATAAATCAACAAGTAAGGAACAATCTTTTATAGACTTTTATTACCAACTTTAGCAGCCACCTCTCTAGTACAACAGCTTAAACATGTAAAACAGACATTAATTACATTGGTGACTCATTATTTTCATCAAAATTCGTTCAGGTTGCTCCTGGTGTCTCGTAGCTGTATGAGGGATGTCAGCACCTCCTCTGTCGGCCTCTTCCCAAGCTGTTTGCCCCCTCTGCTCCTCACATTCACTGTTCCAGTCTCACTCTCCTTATCCCCAACAACTGGACAAACACAGTGATAAAATGTTCAACTCAAAATCAGGAATGAGGACATCAATAGCAGGGAATAGGAAGGCTTTAGTATAATAAGCAGACACAGTTTCATCGTAGTGATCTTTACCAAATATGTAGTTGTACTGGACCAGCTGAGCAGAGCGAATCTTCTTATTTAAGGTTGCTCCCTGATCGTCATTCAAATCAACCATGAAGCCAGCATCACGGAACTGATGGACCACCTTAAAAGAAAAGAGGCACTTCTTTAAAAGACTGTATCTGTGCTGAGCTTCTCACATCAATGAGCGAATTAAGAGTGACAGAAAGATTTAAAAAAAAAAAAAAAAAAAGGCAGAGAGGAAGCACACTGCTGATGTACCATAAGGAAATCTTCATCATGCACTGACCTGTTTGGCGTATGACTCACTGTTGCCCCCCACAGGAATCACCATGACCTGCGCCGGGGACAACCACAGTGGCCTGGGTGAGGTAGAAAGAAGAGGTAATGTAACACAGCCGCTTAATAACATTTTTTTTTTTTTTTTAATCCATGTGATTATAAACGCCTTATCACCATTTTCCTCCAAAATTTTCAGCCAGTATAGCAATCATTCTCTCCAGTGATCCCAGCACTGCTCTGTGGATCATCACCGGCCTGTGCAGCTGACCGTCTTGACTGAGGGAAAGGGGGGAAAAAAGAAAAGAAAAGGGTTATGATTTGGTAGTTAGAGTTGGGTAACCCATTGATGACATAAAATGTCTTTCAGCAGCCTTTCAGATCTTTTGCACCAGTGTAATAAAATGTCTTGATCTGTCTTGACTTGATTAACCAAACACAGACATTCCTTCATCCTTAATCGTTTTTTGCTTATACCCCTTATGTTTGTTTTTTTTTTTTGAGTGTCTGGCTGCAAACTTATTAATGATCCAGTGGTTGGGAAACAGGGGGTTGGGCAGGAACTTGATTCAACTGTCCCATGTTCAAGCTGTATTTGTTAAAATGGAAAATAAAAAGAAGACCTTGGTCAACAGCAGCTTAAATAAGTATCATTTACCACAATGTGCAACACTCCCAATCATACAAGTCAGCGGACTGAGAAGCCTGACTCATGTGTTCGTACAAAAGCAGCCTGCTACTGAATAAACAGGAGGGATAAAAGAAGCAGAATAGAAATGTTAACTTTGTAAGTTAATAAAACATAATATCAAAATTTCCTCTCTGCATTTGAAGTGTGTCCCACACTGTTGGATGAAAGCATACTTTTGACCCACAATTGGTTTGTTGGAGTCTAGTAACCCTTCTCACTCCTAAACAGAGTAGTCAAAGACACGCTGATATAAGGAGACGATGGCCGAAGTAGGGCTGACTAAGGTTTAAGGCAGAAACAGGGAGTGAACTCACCAGAACTAATAAATTCAATAAAGGACTAGTCTTTTGGGATCAAATTGGGTCTCAATGACGTTTAGACGTGCCATTTTAACTAGAACAGTTACAGGAGATCTTATACAGCAGGGACGTGGGTTTATCAGATAGACACGAATATGCTACAAAAGTGCCAACGTTCACATTTAAATCACAACAGATGTAGGAATGTTTAAACGTTTGAGAGCCAAATGCAGAAATCTATAACTCACCTGACATACTGAAGGTCAAATCTGATTGGCAGCTGGAAATCCAACTGGATTGTGGCACACTGGTGTTGTCTGCCAATGGCATCTTTGATCTGAATGTCAATCTGTGATGAAACATGTAGTGAGAGCGTTAGCATCAAGCTTCACTTACTCTTTTCAAGCCAAGATCAACAAATTTTGACTTCAGAGCTCGGACGCTGCAGGGACCAAACTGCATTTTTGTGGACAGGAACGGTTACAGAACGGCTTTCCAAGTGAAGCTGATTGAGCTAATTGTGGCTAACACAACCTAGCTAGAAGGCTGCGATGAATGTTTGTTTGTTTCATGGAGTGTGTCGGTGTGTGTCTAACCCCACCCTGACTTGACCTAACTCCACTCTCCCTGCCTCCACATGAGCTCCACCCTGTAACGTCTGCCTGAAGTTGACTTCCTCCTGATGCAGACTGACTTCTTGTATGAGTAAAAGGAAAAATTGAAATCGCCTCAAAGAAAGCTAAAGGTCATCCTCTGGTTAAGTCCATGTCTACTTTCATAAGACACAAGTAGCTACAAATTTCCTTTGAACAACCGTCAAATCTCTGTCACATTTGTTCCTGTGGTCTAGGACATTGTGAACTGTATCATTCAATGCTCAGACGTTTATCTGTGCAGAGCCAGAAAGAAAACAAAGACTTCTGTGTCACCCTCTAATACGTAACATGACACCAATAAACTGATCCGGGAGGAATCAGTTCAAGATGGAAAATTAAATTGTGAATAGACACTATTTTTAATAGAAGTATGCAGTATAGTGTAAATATGAAGCTACCGCTAGCAGCCGATTAGCTTAGCTTAGCATGAAGACTGGAAACAGCTATACTGGTCCTGTCCAAAGGTCTTAACTGGACTGATGTTTCATTACTGATGCTTTTTGATTATCATATATCTTATTACTGCATTGCTGCTTATTTAGTAAAGCGTGTAAGACTTATATTTTAGTCTTACATGTTCTATCATTGGTGCTTCGTTATTTGACTGTATATTTTTATAATGTAAGGTGGCCTTGAGTGTCAGGAAAGTTGCCTTTTAAATGAAATGTATTATTATTAGTATAAAATCCACTTTCCAACACCAAGCTCATTACCAGCAGAGACTTGATTTTCTGATTATTTCTCAGCCTCTGCAGCAGATAGAAACTTGAAATAAAAACCATTAAGAGGTTAAGACTTTGGCTGAAATTTTTGCCTTCACTCTAATGATGATTAACAAATCACAATTCATTTCTTCAGTCACATGTCATGAAATTGACAACATCCAAAACACACTCAGGTCGCATCAGGCTCTAAAGGGAGAAACTGAATTAAGTGATCCGATGACCCAACATGTTTTGGCTGCTGTTAGCCGATACTGTGATAAACAATATTTACAGTGTGTGGAAATCAGTTTCCTTCACTGCATGCTGCCCTTCCCACTGACCTTTGGTCCATAGAAGGCTCCGTCTCCTGGGTTCAACTCCCAACGTTCACTAAACTTCTGCAGACTCCTCTCCAACTGCTGCTCACACACACACACACACACACACACACACACACACACACACACACACACACACACACACACACACACACACACACACATATAGGATAAAGTACAGTAAGTAAGTAGGTGTAGCAGATAATCTAAGTAGATTAATGTACATTATGGCCATCATGAGGGTCTTTCTGTGTGTGTGTGTGTGTGTGTGTGTGTGTGTGTGTGTGTGTGTGTGTGTGTGTGTGTGAGGGAGCTTGGAGCCATAATGTTCAATTACACTCAATTGAATCAGTTTAAATTGCCACTGTGCCCATTTAAATGTGTCCACTGGGATTTAGAGATACACATCTGCCCAGCAGCCCAACACAGAGCAGCAGATCTCTGCAGGAAAGTACCACTCACATAACTGACTGGTTAAGTGGATATCTTTACACTGTGTCATTTGACTGTTTTTCTGTAGCTGTGATTAACCGGGTCCATTTGAACAGCTGGGCCTGTCTATGCAAGGTTTTGGCATACCACAATATGATAAAGCGTGTGTGTTTACCTGCTCTGCATTATCCCACTGTTCAGGCTCCCCAAGGCACGGTGTAGGACGTGTAGACAGGAGGCAGTGGAAGGAAAACCCAAACACTTGATACACACTCCTCACAAAGTCCAAACATGCCACAATCTCCTCTTCCAGCTGGAAAGAAAGAATGAAAAAAGTTGAGGACAAGGGCAACAAGAGGACGTAAAAATGTCAATAATGACACAAAGAGAGGAGAGTTTAAATTCCAGCCAGGACAGGAAAAGAAAAATAAGCCTGCCTATGTATTCACTGTAAAGCCCAGAAACCGCTCGAGATTAAATGAGTATTTCTTGAGCTAACAGAGTGATGATTATCATGTGACTATGATCTCTGAATTAACAGGATGCCCGAGAAGGTCTGGGAAGGTTCCAGGCAACTATGTAGGGGATTACACAGACTGTGCAGCCACAGAGATGCACATATGGAGGTGTAATGTTTGAACAGGACAAAGACCTTCATTCATTCAGGCTGAGGCCTCCTGGAATGTCTCAGGAGTTATTTGTACAGCCCATCTAATCACGGTAATATGGCTCCACGTGTGTCACATTCACAGTTTCTACCCTACTTCATACTATGCAGAGGTATTAGAAAAATCTGCAACGAAAACAATACATGCATGTTTATATGTGTACCTGCTCAGGTGTGCAGAAGATGTGAGCGTCATCCTGGCAGAACCTTCGAACACGAGTGAGACCTCCCAATGCGCCGGAGAGCTCATTACGATGCAGCGCCCCGAAGTCGGCCCATCGCAGAGGAAGCTCCCTCCATGAGCGAACACGCTGCTCAAACATGAGACTGAACACAAGAAAGAAGAGTGAGGTGCTGCTTAGTTTTCTTAAGATACTAGAGTACAGTGACATGTGTGTCAGGGTGTCTACAGGTATCAGATGCTTAAGTGTAATGCTTTTAAGGTTTAAGGTTTCACAGTCATTTTCAACCAAACTTAAGACTGATTTTTGGACAAATTATGGATTTCTCATTCAAGAACTGCAGGTAAGTATAAAGGTAAGTAGTATATATTTGAATCTACATTTTGTCAATGGGTAAGTGCAAGCATGTATAAGGAAAAGAAAGTATTAGGTTCCAGTTGTAGGTTTAAAGATTTGTAACATCAGACTTTCACGCAGAAGCTTAAACACTCTGTCTTAAACACTCCGTCTGCAGATGCCGTGCTGTGTGTGTTTACCAGTGTGCAGGACAGTTCATGGGTTTCAGAGCGTAGGTCTGAGAGCCCTCGGATGTCACAGTGAACATGTTCTCGCTGTAGTGCTCCCAGTGGCCCGAGCGTTCCCATAATGCAGTGCTGTATAGGGTTGGAGTCACGACCTCGGTGAAACCTCGCCTTCGGTACTCACTCTTCAAGACGACAGGAAGGAAGGAAGGAAGGACGTGTGTGACAATGAGTGCAGGACAGGGTCAGACTTTCACAACAGTGCAATAATTGAAGGCTAACGAGAGCAATATCCTGACAGTGATATGAACATGCACATCCCCAGGATACAATCAACACAGCACATATATTGTGTTTATATATTGTATGTACACTTTTATGTACTGTCTGTGCATGTGTGTCTGATATGTTAACATGGCCAATATTACATTTCTGACCTAATGAAGGAAACATTCACAGCATTTTCTAATTACCTGACTATGGTTATAGTTGGAGCCTGCATAATTAAATTAAGTCCAGTTAATTGAGTTTTACAAGCAGTGCTGAAGAGGCTTATAAAGTTTCAGCTCATTTAAATTGGTCGCTGCATTTGCTAACACTGGAGAGATTCAATGTGACAGAGTGTGCAGAGTGTGTAGGGTTTCTCTTCCATTCAGGTACTTTTGAAAATGAAGGCAAAGATTCACAATCTGGGATGGCCAATCACAATTCAGACAGTTGGGTTATATGCAGTAATACTATAGTCACTATATTGTAACTGCGCTCCCCCTATGACACCAAAGCCAGGCAAAGGCAGACGTGTTAAACTAACATAAGTTAGGAGACACATAGGGGACACGTTTAATCCATTCACAACGGCAATTTATCCAGGATCCTTGGCTTGGTCTTTCTTATATATCTCAGTAGGCGATATAAGAAGGGGCGACACCATCCCCCTGGTTAGCAAAATTAACCAAAATGCGGCAACCTGCCATCCCTCTCCATCCCCCTGAAAGAAGCAGGAGGTCTCACTCCTTAGCAACCTCCGTTATCAGCTCTGGAAAAAAATATGTGTGTCGTATTGATTAAACTTGATTTACTGTTTTATGTTGAACGTCTTCTTGATGTAGTCTGATGAGGTTTATGATCTGCTGCGCTCTACTGTTTCCTGTTTTGTGACACTATTTCATTTATTCATTTCATTATGTGTAAGCCCTCTCTAACAATGGTAAGTACAAACAAACTGAGTGGTGTTTCGGTTTGTACAAATTCTAAAAAAAATATTTTGCACCAACTGTGTTTTCAGCTGTTAATCTGGGATCTGTAGCATGTAAATGGGAATATGAATGGAATGGTTCTATAAAACCAGAGATCCACTGATATTTAGAATATATGAGAGTAGAATAACACCAAGAAGAAAAGGCATTTTTGAAGCAATCAACTGGTAAATCTGCCGGTCTAATATGTGCATCCTAGCCTTCCACAAACCTAGGGAAAAGAAAACGGTATTCTCTTTTATCTCTACTATTGCAGGCTGTAGTCAGTGACTGTGAGTGCATGTTCACCTTAATGAAGTCAGTGAGTGTGTTGTAGATGTGGGCTCCTTTAGGTAGGAAAAAGCAACTGCCTGGACTGACGTCATTGAAGAAGAACAGATCCTGGTCCTGTGCAAACACATGTACACTGTGCATTTATGATCAGAAAACACTTCTTTACCCATTTCCTAATTTAGATTTTGTCTTACCGTCCCGATGCGTCTGTGGTCCCTCCTCCTCGCCTCCTCCTGTTCCCTCTCCCACTCCTGCTTGTCCTTCTCACCTGGAAACGCCACACCTAGGAGACGAACCAATCCTGAGGACTCTGTCTGACTGGCCAGGGTCACGGTCGACCGCTGGGATGACACGGATCGAGGCGAGGATGGGGGAGAAGAGGGAGAGAGAGAATAATGAGTGAACAAAGAGGTGGCAACAGAGAAAGGGAGAGTGAGGGCCAGCCAGAAGAGGAAGGCTGACAGCACATCTGATGGATGGCAGTGTGTTTGTAAGGGCCGAGAACAGGAAACTGGCCTCTGACAAACACAACATCCTGCTGCTGATATTTCCAGCCTGGCTGCCATGGAATCCCAGTCTGCACAGTGACAGACTAGTTATGGAAATTCCTCCCTCTCCCTGGATCAATAAAGACGAGGGAAATTCCATTAACCCGGCATGTGTCCCAGAGGGCGGAAGGTGCCAAATGGGTCCAAATCTGCAGTTAGATTAGATTATTTTAATGTACGAAACTGAAATCTTTAGCACCATTGGTTAATCTCTTTTTTAAAAAATCATTATTAAAGCAGTGGAAAGAGGCAGAGCTATGATTTACCATGTTCACACCAAAATAAGCGCGTATATGCAGGTTTTTTAACATGCGTTAACCTGATAAAAATAGACGATTGATTCCTTTCCCATTGCCAGTGGACGAGTTTGCCTCCATTTTATTTATTTTAATTTTTTGTGTATCATGTCTGATGTCACAAATGCAGAGGGAAAATATGAACAGTAGAGAGCGCTAGATCATATACCTCATCAGTGTAATGTGTTACACTTTTCCAACCGGCCACCATCAGCCCATTAATCGGCAATTGCCAATATGATCGTGCAGGGGTGCGCCAGCACGTGCAGTGGGTGGGGAATGCAACATCCTGCTGAGTATGCTACACATACACTGAGAGATGCTCGGTTGCTGTTGCCGTTTCTGTTTATATTATTGGCATGAGCATACGTGACTGCTGTTTGATTTTTGTGGAAGTATTTATTCTGTTTGAATACATTTGCCTTTACCTTACCCTCTGACATCCGCAGTCTTAAATGTGAAAAGATAATTTCACTCAAACATTACAGCCCACAGTTTAAGGCTACACTTTTCAATAAATCAAAATAAGTTTCCTTGAGATCTTTTTGAGCTATAAGCTATTTTGCCAAGACAGTGACAGAGACAGAGTATTCAATCCTGTAGGCTAGCGTTTTTCTCTCTCACCAGACAAGCGCTTCATTCCTGCGTGTTGTCTTTTTCATCATAGCTGATCAGAGCTGGGGCTGATAAACACCCATGACAACTGCAGATTTGACTAACCAGATTTGATGCTGGACTGAATTAAAAAATCAAAGGAACACGAGGAAAGAAAAGAAAGAGTGCATTAAACCCACAAAGAGGCAAGCAGTGGACAGGACGATGACATAACACACACACCTGGAGCATCTTGAAGACCCTGAGGAGTCCAGTGTGTGGGAGGAGGGGGCCGTTGCAGACCGCTAAGCTGTCCCCACACCTGAGTCACACAGAGAGCATGAAACAGGTTTAATGTTTTTATTAACGAAAGGTTAGAAGTCCACATCGGCTGAGTGTGTGTGTATTAATACATGCCTGTATACTGTGACGGTGGGGCCATTCATCTGCTCTTCAATGAGCTGCAGCCTCAGCTTACTGTTCTGTAAGAAGCACAAAACCCGCAGAAAATTCATATATATCACAGCTCAATATGGACAACAGGACATTTTATTTGCCTGTTGTTATGAGGTGAACATAATCTGTATTGTGTTTCTTTGAGTTAACACATTACTTACAGTAGATTTTGAGAACATGGTTGTGGCTCCCCCTGTTGGAACGTTCTTGGTTGCAGTTACCTATAATTCCCTCATCTGTGTGTATTGATTGTGAAATTGCCAGAATACAGGCTGATGAAAGGGCTACTTGCCTGAAACGTCTGTGTGGTTATATTAAATAGTCAAATGTGAGTGTGTCAAATGTGTGTCAGAACCCAGTGTCCAACATTTTTTCCATTGCGATACAATATTATTCTTTCATTTCTTTATCTAACTTTGATTTACAGAGACTGTTGTGCTTTGGTAGAAGAAATTCATCATCAGAACATAAAGATTCAGGTGCCAAGTAACAAATAAACACCAGACAAGGAGGATTAGCGAGGTGAAAACATCTCATTGATTAATTATGCTGTCAGAATACGTCTGTTTCAAGGCAGACATTTGACGTGTCACTGCAGGAAAAGCACAGGTGCAATAACATTTATAATGACAGCAGACATGCCAGTTCGAACAAACCTGGTACAGGCCTTAAACTGAGTAATCATTAATCTTATTTGCAACACCTGTGCTGTTCCTGCTATTAACAGTCATGGTTTATTGTTATAACAGAGACATTGGTTTTGCTGACCTGGAAGAGCTCTTTGACCTCTTCTGTATTCAGCTCCAGTCTGGACAAAGGAAGTCTGAGGGCAGCAGCTTGTTTACATCTCTCCTCCACATCACTCAGAGACAAGGCACTGTGTGGGAAGGTCCAGATCCAGGTGAGACATTAAAAGCACAAACATCAGTGGCAGCAAGACACAGTGTGTGAAGAAAGAAGCACCAGCTTCAAGGTAATTATGGGGAAGGGAAAGAGGTCAGGGCCTCTGCATAGACTGCTTGAGATTGACTTTTATTTTTTTGTGCAACTAGAGTCCTGTGCAGCAGTTACATTAATATCTCACCTGTTGTCCAGCAGATGGTCACAGTAAAGGCCTAATTCTGACTCTCCTTCTCTGCAAACCTCGGCACCAAATTCTGTCTCCAACACGCTGCCCAGGACACATGCTCCCGTCCTCCATGCTGCCTAAGAAAGGGAGAGTGGTTCAGAATAGGTTTGTTCTAGAGGTGTAGGGCATGTCGTTGTAGATTAGCACAGTTCCTTCCTGGACTAACTGCAGGAAACATCTAAATAACAGTTGGGGAATATTTGCATGCTGCATCTGGCTATATTATGTGACCTTATATGTTTCTTTGTCATGTTTTAGTGACATCTTTTGTCTTTTACTGACAACCAATACTTCCTTGACCTCAGGATGTTTTTCACTGAAGTCGAGGAAGGATAATTAAAAGAAGAAAAATGACATTATGTTTTTTATACTATCAATATCCACCTTAAAGGATATGTGAGACAGAATACACATGCAAACATTGTATATTTCAGACAAATTGAAAGAACACAAAAGCACTGTTAGGATACAGAACAAGTGTGATTACCTGTCGTCCCTCAACTGTGTCAAAACCCAGGAGTTGCAGTTCACAGTCTGCCTCTAGAGGCCGTCCAAGCTCCCACAACTCTCCGTTCACCGTACTCACCAGAGCTCCTTTCAATCTGCAAGGACAGATGCAATAACCCTGTTTTATCACTCAAGTAATAGAAAACACAATAAGAGAGCACATTTCTGTATGCATTATGTATTTACCGAACACTCTGAGCAACAAAGAGAGGTGTGGTGACACCAGCTGTTCCCTTTATCGTCCGGCCATCGGCCAGTCGGATACTGACGGGTGATTCTGCAGCTTCAGCTCTCCTATGATTGGCTCGTTTCTCCCTGAGGGACTCAAAGACTCGCAGTCGCTCAGATATAGCTGGGCACACCTGCAGCAGGACAGGAAACATGTAGATAAGGGTTAAAAGGATGACACACACACACACACACACAAACACAGACACACTCTACATCCTCAAATTTGACTATGAAATTTCATCAACCGCTCTCTGAACCAGTTTTAACAAAACCTGAACATTATGAGCTCTGTGAAGGGGTTGATGAGTTGCTGAGTTGTTGTATTAGACTGCATTAGTTTTAACTAGGAATACCTAATAAATTAGTAACTAGTAATGAGATGAAACAATTTTGATAAAACTTTTTCTGCAGTTCAGCTGCTGTGTTACGATAAAGTGACACCAAAATCTTAAGTAAAGTTACTGTTATACCTAAATTAATGAATAAAGTAATAATTTAATGGAAAGCCTTGACATTGGCTTGATAACTTTCTTCTCAATAACCTCATTACCCACTCCCATTAAGTTAAATATAAAATACACAGCCATACCGTATTCAGTCAAAAATATTACATCTAATTATATATCTTTGTTGTTGTTTAAGGGAATCACATAACCACATTAGAGAGAGAGAGAGAAAGGAGAAGTGGAGGGAATGTTTTGGTCCATGTCACTCACATAACCAGTGTTGTAAAAGTACCAAAAAGTCATACTTAAGTAAAAGTAAAGATACATATATATATTTTTATATATTATACACATGTATGTATTAGGGCTGTCATGACATCAGATTTTCACAACACGATTGACGTGTCCAAACGAATTCACGATAATGATATTATATGATATAAAAATTTGAAAAATAAAAATGCTAGCATCAAATGTATCTTTAACTCTGTTCACTGTGTATTTTGTTTCTTTTGTTGGCAAATGATTGACCGTCAAAATACGAGCATGGGGAGGTGAGGAGAGTCTGTAACCATAACTGTGAAAAAAAAAGTAAAATGTACAAAAAGAACAATCACTATGAATTACTCCATTACTAGTGAAAAGGCAGCCAGATGAACTCAAACGCAAGGTGCATAAGGCCGAACATCTTCGCTGGATTATTCATCGTATGTATATTATTAACAGGAATTCAAAATAAAAAAAATGTAATATCATGGTTAGCGTGAATATCGCGATATTGTGACAACCGCAGTATGTAAATACCATATACTATGGGTTGACTGATAACTGGCTGATTATTGGATTTGATATTCAGCATTTTTCTGATTATTGGAATCAGTGTCTTTGAAATCCGATAACGGATGAGATAATTTAAAAATGTTCTACTTTGGCTCGAATGCAACGTAACAAGCAACTCAAGTTAGCAAATAAATGAACCGAGTTAAAGTACAATATTTAAGTAGCATAAAATGGAAATACTTAAGTAAATTATAGTTACATTCCATCACTGCATAAAACACTGTACCTTACTAACACCAGTGCTGTAAAAGTCACCCTGAAGACAAACTTGTGATATGGTAAACATATCATGTTAAAATATTACTTTGGTAAAAGGTAAAGTCATTCATATGAATAGTACTCGAGTAAAAGTCTTACAGTAGAGGATATCGAATGTACTTAAGCATCAAAAGTACAAGTACAAGTAAATTATAAATATATTTACATGCATGTATATACTGTATACTATGAGTCGATTTAATATCAGAATGAGTGTTTTAAATCCGATTGCAGCTGAGATAATTTAAAAATGTTCTAGTTTGGCTCCGATGCAACGTAACAAGCAACTACAACTATCAAATAAATTAAGTGAGTAAAAGTACAATATTTGCCTTCAAAATGTTGTGGAGTGGAAAGAAAAAGTAGCATGAAATGGAAATACTCAAGTAAATTATAGTTACATTCCATCACTGCATAAAACACTGTACCTTATTAATACCAGTGTTGTAAAAATTACCATGAAGACAAACTTGTGTTAAGGTAAACATATCGTGTTAAAATATTACTTTGGTAAAAGGTAAAGTCATTCATATGAATAGTACTCGAGTAAAAGTCTTAAAGTAGCTGATATCGAATGTATTTAAGCATCAAAAGTACAAGTAAATTATAAATATATTGACATGCATGTATATACTGTATATTATGAGTCCACTGATTATCAAAATGAGTGTTTTCAATGTGATTTCTGATAAGATCAATTAATTTAAAGATGTGCTACTTTGGCTCTGATGCTGCATGTATCCTAAAAAGTAACTGGTAACTAAAGGTATCAAATAAATGTGGTGGAGCAAAAATATTTGCCTCCAAAATGTGAGGGAGTGGAAGTTTAGAGCAGAAAATGGATATACTCAACTACAAATACACTGAAATACTCAAGTACAGTACTTGAGTAAATGTACTTAGTTATATTCCATCCCTGATTAAGACTACATAACACATTCCCTGCTGTTTATTCACAAACCATGTCCTATATGACTGAAAAAGACAGACATTTTAACTAGAGAGGAATAAGGTTGAAGTAATCACAGCACAAAACAGCCTAATTCAATCTGACGAACAACAAGACCAGCTGCAGCTCTCAACACTGGCTGAACACATCATGATGTACTGGAGGCTAACGCTAGCTGTAGCTACTGTACTGCTGTAGTAACAACCTGGCGCACCTTGCTGTACCTCCTGCGCGCGCCAAGTGTCGCACGAGCAACCAACCGACAGGTAACCAGCCGACACAGCTGCGTCACCGCCATCATAAACCACACAAACACTCCGGCCTAAACACACGCGTTCATGTTAAAGAAGAACCCCACATTACTGTCAACCTTCTCTGCGAGCGGCCATAACACCGGAAGCAGAGGTTTGGACAGCAGCGCGGACGTCATGGCGCCGCTACGAAGGGGCGCGCACGCACTAGAACGTCCACGCCAGAGCGCGCGGCCTGACAGGAGCTGCACATACCGTGCATCCACGGCCGATTGCGGCCTGATCAATGATCTCCTACTGTTAACACCTGAAGGCATGCACATTCAGAGCAGGGAGGATTAAAAATACGCGGAGGTTTAAAGGACACAGTTCGTACTTTGGGAGTTGGCGACAGGTGAAGTCCAACACAAACCCATCCATAATCACAGGAGATCACTGAACTACCATCAGTTCAGTGATCCACTGGCGTGCAGCCCAGAGGACTCCCACATATAAAGACACCGACCTTCAGCATTACGGCAGGGAACAAAGGCAGAGCAGCAGAGTCCTTGTGGAGCTGCGCACTTTGCTTTAAAAGCCATCTGCTGTAGTTATACCTGCATTTAATCCTATTTATTAAGTGCCGAAGATCTTTTAGATCAATGAATAAATTGAGAAAATCGAACTACAAACAATCAATATTCCCACTCTACTCTACGAAAACCATCTTCACTGTAGTGACCGTTCAAATTAAGGACACGTGTTAGAGCCTACCCCGTGGAAACCACTGCAACAAAGACGCAATGTAGAAAGTTTGAGAAGTTGGAACTTAACATCTGAATGCAATGATCCCTAAATGTTATTTAAACGAGCAATAAATTGCAGATGAACGCCTACAACCAAGTTAGTTAATGAACAGCTCAGTCAGTTTTGACCAGGGACGTGACTATATTTGGTTGTTTCACTATTTTCAGAATAATTAGCCAACAGTGTTGCTGTAGTTACAGCAGCACATCATTGGAGACTTGGATGTGTTCAGTTTAAGGACTTAAGAACTGAAGTACCACTGAACTGCCACCTGGGGGAGTTAAAGCACTATGGGAAAGAATATGGTCCATCTACATAGCACAGAAATCCATTTTCAATTTAAAAAAATATGTTTAGTAATCGACCTGTATAAATATTCTGCACTGACAGCTTTCAATAAAATGTGGACTCGCTGGCAAAAGCTGATCCATTTTACTGTGGTTGGACCCAATGATTGATAAACCCTGTGTGGATTTTTAAATACCGGACCACCTTCAGTATTCGCCCACTCACTTCACTATGTCAGTGGTGAAATCTAGTGATAAGAACACACGTACGTAGAAACAGCTACAACTACATGTTTAAGCTCTTATTAAGCCTTCGTCGGATAACTTTCTAACACGGAGAGCTGGTAGTTCCGCCTAGTGGTGGTACAGCAGGTACAGTATCTATATTGAATATTACGGCCCTAACAGTTTGGCTGAATTAAAAACATACAATTAATTGTATGGCACAGAGGCCAAAATGCAACATTTCCCACTGAATATCTTGAAATATGTTGGGCCAGCATGAATGCATTTAGTTAATTCGTCTTTATATCATATTAAATGTGTAAACTGTGTAAAAAACAAAAAAAAAAAAACAAGAAAACAGTGATTTGTGTGATGTGAGGTTGGGGCTGGGACACTGGAACTGGGTCATAAACAGTCAATGTATTAAGTTAATGTTGCAAATGCGGTCCATGTAATGGTCAATACTTATGTGTTAAGCTGTCACTGTGTCACAAAATGTGGCTTTTCGGCATCAAGGTGCATAGACGTGTGCAAATGTTTCGCATCAAGTCAAAAATAAAAAGAAGAAAAATAAGGGGAGAAAAAAAGGAACAATCTGTCTTCTCAATGAGGTGTTGAGAGAAAAGATGAAGTTGAGGTCGTTGCGAGAAGAAAAAAGAAATAGAAAAACAGCAAATTACCTCCTTTGTTCAAGAAAGACAAGCACCAGCTGCTTACAGTCAATGGTGCAACCACAAACACAATGACAGATGTACTAAATGTGAGGAAAAATGGAGGAAGGTCATTCCACGAAAGTACTAAAAAGTGTGGTCGCTGATATGATTCTGCAATATGAGTTGTGAAAGAAAAAGAACAAAAACAATATGAGGGTGTAATCACCCCTGTAAGTATGCATATATAAGAATGTGTGCATGTTCATCACACCAGAAAGGATTGGACACTCAAAGACCAGTGATATAGCATCATTGATGAGAACAGCAGTAAGAGCAAATAAACGTATCAAATGTACACAGACCATCAGCAAACTCAAGTTGTCAAAGAAGAAGTGAGGAGAAAATGGAGAGAGGTTATTTACAGGGGCCATTAAAATAGGTGCTTGGTAAGCTGGAAGATTTTTATAACAATGAATAGAGCTTTCTTTCTGTGCAGCGTGAAAACAACAATGATTTTGGCTTGTACTTAGCGTTTTTTTCTCAGATAAAAGACACACAGTTTACAGAGGGTGGTAACAGACTTGTGTAACATTCAGTAACACATCAGAACTCTGATGACGTGCTAACACTGTGGTGACAAATGTTTGTTTATACATTGTTAAAATGTATCTATTCAACTTTATGCAGGAGCTTTTGCAGGTGCTCAGTGCATCGTGATGAACTGAACTTATAAATGAGCACAGGAGACAACACACACTCCATGATCAGACAAACACAGGAGGATTTGAGCAGCAACACCCAACATGCACCTCTCACTGTGTAGGTGTACACAGTGTAGAACAGAGGGAGCATTACGTCAATAATTCCTGCACAAGGAGGAGGATTAGTGGCATTGTGCGGACACATTTTTACCCTCAGAAGTGTTGAGAGGTGCAGGAGTGTTTCTGGACAAAACCACGTGAGAACAAGGTAAGCACAGGGAGTTGAGGGCCAAAGTATGAAATCAGCAAAGAAACAAAACAGAAGATGGGGCCAAAACAACTGGATTATTTAAATAAACCTTTTTCAAAACAATCTGAATTATCTTAAATGCTTTCGCCCCCTGATACCATCTGTGGGTGCTGCTTCATCGGTAAATTGCCATTTCTATCAAGTAGAAAAACACAGCGCAAAAATAAAGGCGTTAAATGAAAATGGCAGCTGCTGTGTAAATATATGAAAACAGTTTCTATGAAAACAGGCAGAACAGCGCAAATAAATTACAACAGCGCAATTCAAGTGATGAATAGTGACCAAATAAAATACCTCCCCCCCCAGTTGAATTGAAACTCTGGATTTTATTCAAGTCAGTACATGATGAAGCCTAGCAAGAGAGTGGTTCAAGCTGAAACACCTCCCCCCGACCCACCATCCACTACTGAGTATCTTCATGACTCAGTCTAACTTGAAGTGCGCGCAGGCAGACATTTATGTTGGAAATAAAAAACACAGAATTATCTTCACCCTCCTCTTCTGCGTGGTGGTTTCAAAAAGGAGGACAGAAAGGTGCGACAGACACTGCAGAGAAATTCTTCTGGAGCTAAAGCTTATCCAAGGCCTCAATCACAGTAAAGACGGGGTGCGTGAGTGACGATCATTGTCCTCGTTAACAGAAATAAGAGCTTGAAGAGAAAAAGAGCTGCATCATCTCAGTTTTTATATTTACAAGCTTAGAGATATACAGTGGGAGAGATGGAAGTGTGGAAAAAGAGTTGAGCAAGAGAAGAATATTATTTACAGCAGGTACTCCGGAAATAGGAACAAGTGTTAACCTCGGCTGCAACACAGATCTCATCACTTTGAATGAGAATTACCATTTCAGGACACACAGCACACACTCATACACTCATGGAAGAAGAGATTACTTTGGAAAATACTTCAATCATCACAAACATTTTAAAGGAATAATTTGGTATTTGGGAAATTCTGTTATTGGCTTTCTTGCTAAAAGTCAAATGACATCTGTCGGTTACATATAAAGCTGTGGACAAGACAAGAGTTTGTTAGCTAAGCATAGCATAAAGACTGGAAACGGGCAGACAGGTAGCCTAAAGGTGACAAAATCAACTTGCCTTTTGTGGCTAAGAGCAGTGACTTTCTTGAGTCTTATAGCTGTGGTGAAGTTGCCAAGCAACCAGAAGAGACTCAATGAAGTCACCACGCCCAGCGCCCAATGAAACCGTCAGCATAGTTTTTTTTATGAATTAAACAAGATATAATATGTTGATTCATTAGCTTAAGAGGTGTTAGCAGGGGGGTTTCTTTTAGCTTCTGACAGATCAGGGCTAGCTGTTGTTTCCAGTTTTTATACTAAGCTAAGCTCCATATTTAAAAAGGACACACGTGATACTGATCTTCTCATCAAATTTTTGGTAAGAAAGCAAATAAGCTTATTTCCCAAAATGTCAAACTATTGCCTTCAGTTTTTCCTCTGTATCCCATGAGACCCATACCTGTCTCTCTCACTCTCCTGCTCTCTCAGGTAGGCAAAATAAAGTTTTATTTCTGTGTTTTCTTCCTAAGGTTATGTCACACTTGCAGCAGACCTAATTAAACTTTTATCTACTGTGTGTGGAGAGATGAAAAAAAAAAGCGATAGATTGAGGCTTGTTACACAACACTCTGCACTATGTAACAGATAACCTCGAAGCTGTACTGTACAGTGTAAGATGACTGGCTGGCTACCTAGCTGAAGCATGGAGATCTGATCAGCTATTTACACACAACCTAAGGTAGTTTTAATTCAAGCTAATTAACAGAGTAAAGATATCTGGGCTCATACCAGCAGGGCTAACACACACTCTGCACTTCAGCGCAGGGCGCTTGCACTTCTCGTTCAGCATGTCATAGATGACCACTTCAATAGCGCGGGGGTCCCAGGAAGGGTCTCTTCTGCCCATGGAAAGGACCACCTGTAAATGGAGGACCAGGTCGCTTGCCCCCACGGAACCCCCCCATTGGGTGATCTCGGTTATGATGCTGAGAAGGGTTTCGGCCTCGCAGCAGAGGTCTCTGTGGGATGGGGACTGAAAGGATCGGGGGTCGAGTGTTGGGCAAGTTGAGGAGCGGAACGGGGTTAGAGGTTTGGTTGCGGGGCTGAGCTGGAGGACTAGCGGGGGGCTTGTGAAGAGGAGGGGCAGAAGACTGAGCGGGGAGGCGAGGGGGGACAGTGTCGACTGCAGGGGAATTAGGAGTAGAGGGGGAGGGTGTGGAGGATGTGGGAGAGGGAGAGGGGGGTGGAAGAGGCAGATTCAGAGGCTCCTTCACTCTGCCCAGTAAGGGTAGAGGAACACCAGGATTACCTGGGCGGAGGAGAGGGGCTGGATGCCGGGAAACAAAAGGCTCTTTAATTGTGCCAGGACGGGGCAGCTTAGGTGGCTCGCCTAGCAACGATGCCATGAGGGGTGGAGGACCTACTTTGTTTCCTCTGGGCCCCACCCCGCCTTGATCTGAACCTTCAGGTCTGATTGGGGGAGGAAGAGAGAGGGGACGGTCAACAGGGACCAACACTCCGCCAACCATGACTGCTGAGGGCACATTGGCGTGGGGAGGTTGAGGGGAAGGGTGCTGCGGTACAGGAGGCGGAGGCGGTCTCGGGATTGGTGGAGGGGCGCCAAAGAATGGGGATGTAGGGGGAGGATGCTGGTGGAGGAGTGATGGAGGAGGAGTCTGCATGTTCTCCGTGTGGTAGGGAATTTGGAACTGAGCTTGCGGAGGAGGATGTGAGTGAGGATGAGACGGAGGAGGTTGGAGATGTGGGAGGAGGAGATGAGGAAGAGGAAGAGGCATGGAGGTGTTAGGGTTAGTCATGTCCTTGTTGCCTCCCTGGCCAATGTTATGAGGGGGTGGAGGGGGGACATCATGGGGTGAGGGAGGCTGAGCTTCCATGTATTCCTCCTCTTCGTACCACATTGCTCCCCCTGGCCGACCGCCAGTCCCTCCCCCTCGCCGAGAGCCTCGGCCAATCATGCGGATGCTCTCTACCGTCTTGATGCGCTCTCCAGCTTGTGGGCGGTTAGAGTAGCATAGAGTTTGGATGGGTGCCCCTTCAGTGCAGGGTGACACTAGTGTCTCAATACGATGGTACTGGCCCTCCTTCCTACCCGCAGATGGAGACTCTTCACTTTTCCCCTTGTCATCTCTTTTCCCACTCGGACCTCCATCATCTGAGCTACTGCTTGCCTTACGAGAGCCTGCAGAGAGTCTTCTTTCTCCAATCCCTCTGCTGTTTCCCATCATCTTTAGCTGCTGTCCATCTTTCTTACCCTTCATGTCATTACTGGGAGAGGAGGAGACGTGCTTCCTCACATTCATCACCTCATCGTCCTTTAATTTTGTGCCGCTCTTTTTCCCAGCTCCGTACCGGGAGGAGGAGGAAGAGCCCAGATAGTCTCCATTGTTGCTGCTTCCCGACGGGGTGATCACAGCATCCCAGGGTTCGCTGCGGTAGGCTGTGGGTGACAGGTTATGACCTCCAGATGACCCTAGAGAATCCGGTACACTCCCAGGTGTGTCCATGATCTCATCTTGGGTGGGGGTGCCAGCAGCCTCATCTCTCACTGGGGTCCCGTCCACTCCGTCGGGACTGGCATCACCTAGAGCGAGACTAAAACCCGGATTACCCTGCAAGAAACTGTTGATTTTCGATTCTAGGCTGGGTGGAGAGACAGAAGGAGCAGAGGGACGCGGAGGGGGTGGAGGAGGAGGGGACAGCTGTCTCTCTTTCTCCCAGTCTCTGGTTCTCCCAGGTGTCTCTCGCTTGAGGCTATTCCCCAGAGTGGGTTTAGTTTTTGGGGTGGTTGGGCTGAGCAGGTTTTTAACTGATGATGATTCTGGAGAGGTTCGGGTGGGAGGAGCAGAGGCGGTGTTTGTCACACTTTGCAGGAGGGAGGACAAACCTGCGCCAAGACAGAAAATCAACAGTAGAATTTAGTGACATTTTCCATAAAAAATATACATTTAAGCAAAGTTTTCTATAATTGCGTCTCACCTGGTGTGTTTGTCTTAGACAGAGCATTGAGGATGCCTTCAGGTGTGATGTCGACACGTGACAGGATGCTGGCCAGGGCAGGGCTTGAAGGGGTCACTTTGGAGGCTGCCGATTGGCCAGAAGGAGTGGTGGGTGTTCCCGGAGACGGCCGAGCAGGGCTAACTGCTGAGAAACATTTACAAGACAAATGGAAAGGGTTTAAAGGGAAAATCACAGAAATTACTTAAATGCATTAAAATTATCTAAATTTCTAAATGCCCCAACTCAGAAAATGTCTTTGTTGTTGTCCAAAGAACTTTCTGTTTCAAACGTTTCAAGGCCAGATGCCACAGGCAAAAACATTGACTCTTTCCATGCACTGGTCAACTGGGCAATTTTGCTCCCTGACATGTCTTCTTTCAAACTAGTGACAAGAAAACATCCAAAATACTAATTTAGGTCATTCTTTTAGGTCTGATTTCTGCAATTCAGTACATCTCCAATTACATGATACCACATTTGCGTATTTGAATAAAGATTCGCAAATGTATAAAACAAAAAATAATTGTCTTAATGTAAGTATAGTATATTTTACCATATTAACCTGTAGTGTCTTGCCTTCACTTCATTCATTTCATGCATTATTACTTCAGGGTAACCCTTAAGACAGCTTACTTGTCTTGTAAGATAACCTGATGAAGGTCTAAGTACCGAAACGTTGTTGTCAATAAACCTAATTGCAAGTGAAGTGGACAGTGTTCAGGCGTCTTTTCTCTTGATTTTGTCGGCCTTCTGTCTTCTCCTATGCACCCGTCGACCTTAAGGTGTGCAAAAGCTGCACTCTCTACATTATTACTTAAAATCATCAATTTTTATTTAACAATTTGACCCTGACTTTATCAAGGTATGTTCAATGAACAGTCAAAATAACCCTGAACTCTATGTTGCACAGAGATTAATTACCTTATTGTCGAAGCAATTTAAAGCGTAAAGAGGGTCAAATTATTTAAAAGACATCCCTTAATATGAGTTAAACCAGTGAAAATTCACATATTATTGCCAGAATTAAAAACCCCTTTGATGCTACAGTGGGAAAAAACTGGTTTAAGGTTCTGACAGGGAGCACATCTGTACTTTCTTGAGGCTTAAACATTCTTGTGCTCTGAGCTTTTAGCTTCAGGTTCTGATCACAATTACAGTTATCTTTCCTCAACCCCGAACACACCTGTATTCTTCATGGCAGATGTGAGTGAGCTCAGAATGGAGCTGATCTTTCCCAGGTCCACCTTCTCCAGATTGACTCCCAGTGGGGTTGTTGGAGTGCTCTGAGCTGTAGCAGAGGTAGTAGTCACTGGGGTCGCTGTGGCAGCAGTAGAATTGGTCTTTGAAGCTTTCGTAGGTGTGGTGGGAGGCTTTGATGCTGCATCCGACTTTGCAGTCTTGGAAAAAACAGCTGGCGCCTTGTCCTTCTTGTCATCTGCAAGTAAAAAAAATTAAAAAGAGCTGATACATTTTCAAATCCACAAACTGGGCAGCGTAATATGGATCTGTATGAAAAATACAATCATCATCCCGTTACAACAACAGCACTGTCGCCACTAACCCCCAGCTGTGACAGCGTCAGTCTCTTCATCAGACATATCCATGTCCTCCATGTCTCTGTTGTCGCTGGGTATTTCTCCTTCATCCATCGCCTTTCCATCCAGCTCTGGATCCACTTGGGCTCTGCTCGCCCCCAACCCCAGGAAGGGTGAGTCAGAGCCTGTGGGAGAGGGGGCGTCCTCAGAGGGTGAGGGGATGGGAGAGTCCTCAGGTCCAGGTAGAGTCGACTTGAGGGAATCCAACTTCCTTTTAAGACTGGCCACACGGTTGGCAAAGGCATTATATGCCTAAGAGAAAAGAAAAGAGTAAACTGAATTAAATGGGGGTTATGAGGAAGATAAAATGGAAGAGGAAGAATATCTTTATAGTAAAAGTCTGAATGACCCATTTGTTAAATTATTTTCGATAAAATAGAGAAACGGTACCTTTCAACATTATTCAACAAGTTTTCAATAATTGTCTGATAAACCATTTTCACAAAAACAAATACAATCTGTGTGTCTTTAGATTTCTTAGATGCTCCCTCTAAGCATGAAAGTGATGATGTCATGACCGAACACTCACATTGGCCACAATCTTAACCTCCTTGTACTGCATCTCGTAGAAAATGTCTGCATTTCCCAAAGCTTCCAGCAGAGGAGGCCCTGTTTTCAACTCTTTATCCAGGAAGCTGACAAACTCCTGCAGCTTCAGACTGCCGTCCTCAAAGTCCTTCGCAAACTTGTTCCCTTCGGCTTTGTCTGGAAGAGGAGACAATTGACAAACAAGCAAAAGGTTTAGTACCTGAAAACCCAGAGGCAATGTCTCTTTCAAGAAATGCACTGTTTGTGTTCTATTAAAAAAAATGTGCAGGATTGTGATACCCGAGAACAAGTAAAAAGATAGCTGACATTAAGTTTGATTTTACAGTTTATAAACATTTACAATCTACTGTCTTTTGATGATCATGTTCGAACTACTTAAATCTGCCAAGGAGGTTATGTTTTCACCATGTCTGTTTGTTGGTTGGTTGTATTGTCAGCAGGTTTACACAAAAATTACTGGACAAATTTTCACAAAACTTGGACGGATGATGGATCTTTAACATTATGCCTTCATTATGACATTTTCGTTTTCTCAGGGAATAGTGCAAGGATCTTGATGAGAAATTCAGGTGTAGTTAAGTGGCTGATATCTATGAGTGAGTACAAAAGGGGACTTGCTCTCTGGGCCTTGGTGGAGGTATGCGCTCTACCGAGTGCCATTCTAGTTATTAATATAACCTGTTGTGGAATGTTTCTATTTAAGTACAAACCAAAGTATTGTACTTAAGAGCAATTTTATATGTATGTATTGTATTTTCAGTGTATGCTCCTTTATAAGTCAACTTCAAGTATCTAAAATTGGCTTCACATTGACAAACTATAACATTAAAATGTATTTGTTAGTGATAAAAACACAATAATGGAAAATTCTATGACACTTTGAAGTGAGCCATTTTGCATAATGAGTACTTTCGATACTTTTAGTACATTTTGCTGGTAATGTTTCTGTACTTACACTGAAGTAACATCATGAATTCAGGGCTTTTACTTGTAATGGAGTATTTTTGGACCACAATATTTCTACACCCCGCCCCCATCCCCGCTGCTTAGAAAAGTCAGAGAGGAAACACTGACACAAGATCCCACTTATCCAGGATAATCCAGACTTTACTGCAAACAGTTTACATTGGAACTACTTTTTACTAGGGTTGCAGCAATATACTGTGGTATGAGAATCTACAATTATCAAATAATGTGTATTTACTTATCTACTGTATTGAATTCTACGGTAATCGTGTTATTAAAAAAATAATAATATCTCAGGTTTATATCAACTTAAATGTCTATCAGGACATCATGTAGTACTGTGTGACATGAAACCATGATAACCGTTTACTGAGATGTCATACCGTGAAAATCTCACACTGTTGCAACCCTAATTTCTACTGAAGAAATATCAGTATAAGCAGTAGTTTGTGGCCGAGGACATAAAAGTACACCGGACAATAAGTGTGTGAGATGATGCAGAAATAAGCTCAGTGACATCTGACCTTTAAGTCTCTTCAGAGCCTCCGTGCTACAGACGTCCACCCTGAGGGCTGCCACCTGCTTCTCCCTGAACTCCTCTTCTGCAACTGCTCGCTTATGTCTCGACAACTGTTCAATGAGGGAGTGGGGCTAGAAAAGAAACAGAGATGACGAGAGTTAGAGAACTTTTAGACACATTCTAACAAAACATGTAAGACAACATCATAAACAAGACTTACTGTGAACTCTGCTACAATCTTGGACTTGAGGGCAGCTTTGGTGTTGGTTGGCGCTGGAGAATTAAAGTAAAACATGAAATTAATAAAATAAAATAAGAATTGCAACTGTAAATAATGTGAAATAAACAATTATACTTATAGACTTGATTAATATGACTCAATCAGGATGCTGAGTGTAATCAAACTGACCATTTGCGGATAGAGCCTCCTTTTCTTTCTCCTTTTCCCTCTCCTTTTCTTTTTCTTTTTCCTTCTCCTTCTCCTTCTCCCTCTCTTTCTCCTTCTCCTTCTGCTTCTCTCGATCCTTTTCCTTCTTGTTCAAGTTGACTTTGAACTGGGCAATGACCTCCTCAGGATACACACTCCTCTCCTCCCAAATGGTAAAAATCCTTTCCACTGACTTGCGGACCTTCCCATCTCTGACAACACAACAGAACACATCTCAGTACTAGCAAAAAGGCAGGACAGGCACAGCATGTCTCATCTTTATATTTATCAGTAACTAGGGCTGAGAATCGATACTCAATACTTTTAAAAGGTATCGACTGAAATTACCTAGTACCTAGTAGTATCAAAATTTCTCAAGTCAAACAATACCTGCTGTCGATTCTTTTTGTACCCAGATCTTGAAAAAAACTATTTGTATGGTTTTACTTGCAGCCGATCACCAGTACTCAATTAGTATTGGTATCACTTTAAGGGTAGTGGTATTGGTGCAAGTTTCTAGAGCTGGGCGATATGGCCATAAAATAATATAGAGGTATTTTAGGCTATAGCATGATAAACAACATAAATCTAATATTTTTAAATCTCCTTATAAGTAGTTATTAATGCTAGGACTGGGTGACAAAGTCAAATATCAAGATATATTTTACATTGATACCAATATTGCTACAATATTGTAGGGGTGACCATTAGTACTTTCAGAAAATATTAACAAGATGAGATTTTTGATAAATAATCATCAGTAATGTGGCTATAATGACTAAGTAAGTAAAGGCAAGTACCATAACAGTCTGTTAAGTTCAGAAAATTACATCACTTTACTGTAATGCAGCCCTTTAAAACCAGGAACAGACAACACTTGCATCACGACTCAATATTGATATATTGCCCAGCGCTACTTGTTTCATACCAGTATCCCTACCAGAAACTGCCACATAGATTTAAAAATATCATAAACATACTAAACGCATCATAATTTATGTTGGTCCGATATGAGAGCTGGATAAAGAAAATCTGTGTACTCACTTGATGAGCTGAGCAGCATTAGGGAGGACTTCTGCGAAGGATGAACGAAAGACGATTGCGTTCCTTCTTTTGCAGTTCTGTATCACATCATTGGCAAGGTAGAAGAGATTTAAGCGGTGATTGTTGTCAGCTGAAAAGTAAAAGCAGACAAAGAATACATAAAATACATAAGAATGATAATATAAATTCCTCCTGTGGGTTCACAAATTTAAGAAATTGCTTTAGACCCAGGTACGCAAATTAAAACTGTTAAACCTGTATTGGGATTGTTTGGCTGATGCAGATATTTGGGAATAAAACATGTCAATAACTGACTTTAATATACATTTTTAACCACGGGAGATGATTTTATAGCTAAACAACAACTGATAAATTGATCAGGACCATACCAACACCGGATTATAGCATATCATGGATATATTGTTATTTAGCGTATATGTTTGAGGATAAAAACAAGAACTCACAGATACAGAAACAACAACTTCGTCACACCAATTGTAAAATGTTAAACGCTCGGTATCTCACACAGATTTAAAAACCAAATGTTATTGTTTAACATGTAATGCTCTTTAGTAGTAAGGAGATGCATCACCTGAATATGGACCATCTTTTACATCAATACAAATACATCCGTCACACAAGTCAATATTCAATAATACTCTTCATATAAGCCCTTCAATTTCAGATGGACTTAGCATCCTGATCTTTGAAATTATTGTCAGGGAACACAAACAGCTTTGATTAAACTCAAGGCTGAAGACTGCGCCTGCTTTTGCTGATCCAGGAATCTGTTTCCATGGACACCTTACTTTAATATTAGACATACATTTACATTTCCAAAATAAAAGAAAGAAAAAACAGTATTGGAAAGGACACAGTGACATCTACTGCTTCCTAAAATAGATTCAATTTCTGTACTCTGTACTACTGTTGCTGATTTTACCAGCAGAATTCAATTACAGCCAGTAAGCAGGATTTGTGGCTAATGCTCTCTGACTTTCAGGAAGAAAACAGGTTATATATAGCTTATAAAAGGTTTAAATCTCTTTACTATGTCACATTTTGTTACATTTTAGCAGGGGGTAGCATCTCAGTTAGTCTAAAAGATTAAAACCATATTTTTCTTAATCTCACGAGATAGAAAAAGGAAAAAACAAATTCTGTGCAGTAAAAACTAGAGCTGTACAACTGTCTAAGGAAATTAATATTAACACAAATTAAACATTATCAGCATACTGTATATATCTTTGTTTATTGTACATGTTTATTTCATATTAATTAAATACCTAAATGCAAATATGCTCTTGACTGTCTACAACACTTCCAGAGACCATGCTATAATTGTTTTTGAAAATATTTTCAATTCCTTGACGTTTAAATATCAGCATTAACCCCCCAAAAAGTCAGAAGTTTTTAATACAAAAAATTATCACAAATATTTCTTTAAAACTATTTAAGCAACAGGGGGAATTACCAGAGGTTATTTGGCCTGGAATTCAGTTATTGTATGGCAAACAGATTCACAAGATAATATGAGAGTGATATGAGTTACAGCCCCTTTAGTTTAGATAGCCTTGAACAACAACAGACGATAACTCCCTATTCAAAGTTAACACCCACTCATGCACATACAAGGCCAAAACACACTGCATTCATCACTTGATACTACAGTTATGACACCCAATCGCATCTCAAATTACAATATCTGGCCAAAAGTCTTAAATCCAACTCCATTCCACCATCGAACTCTGTAACAGATTTATCAAACGCTTCTAAAAAGAATGAAAAGCATTTGTAATTAAGGAATCAGCCCATCAATCTTAAAATTATCCACAGACTATGCTGCACCAACTTCCCTCAGGCCTTAGTATTAAATATGAAACAAAATAAAACCTTTAAGAATGAATACTCGAGTATTAGTCATGCCAAAATTGTTATTATGTGTGCCAAATGTTGAAATCTCATTTGCTCCAACAACAAAGTTACTGATGTCTGTATTATTTGACATAAAATAAATGATTGCCTGTTACATTACTCTTCCCACTGAAACAATAAATGTTGCAAAAATTACAAAAATCTGGTTGTTATTATCAGTTACAACATGAAAATGTTATGCCCAAAAAACGAAAAATAAGGAGAGCTTGTTTTAATATAAACTAACATATAACAACACAAGATTGTGTGAAGATATTAAATGTACGTTTCCCTCAACACCATAAAAAGTAACAAAGACAAAACAATCAATTTGATATTGTTCTACTTGAGATCAGAATGTATTATTGAAAATCATTTGTTGTCCATATCAAACAGCTTATAATTTGAAAGACTAAATCAATACATGGTTTATTCAAACTTAATTTCAAATTCATGGCATATAGTCAAACCTTGGCATTGAGTCAATAAAATAAACAAACACAAAACAATATTTTCCCATTTAAAAAGTACTATTTTGCTCTTTTATGGTAACTAATACATCTGATTTGATTCAGATTCATCAAACTTACAAACATATTTGGGTAGTAATTATACTGATCACTTCTAACCCTAACCCTGTGTTACGCGTTTTTGTTTACCATATCCTAAAACATAAAACTGTGCTATAATACATTAAGACACAGATTACATGAAACTATGCTGTACCTTATGAAGTTGCATCCTGTGTTTGTATCATCCTCAATTAAAAATAACAATCTTCACACCAGAACTAACACTGAAACACATTTATTGCCCCATGTAATAAACACTGCAAATTAATTTGCCAAGCGCTGATACCACTGATACTACAATGTAGCCTGGTGCACCTCCAGTAAACACAACTCTCCAGACGCAGCATGTTGACAGTGGTGATCGAAGATATACTGGAAGTATTTAGATCATCTCTGGCCGACAATCTACCACAATCTTAAGATCCTTTCCTTAAGATCACAGAAAAGGTTTTCAGTCTGTTCACAAATAATCGTACCCAACTTTGACATTGCATTCAAAATGACATGACAACATACTAAAACCAGAAAGACATTTGGAGAGCGCAGATGTTCACCAAGGCCAATAGTCCAAATCTGAAAATCTGCAACCACAACACTATATACATCTGGATACATTTCCAAAACTATTATGTCAACACATGATTGTGCCTAGCTTAAGCCTAAATTTTGTTGCGACTGTGATTAGTTACATGATATACATGTACTTACATTACCATACTTAATTTGACCAGTTCTCCCATGAAACAACTGATCCCAAGTGCTCTATAGAAACTGCTTTCTGTATGAAGTTTGAGCACCTACATGGGTAAGCTACTAGTACCAGTGAATTGTGATGAAGGTCACACATGATTGTGATATGGAGGTATCGTATTTCTACAGTTGGCTATGTTTTGTCACTGCTGAACTATGCTACCATCTACTGGATTTTAAAATGTGTGGCATTTATTTTGCCACAGCCAAATCTCGCAATGTGAATGAAAGATAAATATAATTTGGGTATTCGCCCTGTGACTTGGATCTAATCCAAATTTTATGGGTTTTTCCAGGGCCAGTGCTACGCCCTTCTATCAAGTTTCATGAAAATCAGGCTGCTAGTTTTACATTATCCTGCTCATAAGTAAACTGAACGTGCTTGGTGTAGGTAATGAATGCAAACTGTTGGTTTGCTGCGAGGTAAGAAAAAACTGGTGTCTGCTTTGGAAAAAAGATGACATATATTGTCTTTACTCAAAATTAATATTTTTTTCTATATCTTTTTAGATATCTAGAGACTTTTGACATGGAACCAAATACGCCACAGCCTAGCCAAGGGCCAGCAATAAATGATGATCGGTAGATTGCCTCTCGGAGAGCTGGCACTGCTCTAACAATGGCCCAGCCAGCACGCAGCAGTTCACAATCTGCTGTCAGCATAAGCTTTTATCGTTCATGGCTCTGTGGGCAGTGATGCAGGGGGATAAATAAAATGCCTACATAATGATTTGTCTCAGACACTGGCAATTTGACAAGCAGATCCTGAATGAATAATTGAAATATCCAGATATAACGGCTGGGACCTATAAAAGATCTGGCAGTACTGAGCAGTTTTCCATGGTATAGAAATTCTACCACAGATGCTGACAAACTATTCTTTCTGATATTTTTTCAGCAGCCAAATACATTAGTAGAAATTGTCCCTCAGTGACAATTTCATACAGTGGATTATTTCTTCAGCAATCAGCGTTTGTATTTCAGCTAAGATTGGAAATCAATCAACACTTCCATGTTGAAAAATCGATTGAGTGAACAATTCTTTGCATTTAGCCTTTGTGTCAACTTTCCTATAGCACATCATGATCATAGTGTTTTCACATATATACACATAAACATCCAAACTAGCAACAGGTAACACAAGTCCATTCAATAAACCTGTTAAATTTAGCTTCAAACTAACTTCTTTCCAAATCAGAAACTAAACTTTTCCATAGCTGCCACAGTGATGAGTCAATACAAAGAAATATCTTCCTTCTGACTTAGCCAAAGTCACAAAATTATTCTCCAAAAAACAGAAGAAAATCATTCCTAAAGGAATTAATAAAGTCCAAACCTACCAACATTTCATCTAAAAATTCTCCCAAATTCTCACTCTACCAAAAGCAGTGTTACAGCTCAAATGATGACTGTGCCTTAATCAAGCAGGAACAACTTCCACAACATTTATTCCTGCATTCACAACATCGAGCACAAAATATGTGGCACACTCTGTTGCCTTCTTGTCCTGCCCACACTCCACAGATTTGATCCAGAAGCTGATAAAATCTGTAAATCTACTGAACCATTCATCACTTCAGGTTTTAGAAACCAGACGGCTTCCAGTTACAACACAATAACTCCTCTCCGAATGTTTAGGATTGCTGGTTTCTACAAAACTGTATTTGGTTACAGACCAGGCACATTTCTAGAAGATAGTTTCAGACATACTTGTAAGTAATGAGGTGATAACAACATACAGTCAGAATAACAACCAAGGGAAGGAGTCAGATTCTTCAGATTCAAGGCAGCTTCTTCGACGAGATGAGGACCAAAGCAACAAACAAAATGATCTGTGATTTGACAAAACCGCCAAGTGAAGACATTACAGGTTAAAGAAGAGCGAGCAGTTGAGTGTCTTCTCCACTGTGTTAACTCAATTTCATGATTTTACCAAATAACCCATATTTAACAATAAAACTTATGGGTTCTTTCATATAAATGTAGTGAGCTGCTATACAGTAGCTCAAAAGTACAGTGCAACTATTAGTCAATTAATTCCCAACTATTAAATTAATTGCCAACTATTCTTATAATCGGTTCATCAGTTAGAGAATTTTGAGCTTTTTTCCCTCAAAAAATGACTCACTCTTTTCTCTTTCAGTGTTTCAGTGGTTTTGGGAAACATCGACTGACATTTTTCCATCGTGTTCTGACATTTTATAGACCAAAAAACTAAATAAGTATCAACGAAAATAATCATTGCTTGCAGGCCGGATGAAAGTAATCTTGAGGTTACTTCCAATCCCACGAGTAAAGTTGGATTTCAAATGCTGCATGCAGGACTGACAATACCTTATAAGCCAGACGTACATAGATGTACGGCGGGGTCCAAGTGCTGTGTTGTAATGTCTATATAACACAGCAGTAATCAGAATACTGAGCTGAAACAACGTTGCCATTCAGCCCTGCTATCCATTATATGCAAACTAACTGAATTCGAGCAAAACGCAGAATAATATGGATGACTCTGAACAGACTGGTGAACCACTCTGAAGTAGAAAATAGGTGAAACATCTGTCAAACTCTAGTAACACTATTTTACAAGGGCTATCTGGTGACATCGTAATTTAGATGCTTCACCGACAGGAGATATACACGACTCAAAATGAGTTAGGGATATGCAATAAAAGTAAAATGAAATTTGTTGCATAATATTTGGGGACCGAAGCACAAAATAAAAATTCAGAAATGTCACAGAATAAACAAACAAACAATCAAGTGAAACACTAAAATATCCCTAACTCATTTTGAGTATTCTATCTCCCAAAGCTTTGTTTTTCAGTTTGACATAACCAACCAGGACCACCAGCCACCCTGAGTTACTTGGAGGTCAACACACGTTTAAAATGGTTGTAATGGTAATAGTATAATAACACTTACATTTTCATTAAGTTTACTTGCATCCCACTTTGATATTTCATGAATATACAGCAGGTACTTTACAACCAACGTGTGGTTAAAACAATTTGGTAGCCAGCATGAGTACATATTTAGAGGGAGCTACAGAAAGGTGCATTAATAATTCACGGGGTGAGTTGACATTGAAATGTGGCTCAGTTTTAACTCGTTGTGCGCTCATGTCGTGCTCAAAATAAAATACACATAAACATTATAAAGAAAATGTACTTCCTTTACGCTATTCAACTATCTACTCTACAAAAACATGAGCCACCACTTAACATTAACACTCATGCACCGAACTTGCACACACATCAAACTACAAAGCACTGACCAAAGCGGACATGCGACTAAATCTAAGTAAGCAGCTTGTAAACACCTTTATCTCAAGAGTTCCTTCTTTGAGATAAGCAGTGGAGTGCATGGCAATACCTTGTTAAAAAACAAAATCGGTCGATCCAGACCATGAACCCCGGGAGGCCCAACTGTAAACATCATGAGCAGCGAACCGTTAGCGCTAGCTTAGCTGCTACTAGCGGCTAATTTCAAGTTGTGGGAACAGTCGATTACACTTTAAATATCACTTTATAAATCAATCAAAAATGTTTTGTGATGCACTGGATTGCAATGCACTTCACGAAGAGATATCACAAGAAGCTTCGGCTGATTTTTGCGAGCCGATCACGGTCAACGCACGAATGCAATTTGAATTAGCTCAAGTAGCTAAGCTAGCCAGCGCGTTAGGCTCAGCGGCGAGCTACTCACATTTCTTGAGCCACCTCATCCAGTAGCGAACGATAAGGCTATGGTGCTTTTTGTTTTCAATGCACCACGTCGAAAGTCCTTGTATCGACTCCATAGTGTTGGATACTCCTTGAAATCGCCGGTCCAAAGACGCTTCCAGAGCAGAGTTGGAGCCACGGGCTCCGTGGCCGCTTGCAGCCCCAGAACCGGCCGCCATTTCTCCTGCTCTGACTGCTGATGCGGATGAAGGAGCTAACGTAGCTAATGAGGACGATAGAAACACGCCCCCATGTTTCACTTTATTATTACGACATAATATTGTTTACAAAGTTATAGTACGCAACACAGAACAGAAGGACGTGAGTAATAGTTATGGTATTATGGTAGAGCTGGTTAAATATCAGAAGAGAAAGTTCAACAGACAGAGAAGACGGACACAAATCGATTATTTTGTTGTTTATTTAAGGCTGTGACTGTAACGTTATAGAGAAATATAGCTACAGGTGAGTCAAGGATTTGCTTGTTTTTCCAAATGAAAACAAAAAATGAAATTGGGAACTTTAAATTCTGTGAAATGTACATGTAATGACAAAAGGTCTTATAACAATGTAGTAACATTACCCAGGAGTCTTTGCAGGTTTACTGTAAATGTGTTAGCACATAATGTAGCAGTGCAGTCATTCTCTGATGGGGTGTTTTTATTAACTGCTTGACTCAAACAGGGATTATCATCATCAGTGTACATGGGGGATTTCACCACAAAAGTCATAACATAGTCTGACAGCATTTCTCATCATCACATAAAGCCTTGGGTGAGTGATTTACATCACACAGTGCAATCTGTCACCTTGTAATCAATAACAGATAACACAATATCTGACAGAAGAGCCTACCACCAACAAGATGAACACTGATGCAGGCATACACACACATACATACATAGTCCTACACACATCACACGCTCTGATCTGTCACACATTCTCGCAAAAACATCCACACAGATTTATTGTTCCTCCTTTTCTATGTTCAAGTCTCTTGGTGAAGTCTGTCCAACCCCAGCTGAGGGCAGCCGGTCATTGGTGAGGGCCGACTGGCTGTGAGGCTGTGCATCTGGGGGGCTTGCAGAAGGGGATGTTGACTGAAATGACGGGCTCTCCAGGTAGGTTTCAGTCGTCTGAGGTTTCCAACACACTCATGCTGAGAGCTAGGTCCCAGTAGTGTTCTGTGCCGTGTTTCTTGAAGTGTTCTCTGGCCATGCTCTCTGTGGGGCACTGTTTGAACTTTATGTCTCCAAAACTACGCTCTTTAGCTGTGCCCTGGAGAACGAAGACACAATTAGACTTGCAGAAGATCACAAAAAAAGTAAATAATCAAAATTCATTAATAACACGAGCCTGCAAAAGAAAGCAGGATGTGTGAACACTCACCTCCCAAATCAAATAGCACTTGTTGTTTCTCTTTGTATCATCATCACCATCTGGATCTAATAAAGAAACAACGATAAAGAGTTCAGTATCCTTGAAATAAGCAAAAAAGATATGACAACTAGCACAAGACTAAAAAGTCAAGCCACTCTTACCATCTCTTTTACTGTTGTGTTCCACCCATTTGATTCTGTGCAACATCAGCCTCTTGAACTTTTTCAGGGATTTAGGGCCTAAAAATGAGGGAGAAAGTTAGATTTTAAGGATGACTATGATTATTCAAATTCATTTCTTAAGGGATAGCAGAGAGGATACACCCATCACCCTGAAACTGACATCAGGCCTCATAGAAGTGCAGCTGTACAATTTGTTTGTGATGTCAGCAGTTTACCACAAAATGGAACAATTTAAGTATATTTATACACTGGGGCTATCCTTAACATTACACTGACAACACTCTAAAGAGCTGATTGAGCAGAAGATGCTGAAACCTTGCCAAAAAACACAATACTAGATCAGATGGAAACACATACTCTTGTATATTACTAATGAAGGGACATAAATTATTTGTGTCTCTTAAGTTTGGAGCCCTTTTATTTGTTCCTCATGCATCAGTTGCCTTCTCTCGCCTGCAAGCAAACTGTTCGTGCATCCTTTTTTTCCGTTCGGTCTGCAATGACAGTGACATAACTATTGTATATAGTTCACGCGGTCGGATCTCTAATGTGTTGTGTTTGGTTGAGGACCTCTGTACTTTTAATCTTAAATGACCAGCTTTTTTTTTTTTTTTTTACTTTTGAAAACATATAGACAAGATGCAGACTAGTAAACACTAAACTAATGTATAAATACCCCAAAATATATTATTAATAAATGAAAACAGGTGACAGAGTGTTTGAGGGGAACATCTGGGAGAATAAACTGAAGAGCAGGCAACATTTTCTAACATTTAGAGGTTTAAGTATAGAGTAATGTTTAGAAAACATTATGGCATCTGTTAAGATGGACACTGAGGAAGAAGACCCATCAAGTATTGATTATCATAATTTCAGAACATCGGTTAAAATCGGTGTTAACTATTCATACCACAGACATTTCCCCCTCACAGCATTACAACAAATGTTTAATAAACTTCACATGTGATTAAAAGTACCAGTTGTGTAATAAGAAAGTCAAATTTAACAGTGAGTGCAGATTAGATTTGTCTTTCTTGTCTCTTACCTCCCTCCACCACAACAAGGTTGACGTCTCTGTGCAGAACTACTGTGCCTGTCAGGTACAGCTGGTTGGCGTTGGCCTCCACTTTAAACTTCTTAGCGGGATTTTGCAGGTTACGGATCCTGTAAGAGGGAAGGTAAGGTTCTTTAATTACACACACAATTTTACTGTATGTATGAAGTACCGTATGTGCTCTCTCCCAACAAGTACTCACCTATACACAGCAATGTGAACACCATCAGTGAGGTCTTCTTTTAACTTCTTGACTTTCTTCTCTTTCCTCTGCTCCGCCGTGAGCTTGCGGGCGGCATTGGCCTCCTCATGAGCCCTGCATAGTGGGGACACAATTAGAAAAACCTTAAAGAAAACTTTTGTTTTCAAACAATACTAAATGATAACTAGTGCAAAAATGAGGAGAAGTTGACGGACAAGCAGTGTAAAGGTTAACTGTGTTACTAACTTCTGTCTCTTGGCCATCTGCGCTCTGACGTGAGCCTCCACCTTCGTTGGGTCCTGAACCGCCTCCGTCCCCAGTACCCTCATCAGGTTAGAGATGCGTACTGAGAAAGTAAAAAAAAAAAAACATCAGTTACATTTTGTTTAATCTTTTTTGTAGTAGTTTATAAAGGGATTTGTGTGCGGGTACCTTTGGGTTCTGGTGGAGGCATCAGTCCCAGACGAACCTTCTCTTGAACTTCTTTCTGTCCTTCCCTTCGTGTCTGTCTCCTCAGTTTTTTCTGTTCTTTCTTTGTCAGGTATACACCCAGCGTTACTGGCTTATCTGTGTCAACTGAGAAGAAAAAGAAAACAAATGTTTTAAACATTCCTGCAAATTATGGCAATATGAAATAACAGAATTAAGACAGGGTAAAGAGGTATAACCGTTTTCAGAAATTGGAGCGTGCATATACAGCATGCTGCTCAGGAGCAAAATTATCAATTCCATCTGTTATGCATCTTTTACAGTTCTCTAAACACTTACCTGGAGGGCTAATTTGAGCGGGATGTTCTACCAGGTTGGTCACACCAAAGAGCTCCAAGTCATCAAAGTTTGCTTCAGGCGTCCTTCATATAAAATAAAGGGAAAAGTCAGTTAACTGCAATTAGTTAATTGTACAAACTGCATCATTACTTATGCCATAAATAATGTGTTAGGTATTCTACAGCCTCACCATGGCAGTGAAAAATAGATGGTTTCAACATTTGACCTAAGATCACATTAAGTGTTCCTTGGTTAGGTGCGGTTTCTTACATTTCTATGTTGTTGGGCAGGATGAAGGAGTCCCACCACTCAATGCTGGGCACCTCTCCTTCTCCGATCTCTTTCTTAGGGGCGATCAGTGCCAGTTTGGTGGATGCCTGGATTCCTGTCTTCTTTGCAGCCTGGGCAATCTCACACTGCAACCTTTCCAGCTGGGCCTGAGTGAGGTCAAGATCAATGCAGGTCAATCAAAACAGAAGTTCGTTGCTTTGAACAGGGTTCATACAACTTTTTAAGACTTTTTTTTGACATTTTCAAGGTTACTATAAATTTAACTGCAAAAAATAAAGTCTACAGAAATCCTTCATACTGACAGCAGTCAATGTATATTCTCGCTTGGTTTATTGCACCAGCTCTTCATATTAATTTTGACTGTCTGTTTGGATCATGATTATTTAATTCTTCATCATTTCGATGCCACTAGACAAACAAAATATGACAATGGAATTGTTTCATTTCGAATATTACAGGATGTTTTGTTTACATGAGTGATTGTGTAGATGAAACAGCAGATTATGTTGAAAAATCAAGCTTTTTTTAAAAGGATCATTTTCCTTACCCTGAATACATAATGGTTAAAATTAAGCATTCCATTAACTAGGTTAAAACATCTGCTGACATGCAAGTGTTGACGAGTTAAATCCAACCTTAGTTCTGATTCTCTGAGCAATCTTCTCGAAGCGTCCTTGCTCGTGGAATTTGAAGCCCTTGCGAGGGCGCTGAGCTGGTGTAATAAACACACGTTGGTCGAAGTAGGACGTGGACTCCAAGTCATCCCCAGGCTTCTCCTTCAACTGCTGACGGAACTGCTCCCTCTTAACCGCTCGAATGTTTGCTATACAGACGGAAGAAAAAGAATTGCAGAACTTCAAAGCAAGAAATTAAGACTGTGTGTGTATTGAAAGTATTGGACCACCATGCACATACCTTTCAGTGTGGGCATGCGGTGTGTAAGCTCAACCTCTTTGCCACTGGCATCTACAGTTCTTCCCTTGTCATCCAGAATAAGAGGTGTGGGCTTGTTCACCTCTTTGGCTTCTACTTTCCTATAAAAGGGACACACAGACAAACTAGCTTAGTTCATTTTCAAAATACCTCATTACTCCTATGTTTCTGTCCTCTTTACATTTTAAAAACCTTTATACTGTGACATTACTCACGGTGGGGCAATTCCCATTGCGTGTAGATTAGCTAGTGCCACTAGGTTGTGAGGTCCAGTGTTCCCCAAGGCTCCGAGAATACCAGGTTTCATGGCTAACTGGGACTGGATGCGGGCCTGCAGCTCAGCAGCCTTGCGGGCCTTCTCGATAGCATCATTCATGAAGCTGGCAGCCTGGGAGGGGGCGATAGATGCTGCTCCACCTGCAGCTGCAGCAGCAGAAGTTCCAAGAAGGCGTGAGACTGGAGTTTCCATCTGTGTCTGTGGTGTGGGAAGGGGAAAATGTTGTAGTCAGGGAAAACGTTTTTCAACACGTTTATTCTTAACGTGTTAAAATAACTAAAGAATTATTTTATTACTGGTGCAGCGGGGACCGAAGAGGCAAAGCTCAGCTGTTTCTTCCTCTCTTCTATTTGTTTTGTGGCTGCCTCCATCATCTGTTTAATCTATTGATACAGAGAAAAGCAAAAATGCATAAAGTTTATCATAAACAAAATATAACTTATGTAGGCAAAATCTTAACTGCTACTAAGAAAATAATCTCATACCTGCATTTTGGTGAGCATGCCAGGGCTCTCAGATGGAGGTCCAGGTATGACTTCAGGCTCCTCCACCTCCTCGAAACGAGGCACCCGCTTCCGCTTAGGAGCTGCCCCGTCTCCTGGCTCAGGAGTTTCTCGCACTGCTCCGGTTTCAGCCTCATCACCAAAAACATCCTGAAACCATCCAGCCAAACAGAAACACCAATAAATCACGTCACCATCCAGCCAAACATCCAATTAAACATAATGTTCTAGTATGATTTTCTGCTAATCTTCATGATGCGAGCAAACAAGTTTTTTTAGAGCATTGAGTGCATTTAAATATAGTCACTGTAATCCGTTGTCGATGGAAGGATGCATTTATTTAGCTATGGAGTAATTGTATGCTCAGGTATGACCAAAAAAGTATGATGTGGACTTGTAATGGAGAATACTAGTTCACACATCCTGGGCATTGCCGAGGTGCCCTTGAGCAAGGCACCGACCCCTAACACTGCTCGTTGGGCGCCGTTGCAGATGGCTGCCCATTCACTCGTTCTCCTCTATACACTGTGTGTGTGTGGGTGTGCATGCGTGTGTAATGTGAGTGATAAAAAGAATTTCCCCTTGTGGGATTAAAACAGTATAATAAATAAAAAAAATAAAAATACCTTGAGGTCTCTCTTGCGGTTCTTTTCTCCTGCACCTTTGTTGCCACGGGCACTGCGGCTTTCCTCCAAAGCTTCAAAAAGACGCTCCACAAAACCTCCAGCAGACTCATCAAGGAATGGACGCAACTGGTCTGTGGTGCAAAGAAGTGTAAAATAATTTGCACAAATACAGTATTCCTTTTTATCATTGACACAATTAAATGGCAATCTTTAGATCTCATCACAGAATGCCTTTATGGCCACAGATCTGTGTGAATACCAAGATTTACTCAAGTAATTAGGACAACTTTTTGAAGGTCATACCTACAATACATCTTCAAGAATTACAGTTATGAAGCTTCGCTGATCATAAGTATTTACATCAGACCCTGGAATATGACATTTGTTCTTAACTGGCTCTTAACTAAATCTTTATGCATCTGTATGAAACACATTAGGCCACAAGCAGTATATGCAGTTACCTATGGTCTTCCTTTTGTCTAGTCCCTTTCCCACACAGTGCAAAGCAGCAGTAACCACTGTGGGCTCCGAGAAGCCCAGCACCTTCTTCACAGTGCGCTCCACCCATGGCCTCAACTCCTCCACCTCCCGTTTTGGAAGAGACATCCTCCAATCCTGCAGAACAACATAAAATTTACACCTAGCATCATCATTCATTTACACTGATGAAACTGTTTATCAGCTTCATGTTTCCATACACTCTGCACCTGCGTGGGACTGCATCACACTGATGTGACACACATGATACAACCCCCCGTCGCTCTCTCACGCACACTCGCGTACAGGCGCAAAAACACAAACGTCCTATTACTTACACATACAAACCAATTCACACAGGCAGCTCAAAACTTGCCGTTGTTTCATTTTTAATGATAACGTTGGACTGGCTGACAACTATGCTAACCAGGAGCAACATACAAGCTAGATTCAATTACATCCGCCAAAACTCTCCGGTTGCCCGCTAGTCACCGTTAGCATGCTGCTGCCTGTGAGCTACCAACAACAGCGAATAGCTGCTTCATTAAACGTACAAACCTTTGAATTCTGCCTTAACCCTTTGTCAGGCGGCTCGCGTTGTAGATTTCAAACAGAAACGATTAACTTTACGAAGGATAAAACACTCAAATCGCTAAGTTTCCAGAAAAAACTTTGTTTGGACGCGCCGTTCACACGACGTTTCTAAACCAAGACCCGGAAGCGGAAATTGATTCAGCTTCTTCTTCGCGGCTACTTCTCGGCAGTCGTTGCGCGTGAATGTTCGTTGTTTCCACCTAGCCGGAAGTGGAAGAAATGTCCTGTTTGTCTCTCAGGCTCCCTGAAGGTAATACTTGCTTTTGTGATAAAAAGTCAGTCTTATAGAGAATTCATACAATTTTTAAAAGTTTGTGTTTGACCAAAAGAACATGAACACGATGTAAAATAAGATGTTAAACAGTGACATTGTTGTGTTTAATTACATACCAGGGTTAAACGGTTTGAATTTCACCAAAGAAACCAGCGCCAAACGTACAAAACGGTGAGTTATTTGACAAACTATTAACTCAAGCTCAAAACATTCATGTATTAACGTACATTAACTCAGATAAAACACGTTTTCCACACATTTATTCAGTTATTTTCACTGTAAACCCAGTGGTGGTAGAAGTATTCACATCTCTGTACCTTACCTCCCTCTGAAATAGTTTAAGCTAGCATAAAAATGATCATAGGCAACTCAAGTAAAGAATAAGGACTTATTTACAGTACTTGAGTAAATATAGTCTTAATCAGTAAATTACCTCTGAAGCAGGTGGTAACTGCAACTGCACTGTACAATAGGCTAAAAAACACATACTGTTCAAGGTCAATGAAATAAAATTGTCAAGTTTAAAAACACAAGTAAAAGTATAATGAGCCTTAAAAGTGTGATAAACTAAGATAAAGTGATATGTGTTTGAATTATTAATTATTTATTATCATCCCTTTTCTTTAAAAGAGCACAGAGTTGTTTTTTGTCTGTAGGGTTAGGGTTATTATTATTATTATTATTATTATTATTATTATTATTATTATTATTATTATTATTATTTATTTATTTATTTATGTATATATTTATGAACAGTTAAACAGAGCAACAAGAGAAAATAAGCAGGTTGTGCAGGTGAGATTTAGAAAAGCCCTAGAGGCTTATAGAAGGAATCTCACCTCTGCAAAACTAAATCCACAAAATAATCCACAAAAATAAGCACAAGCAAACATAGGATTAAAAAGCAAGCATACGGTAGGCAACATGAAACAGCAAAAATGTAAAAGAAAAATTTTTTTAATTTGATGTAAAAGACTAACAAAACTATTAACCCGGACCCGGAGTCCTAGATAAAAGTATAACCGTAATCTCCTTTATCACAACTCAGTCAAGAGTGAAACCATTCCAAAATATTGCCCAGCTAACCACAGATTAGTCAGTCCCCTGGTAAAAACATGAGAGTGTCATGTGATCTCCATTTCCTCCCACTGTAGGCCCACCCCCTCATTTTCTCTCTATCTTTGCTTGATGTGGGTCAACCGAGTGCATTTGTAGTAGTGTGAGCATGAATGCAGTAGTGAGCCTGAGGCTACGTCCTCTACAACAATCCACATCCATGCTTTCACTCACAGTGCTTGATGTTGTTTGTAACCATCTAGTGTTGGGACAAACTGCATATACACAGCATGTTATAGTTTTCCAGACATATTCTTTCTGCAGAGTTATAACTATCATCAAGACATCAACCTTTCATTACAGCTACATTCAGTTACTCCTACTGAACAGCACAGCCCCATCATCAACCTCTTCATATGCTGATTCATCAGGGACACATCCACCACAATTTACCGTCTGGATTTCACTCCCTCACCCACTTACTTACTGTTTACATCCATGTTTACATGCACTCTGCAGCCCCATTTATGTGAACAAACCAGATTGAACATTTACATGGTTTTCAGTTCCCCATTTTGGTATCAGGAAGGATATCTGGTTGTTTAAAGGAAACCTCTCATAAGCACTACAGAGTAAAGGAGGACATTTGAGAAACTTTCATTGTATACTTTTTTTCTGTGGTGAAATGTGAGCTTTGTCCACCACCACAGGCCTCTTTGTGTGTAGAAGCACAACTTTGGATCCAGTTCACTCTGTGACCTTTTTGGTGGACGTGGAGAAACAAAATACTCTTAAGAAATGTGACTTAGTTGGATATATTGTGTAAGAGAATTGGGCAGCAACAACAGTTTTTGGTTATTGAGTAATCTGTTAAAAAATGTTCTTCTACGAAATGTTAAAAAAATTGTTCCATGGCCCTATATAAAGATTAAAGATGATTAGTTCGACAGAGAATTGGTCAAAAAGTGTTTTGATAATTGATTAATTGTAATTTTGAAGTTACTTTGTAAGGAACAAAATCAGTGGTTCCAACTTCTCAAATGCATATTTGCTGATTTTCTTTGTCTTCTATGATAGTAGGAGGGGAGAGAGGCTGCTGCAGAGCCTGGTGGGTGGAGGAATAAACACCTGGAATCAGACTGTATTCTGCTCTGATACGAAGCCGTTTACCAACAGGAGGAGAGCTCAGAGATTACTTTTTAGCTTTTAGCTGGTGAGTGCCGAGTTGAGTGAGAGCTGTAACTGAATGCAAACATACAGACACACACAACCTTGATGTGAGCTGTAAACACTCATGCAAATAACGTGCCTAAACACAAATTACCCACTGTCAAACTCACATCACTGGTGGTGAATGCACCATTGAACAACCACTATTGCTGACAACGATCTACAGTATCTGATGTGACCCAGGCACAAATGTTCAGGGACGAGGTCATTTTTGCTTTTATTCACATTAAATTTAGCCCCGTTCGTCGACAGCATTGCTTAGTCTCCAACTATATTCCAGAAGTTGTAATGAAATGTACCGTTACCTTCAGTAAACTTGTGGATTTCTCTGGTTTTTGGATGTGGGAAGATGTAAGTGCACAACTCAACAAAATACATAACAAAGATCTAGTTTTTTTGATTTTTAATGGAACTTTTTTACATATTATCTCTGTTACAACATTTCCTAATTATGTTAGTAGAAAACATAATTCAGTCATCATTACAAAACGTATCTGGTGTTGAAAATTTGTTGTATAAAACCATCATTATAGAAAACTGCGCTGCAGCGGTCCGAAATCCGAAAAATATTTACAATGATTTAAAAAAATTTAGAAATATAACAAATCTCCACATTTAAAAAGATAGAACCAGAAACTGTTTGGTATTATTGTTGGATAAATGACTTAAACGATTGTCAAACTTGTGCTTGGTTTATTTTGTGGTTATCAACGAATCGATTAAATTGTCATTTGAGCAGATTAACGTATAAAGCCGCAGTCAGATAAGTCAGATGATTCTCGCTCCAAATTTGACCTTCATTTTTTGGTCAGACAACCTTGTAAAATATACATTTACAAGAGTAATGCCATAATCTGGTTGTAATCAATTGATTATCAGGCCTTAAACAACACACTCACTCACATTGATCAACCTGAATTACTTGTTGGCACCTCACATGTACTCTCTGCCCCCCTCACCCTCCCCTCCGTCTCTCTCTGCAGCCAGCTCTATTATGTAATGACACCTCAGCACATAATATGACAATACAACAGATATTTCTACACAAGCACATGCAGAAAAACAAAACACACACAGGATCACATGCACGCACATATGCTCTTACTCACAGTGACTTCCTCTTGTCTGTGCAGCTAAAACAAGTGAAACAGTATCATGGGGGCGTGTGGTGAGAGCTGTATGAATTAATCTATTATATGACTGGAATGCCAGGCATTTAGTCTGCAGTTAATCCTAGTCCAATATCGGCAAAGCACTAATTGTTGAGTCTCTCACAAGTGTTTCCTTTCATTCGATTTCCCCCCGAACGTCCACGATAGCCATCGATCACAACTTGATTCCATCTTAGTGTATTAATGTGCATTATTGCTCTGCTATAAATATTACATAAGTGCATAATTTATGGCTTCATTTAAGATTTTCCCTGTGTTACTTCACATGGCTTGATTCATCAAGTGTTTGGTTATGATCTATTTCATCATGCTGACCCAGTTTTGTTTTATTGTATCTGACAGGGGCTGTAAATCATCTTGGAAGATAAAATCTCAGGGGACTCCACTGTCTTTACTTCACACATGTGCTGCTAGGACCTCAGAGTGTGTTTAAGTATCAGTGCACGTGCATGAACTGAATCCCAAGTCGTCCACTTAGAATGTAAGTTTTTATTTCTTTTTTTCCTCATTCATAACCAGCTCTGTTTGCTAAATATTCCTCTTTAACCACCTCTCGTTTCCATGTCCTCAGTCTATTCTACATGGTGTTTCCCTTTCACTCACTGTACTTGAATAATTGAGCAGTCGTGGAAGATGGCGTCACCACGAGCAGGCTCTCTAGAACACATTCAGGCCAGAGAAACTGATGAGGATGTTATTTGCCTGTAGCTCGGCCGTGCCCCAAATATCACACACAATGTCGTGAGATACACGTGCGTCCTTGAAAAACGTAGTCCTTGTATGTCTGTATGTTTACCATGTCCCCTGTGTTGGTGACATCACAGTGATGGGGACCACAGATGGTGGGGCAGAGCAGCATCTCCAACCCCAAACACGCCGAGGCCCGTCATTGCTGTGAGCTCCAGCAAGGAATATGACTTCGATGTAGCTCAGATTTCCATCACGGTGCTGGCCACTGTGCAATTTTAATGAGCATCGAGGCTGTTTTGGGACTAGTCGGCACTAAAACCCCCTGAGGACTCGGGGTGAGTAAGAGCCAGTGTGTGAGTGTGTGGTGCTATCATGTCTTTGGGTTTGTGCGTGCGTGTGTAGTTGTAAAGTCACAGTGTGGCTTCCCCTCACGTGAGTTTTACTGGAGTGCAGTGAGTGAATATTGGGGGAGGGGAGTTGAGAATAAGTGAATAAGCACCTCATTGTGTCATTCCCTTCAGCGCACGCAGCAGAAGTGGACAGACACCCTTAAATCATTAACTTGTTAAAACCAATAAGGGGATGTGGAGCCACAATTAAAACCTACACGGCGGCGGCTAAGAGGGGCAGTAAGTTCATTATGTGCAATCCTATTGATGCACGGACACACGTGCTCAATTAATCCAAAACATGCTTGTTGGATAAAGAAGTGGAAACAACTGAGCACTTTAATGGTGCAAAAACAATGAATTTCTCAACTTTCTGCTGATTATGAGGTTTAATATTGATGTTTAAAAATACCGTATGACAAATTGGCTATAATATAGAGGGGGGAGTAAAACTTTTTCAAAATAAAATTGTAGAAGGGAAAGTGAAAAACATAGACACAAAACAAATGGGTGGAGCTAATAAATACAAACACTATTATTGAATACAAGCGAAAAAAAACAACAAATGTCCTTCACGTTCCCCAAAACTGAGCGAGGTCAGGTCTCCTCCCTGTGCCCTCCACACATCCTCTTCCCGTCCTTTTCCTCTTGCCCCTCATTTCCATCCTCCAGAGGAGGAAGAGGGGGAGGGATGCAGGGCAGGGGCTTCTCTGCTAAAAACTGCATGGATACAAGGGGGGGCTGAGAGGGAGGGAGGCAGAGGGGAGGAGGGAGGGAGGGGCGGTCTCTGTTGTTGTAATGTAGCACAGTCAGTGTGTCAGAGACAGGCCCATCACAAAATCAGCCAGTCAGTGTGTCAGAGCGTGCGGCGGGGAGTGGCGCACGTGTGTACATCTATGTTTGTGACTCTGTTTGTGTGTGTGTGTGTGTGTGTGTGTGTGTGTGTGTGTGTGTGTGTTTGTGTTCGTGTGTGTTCGTGTGTGTGTATGTGTACGTGCGGCATTGGGTGATTTCATCCTGTCTGAACAGGGAGAAGTCAAACCACACCCTCTTAAAATTTGCCACTCTTGCCCATGTGCACGCAGTATCCATGGTTGTGAGGCAGGAGAGGAGAGAAAATGGTGAATGTTACATCATTTTTAATTCAGGAATGTGTGTGTAAATGTGAGTGTGAATGTGAGTAAATTTCAGAAATTTGAGCTGAAACTAAAGATTGTTTTCATTATCAAGTAATCTGCCCAGTTTTTTTTGATCAATCCAAAACGCAACAACATTCAGTTTACAATGATACAAAACAGATCTTCACATTAATGAAGCTAGAACTGGAAAATATTTAAAGTTTTGCTTAAAAAACAACATAAAACAACCCATTAATTCAAGTCAAAATAGTTTTGATTAATTCATTCAACTAATCGTTCCATTGTTGAATTTTATATCAATAATAGTTCACAGCTTTTTTTCTACAGCTTTCTACAGGATCTTCACGGCTGACTCACAGCATGATGTGATGTACAAATTACATCAATTTATGTTACATAATATTACAATTAAGTGGCACCCATTGTGAATTCAGCAGTGTGGTTATTTCATCTATCATGTTTTTTTGTATAGAAAATAGATGACTAAGAGCACCTGCAAATACTCAAAATCTTCAGTCTTAATGTATATTTGTCTTATTTACAGTCAAGGTATATCATTATATTTAATATAAGACACTACAACCACCTTTTCAGTTTCACTTCTTTTTAGACAAATCATTTGTTCCATTAGCAGATTTCTTTACTTATTACAAGTAAGAAACACCCTGAAGTGAGAATTTTTTTTCCACTGTGGGTTTTAACAGGAGCTCCGGGAATAGGATTGAGGTTAACTTTTGACTCTCACCCTTCGATTTTTTTTACATTTTTTTTTTTCAGAGTGACTGAAATGCCTGTCGGAGATCAGACTCGAGCTCCTGTGTGACTGCTCTGTTACAGTACCAGGAGTACATTAAAGACACAACCATGCCACGTGCCTTCTCTTCTACCTACTGAAGGTATTTACTCTTTGTGATCTGACAAAATAAACAACAAGCCCACATCAACACACATATAAGCTACTGTAATGTTTGCGCTCTGTAGAAGCAGCTGGTTGGAGGATCAGCCAGCCCCCCCACTACTGCCAGTCAGATTACCGAGGCTGTAGTCTCACACCCTCGCACAGCCACCCCTCCTCTTGCTACCCTCTCCTTCCCCATCATCACCCCCCCTCCGACCCACACACGCACGCACACTTCAAAATGTACAGTCTGTAAATCTGCACCCCATTGAGTCACACATCTGTTTAGTGAGAGCTGCTTTCCAAAACACGAGTTTCCCTCACATCGTTCCATATTATTATATCAAAAATAATGTTAGAATAGAATTAAATATAATAAACTCTACATAAACATACAGGCACACAGTTAAGCTTTCAAAAATGTGTCATTTATTAAAAGATTCATCATTATTGAAAAAAGTAGCCAGAAGAGAAATATGTAAAGATGGAGTGAGAAAGAGCAAGACAGAGTTTAGTTTAGAAAGAAAAGGTACTAACGGGATTGAGGGAGATGAAGGAGAGAGGGCAAGGGCAGACAAATGCAGCAGAGTGGGGGAGGGGAGGCGAGGGAGGGGGGGTACTACAGTCAGCTTTTACAGTTCAAGAAGAGAAAGGCAGCTAAAATAAACGAGACATATTATTTCTGACCAATCAGCAGTGGTCGCTGCAATAGAAAACAAACATGAAAAAACGGACATAAACAATGAAAAATAAGTGCAATTGGTTTCTCTGTCATACCACAACCGTATAAAAACAGGAGTCGGGTGGAGGACACCCCCCCCCCCAGCCTCAGATCAGCATCTGGCACATCATACCGTCACGTCTGAAGACGGAATGGGGTAGGACCGCCTGACTCTGGGTCTGCGACTGAGGGTTTGTACGTTCCTTCCTCTACAAACATAGGCAGTAACATGGAGGCTGCCACTGACTCTGTGTTCACACGTGGTGCTTTTTTGGAGGAGTCTGGCACGTGGATATCCCCCCTCTCCATTTATGTAAATAGGGTATGAACCACTCACTCACACCAATTTAAAAATATTTTTGTCTTTATATTTACAATACTTTTGCAATATAGGTAAATCCAATCACATCGCTATGACCCCCTCCTACATTTAGAAGAATATTGTGAGCAGATTTTTCCAAATAAAGAGAGAGCCTCCTATCAAACATCTAAATTAGAAGTGGAATTAGAATAGCAGCAGTAGAGGGTGGTGCAAATAAAGATTTCCTCTCATTCATTTATATTTACTGTTTTGTTTTTTTCAAGTTTTCAAGAACATCAGTTGTAAGTGCAGATCAGTCTGTTCCTCTGTTGATCAGAACCAAAAGAAGAGCCCCAAAGAAAGGCTACACTGCACAGTTCACCCCCCAAAAATACTTATGTTTTACCTGTGGTGATATTTATGCATCAAGATTGTTTTAGTGTGAGTTACATACAAGGCAGACATCCTCACTGCTGATATCTACAAAACTCTGCAACTCACAGAAAAATAACGCTACAGGTAAGAAGAATAATAGCCTATGTATTTTTGATTTTGGGGTGAACTGTCCCTTTTAATAATACATGACAGACAGTAGCCACTGCTGTTGGTGTGTGTAAAAGTTGGAGATGTAGGCCGCTTGGATTAATTGTAGATGTCACAATACCAGAGCTGGACGCCGGTTTCTAAGCAGTAGATAGATAGTCGATGATACTGTTGTTTTGTTTTGTGTGTAACTTCTGGAGTGAGATGATAATGACTACATGTAGGCTTTCATGATTGAATGTGTGTACTGGTTTTGTGGAATAAAAGCAAACAATCAAAATGCAGTATGAATGCACTGAAAGCACCAAATGCTTTTCCAAACACATCCTATTTGGTAAAAAAGGCACAGTAGTCCAATATTCCAATCATAAGAATTCACTTCCTTCAGTTTTTCCCCCCTCTCATGATAGCAATGAAAAACCACAAACTGTCAACAGCATCTTCCCAATCGCCTCAAACAAATTGTAAGGCCAGACCATGCGAGCGCACAGCAGGCCATATTCAGCTGCCCAATAAATAAATACAAACAATAAATAAATGCAGTGTCCGATCTACACATTAATAAATTAACTGCGGGACTGGAGAGTCACAGGTCTTTGTGAGTGGTCCTTTGTTGTTTCCTCCAGCTGGTCTTCCCTGGATTTTCATGAGTTTGCAGTCTAGGACTGGACAGAAACATCTGATCCACAGCGGGACGAGAAAGTTATGCGACCTCTGATCACTGTGATGTCACTCTGTGGTAGGTCTGCCAGCCAAGCAAGCGCCCGAACAGTTTTACATTCGTAAGTTGATGACATCATTTTTTCCACAGTCTCCGATGATTCTAAAACACCACACGTACAGTTTAATGCTGCCTTCTGTACACTGAATGTCTCACGTCATTAGCTACAAAATTTTCAATGACGTCAACGTCACATCTCCTCTTCAAGCCAGATGACTCAATTCTATCTACAAGTGAATGTAAGGTCAAACGTGTCTTCTGCCATAAGACTAGAATCAAATTCAGCTCATCACCCTGTGTTACTCACTCTGGATTGACTCCAAACTCATCACTATAAACCTCGGAAGCTTTCATACTCAATATCGACATTAGCTTTTCTAATTCCAGATGAAGTCTGTCCCTCAACTTAGATGTCTGCCGAAACAGTCATCTGAATAAATTGATTGCTTTCTTGCTGAGGACAAACTATTTTTTGCTCCTCAAAATCATTTCATGCTCATCACTCAGAAAGCTGAAATAGCCTTTGAGCTTCAGGTGCTCTTTCCTGTCCCCCTCAACCAAATGTGCAAATGTTTAGACTATTATGTAATTGTGATAATCAACTCTGATTTCATTTGAACACATTATGTCCTGTTGTTTAAAATAACTGTTGTATTTTTGGTCTTGTTGAGGGGGCTGTGTATGATCCATCATTTGTCTTCAACATCCATCACCTACAGTTCTGTCCTCCCCTTCCTCTCTTTAATGCATCTATGATCACAGGCCATCAGCCTCTTCCCTTCTTCCTCTCACAGCAGCTCTTAGCTCGGTGGTGTAACAAAAGCCAGGCTGCCGGCTCTTTGCTTGTTCAGTGCATCAAGTCTCTAAGGGGGTGGGGCACACCCTGGACAAAGGCTCGAGTGTGACATGGGGAGGTTGATTTTGACCCTGACAGGTCTCGTTGGTCTCACTCTCACTCTGTTGTCCAGCAACAGGCTGGCTTTGGCACCGGATTGGCTTCTTCATATTTTTGGGGTGCTTGTAGGGTGTGGTAGAAGAGATAGAGCTGTCTTGCGTAGCTGGACTGCCCCGCCTGACGGGTGGGAGGACGGCAGTGACCGGCTGGTTTTCAATGTTGCCCTCATGTGAAGGGCAGGCCTTCCGAGGGGACAGGATGGGGGCGACATGAACCCACGTCAGGCTCGGCTCAGAGCTTTGACCTGCTTTGTATTGTGATAGCTTGCCTTGTTCCTCGCTGTCACTGTCCTTTCCCTTTGTGTCCACATTTAGCTGGCTGTTACCAGCCACATCTGGTGAATTTTGGTTTGCATCAGATGCCAATGTTGGAGGAAGAGAAGAACCATCCCTTTTGTCACCATCTTGCTTCACCCCCTTCTCTTCTGCACTGATGCGAGGGCACTTGAGAAGCACGGGGGAAGGCGTTGGGGAGTCTGTACCTGTCCAGCTGAGCCTGCGCTTCTGGAAAATGAGCAGAAGAGTAATTTGTGGGTGAGTATAGATCTCAATTTAAGTTGTTTTTGTTGGGAAAGTGGGGGGTTATTTATGTGTTCTCACCTTAACGGGAATATGTAACTGATCTCTGTGCTTGTGCGGCGGGGTGGAGCAGGAAGCGTCTTGGAAGGAGCGAGCGGGGGATGCGGCGACGCTTGAGGCTGTGGAGACGGGCTGAGCAGGGATCTGAGGAAACCAGAGTTTCAGCATCACCTCCACCTGAAGTAGAGTGTTCAGGTACTTCTCCCTTCAAAGTTAAAAAAGAAGATACATATTTATAAGAAACAGATGGCAATGCGATTATGTGACAGCGCAGGAAAACATCTGGCAGTTTACGGCCCTGGATATAGATCTTTATACATTTTCTCCTGAAGTTTGTTGTTTCACTGCACTGCTGGTGACTGCTGTAACTCTACCTATCCTGAAACTGTTCAATAAAACATGGAACGGGAGATGAGGCTTGAAATGGAAAGCAACCTCACTGCTCCCTTCTTGTTATTACTCCCAATTTAATAATCATTTACATGCCAAAATCCAACTAAGATTTAGTGTCCAGTGATGTAGAGGAAAGATAAGAATGAGTAACAGATAGAACAATTGAGGGTGGCCGATGGGACAATGTGGATGACATCTTACCCGCTGTTAGGTCTCTGTAAAACCCCCACGATCCTCTGGATTCGATCCATGGCAACACTCTGCTGGAAACTACTCAAACCTGTCGATCAAAAACATAATAACCCAGTCAGCATTTGCACTGTGAGACTCCACAGTCACACATAAAACATGCACATGTAGACAGCCTCTCACTCCCTGGTGCACACACCACTTTCACTTTGTCTTATCGGGAAACTCTCGTGAGCTGATGAGTCACACGCTGCACTTTGGACTACATCAATAGGCTGCCACGACACAGACTGCTGCACAAAGGAACACTCGACTGCAACAGACTGAGGCCACTCAGATCATATAGACCTATGTTCAGCATCAACAACTTAAGCTGCACATATGCTCGACTGAAAGCAGTGATGTAAGGATGCTTACCACGGTCGAATCGGCCCCTCTTCAGTCCATTCAGCAGCTCCAGAAGGGGCCGGACGAAACCCTGTAGCTCAGCACACTGACAGAGGAAGAGGAAAGGAAGATAAATTACTACCGAGTTTGGGTTAGGCCTTGCTGTCTGATTCAGTCTACTGGGCTTTCCTCTGCACACACATGCTCTGTCATCTCTACTTATCTGGGCCTTCCTTACCTTTTGAGCAAACAGAAGGTCTCCCGCTGACTTTGGGACCTGGTTTATTGGACCCCTCTCATCCAAGCCGATGTGAGCTGCCTTGCCGCCACTTTCTGACCTGTACGACTCTTCTTCTTCCTCTTTATCAGTGAAGCCATCGCATGTCCACTGGGACCCCGGACTTTCTGATCCTCTGTCTCTGTTGGCCGCAGCCCCGCCCACGCCGCCAATGATGACGGAGGAAGAGCTGTCTGTCAGGAAGACGTCTGTGTCGTCTTCCGCCTGCTCAGAGTCGCTGAACAAGAGGCTGTCGCTGGAGCTCAGGGAGTCGAAGGAGGGCTGAGAGGAAGTGCTGCCCTGGGACTGCATTGCTGTTTGGGGGCGGCAGCAGAGAGTTCGGGTTATTATGACAGCTTAGAAAGTAGCAACAAAAAAAAGCTAAAACCAGCATGTTTTTAAGTTGTTTCTAGAGTAAGAGGGCAGGGCAAATGGAGACGGAAAAAAAGTGAAAGGCAACGAGACAAAATCAACGCAAAGAACTGCTTTCATTTGGCAATTTTTTCCCATTTCTCTCCCAAAAATAATAACCCCAATTACTCAAAATGGTGGGTATACCCGTGTCCTAGTTTAACATGGTGCAGAGTGGGACTGGGGGTAGGCAGTAGGCACACAATGGTAGTGCATGTCTGGCTCCCATTGAGGAGATTGGAGACTGGAGAGGAGAGTAAAACGTGAGGGGGATGGGAGCTTGTAGAGAGTAGTGAAATCAGAATAAGCAGTCTCTCTCTCTCTCTCCTACTGCCTCTGGTGCTCTCTCTAGCCCCTCCTCTCTGTCTCAGGCTTGCTCTTCATCCCCCCCCACCCCTCTTGGATTCACACACACACACACACACACACACACACACACACACACACACAAACCTCTCTCTTTCCTCTACGGCTGCATTTCTGTATGCCTCTCATCTCTCTCTGCTCTCCCTTCAGCTCATCCTGTTCGTTATGCACACAAGCCTGGTTGCTCCTCTTCCTTTCCTCTTCTACAGACCAGCCCTCCTCCTCCTCCTCCTCCTCCTCTCTTACTCCTATTTTACATTCTCTATCTGGCCATGTGCCTCGTTCTGTCATCTTTCTTACCATTTCTTTATTTCTCTCTGTGTAATCTCGCACAGGGGGGAATTAGAAGGGGTCACTCAACTAGTACAGCTTTTAGAAATATGAGAAATAAAGTATAAACACATTCACAGACAAAGGAGAGTGGTACAGATTTTTGCAGTGTGCCCACACAGACAAAAAAAAAAAGCAAGAACCACCCATTGAGTCCACACGCTGTCTCAATTTCAAGAATATAAAAGCATTTCAACAAGCTTGTTAAGCTTTCATAACACACAAAATACCATGCCAGTCACATTATTATTTTTGTCTGATGGCTGGCTTCCCTCAGGCTACTTGTTTCCTCCTAAAAACTAAATGTCACGTTGTTGACACCAATCTGCATGAGTCAACTGAAATAATAATCTCATTTGTTCCCCATCCCTCTCCCCCCCCCAAAAAAAACACACTCAGTGGGATGGGGAAGGAGGTGGAGGTAGAGTGGGTGGGATTGGGGTGGAGGTGATGGGGATGGTGCATGTGTCGGCACAGGTAGGCATGGACCATGAGGCTGCGTCTCAGGTGTTGGCTGCCCGTCTGTGTCTGCGCACCACCATGCCCACAACAGGAACTCACACACCACATATATCTATACAAAATGTTCCGCACATGTAGAACAAAGCTAGATCATTTAAAATGACGAAAATCACGCAGGGCGGCATAACGTCAAAGTAAAAATCAAATATAGAAGAAAAGGCGATTTATTAATGTAATAATCTAGCTGTATAAAAGCACTGAAAAGCAATCGCGCATCATTATAAGGTAATTATTTATAAATAAAAATAGATGGAGGCAAGCCGCATGAGAAATAAATAGCTTTAGGCTGATTTGACAGATTGTACCGGGGGTACATACATACAGGATACAGCGGGACAGGAAATTCCTCCAGGCTAGCTTGCCAACTTCGGGAACCGTTAGCGATGAAACAAACAAAAAAAAAAGCCGTTGTCGACACTCACCTTCAGTAATGTGAGATAAAAACACAGCAGCTGCCAGAAACAATCGTTCACGGCTCTATCTCCCACTTTGATACGACAGATACGTCAGTCCACACTCCGTAGCTGGAACAGCATCGGGGCGCCCAGCCTCAGCTCTCTCTGTCTCTCTCTCACACACGCGCACCGCCCGGCCGCTCATCGGTTTGTGTCTTTGCTGGCTCTTTCTCTCGGCAGTTTACGAGCATCAACATGTGCGGGAATCCACGTGCCCACGTTTTGCGCGCATTCCATTGGCTGACGTCCCGGCGGCGGAGCACGCCATTGGCTGACCCCTCCAGCCAGTGGTTGCTTTACTCGCCGTTGATTGGACGGCGGCCCCGGCACTCACGGTCCTGCCCACTCATGTGTCGCTCGTGTGTATGGTGTCGGGGCAGGGGCTGCTCTACTACAGCGAGCGGGTGTAAACACACGCACGCGTGCACGCACCACGGCGCCGGGCTTGAGAGATGCACAATATGTTCTATGCATCATCTGATCTACACAATATTTATGGCCCCGCCCCCTCACACTCAATCCCAAAACACAAAAGCACGCGCACACTGAACGCGCCAGAAAAGAGAAACCTTACGCAACCCAGCTCACCTCATCATACTGGTTTGTGTGTTATTAAATAAATCTGACAGACAGACTCTGCAGCTCAAATATTTACTGTCACAAACATTCCTAAACAAAGCGTTTTCTGACAGCAAGGGTTGAAGTTTCACAACCCAGATATGAGTAAAAAGATGACAGAAATGTTGTTTTTTTTCCCAATTGTGTAACAAATGTCATATTTCATGCCATTTCACTTCATATTTAATGTGGTATTTGGTTTATTTAGACAGTGTTGTGTGACCAAAAGTCCTACCTGAGTAAAAGTAAAGATAATGTTTAAAATATTACCTTGGTAAAAGTGAAAGTCAACCATACAGACCTAGTGTTGGAGAAGATATTCAAACTCCATATATTGGTAGTCACAGTATTAATAGAGCTAGAAAGGTGGCAGAGTCCGCCAAAGTAAGTAAAACTGTATGAAATTCTGTTGTCCTTTAAGATCAGTTTGTTTACTGAGTTTATTAAGTAGTGAAAACTAAGAGTTTGTTTATTTGGTTTGTTTAGGCTTAAAAAAAAACAAAAAAACATCAGTCAGTGAAGATTGTCCTCCCCAGTACTACATGGTGCACCTTCATAGGTCCCATTTGTTAGGAAAGTTGATATTTGAGTCTCATTCCCAACTTGTCAAATACTGACGCCTTGGGATCGGCCACCACCCCAGTGTGTCAGTTTGTGATGAGTTGGGAATGAGACTCAAAAAATGTGTTACCTGGACTCGGATGAAGCCTGTATTCTGCGAAAGTAACTAGTAACTAAAGTTGTCAAAGAAGTAGTAGAGTAAAAATAGAATAATGCCTTTAAAATGTAGTGGAGTGGGAGTATAAAGTAGCAGAAAATGGAAATGCATAAGTAAACTACAAGTACCCCAAAATTGTACTTATACATAACTTGAGTAAATCTACTTAGTTACAACTCACTACTGTATTTTACTTATTTCAGTGTATAATTTTCAAATAAACATTTGTAAAAGACAAGAAAAACACTTTTACCCAAAATAAACAAAATTTGTATTTGCTATTTTGTGTCATTGCGGTTGTTAAAATAAGAATACAAATAAATCAAATGTAAGTGAAAAGGGTTGGTTCGAGCATAATACAGCAAGTCAGTTTCCAGGTCGATGATTTATGGTCATGTAGCAACCTCCCCCATAGGTTAGTGTGGAAGTGAACTCACTGACCCTGACTTCAAACATGCAGTGCAACATATTATAGATATAGACCACACACACATATACAAATTTCCTATCCTCAATCATCTTATGTATTGGTATTATCTCTCCTCACAGGACTTTAATTGCAGGTCAGTCATTATGGCGGCTTTTAATGGTATTTATAGATGTGAAAGACCAGGTTAAAGCATGAGAAGTGGTGGTTGTCCCTAAGCTCCTTGCATGTCAGGGATGGAGGCTCTACCCTTCCCCCGCTATGCATACAACATACACATGAACCCATCGACCCCTCTTCTCAGCAAACACATAGCAGGCAGTGTCCTTGTTTGATTGACACCACCTGTCTTTGAGGCCTTGTGGCCATATAGTGTCACTTAGTTACCTCAACAACAGGTGAGCCAACCGCCCCTTTATTGTCAAAAACACAATAAGAGTTAACCTTTGGTAATAGTAAACCAAGGGAAAGGGTCCTGTTTGTGTATACCGAGCACCAGGTCAATAGCAAAGGATTTTCCACCCCCAACAGCATTCCACTGCAAGACATGAACCCAATGAACCTCCTCTGAGTTCATGGATGCTGAAGACCACCCCCCATCCTTCCATCTCCCATCCCCCTTCAGTCCCATCCCCCACCTGGTTTCTGTGTTTTTTTTCTCTACCACCCGCTTCTCATTATTGTCACTTGTATTGATATGCCTGAGAATTCAATAGGAGTGACGAGGGTTAGCCTAATCATAGATGTGTGTCAAAGGGCAGTGCGTCAAAATGGTCCCTAATATGGAAATTACGACCTTCTTCAGGTTTGGTACTCAGAAATAGCACTCAGACAGCAATAGAGTGATGCACATCTGAAAAAAATCAGTTATGTTGCCTCCGATGTTTTATACGATTTGTAGATTCACTGCTGAGAGGCTTGTGTCCTCAAGTGACATGGAACCTGTTAAGTTTACGATCCTGTGGTTTATATCAGGACAAGACTGACTAAGCTTAATCATATTTAAGCCATATCGACTTTTCATATTGTTAATACTCCTGTAATCGTGTTTTTCTTGCTGGTTATGAGAGCACGAAGGCGTTGAGGTAGTAAAGGGATGCAGGAGTTCATGTAAGGCAAAAATGCACAAGTGGGTGGGTTGAGAGCGAGACACCAAAACAGAAATGTGACCCCGCCTGAGGGAAGACAGGGGCCTAAAGAGAGACTAAACTCTAAACTAAACTAAACGCTAAGGTTGCAGAGGCCGAGCCACGTATCGTGTTTCACCTGGAAACCACAGCTGGGAAACAATTGACACACTGCTGCCATTGTGTCCTCTATGAACTGCACCTATCTGTCTTCACCCTCCTTTAAAATACAGGAACTTCATTGGCATATTAAAGTTAAACAAAGGAATCAGATTAAATATATGTTCCTTCTCTACTGTTTTTTCATATGCCTCAGTGCCTGGACAGTACAGTCATATTTCATGACATGAGAAGCAGGAACAGTGTTGTTAAATTCATTTTTCCCAATTCAAATAATTAATTATTTGGTTTGTGACCATTTTGTTTGGTTACTATCTCTCCGTCAGTCTCTCACTGGTTGTTTTTGAAGTGTCACACTGACAGATTCTGCTCTGGCACTGGTGGATCAGGGCTTTCATAACTGTTTCTTATCAAATGTCGAGATTTAAACGTGGCTTTGCTTCATTTAACAACCTAAAATGCCCTTAAGGACAACAGAGGTTAACAGCTAATTTGGCCATAAATTACTTCACACATGAACGTCTTTTCAAAGCTTGACAATCTCCGCCTCTCGCCGGGGCTGCAGCGTTTCTCCCCCGCTCACATTTGCGGCGTCGCGACATGTGTTCATCAGTATAAACAGAGGGACACTCACATGTCGGAGAGACGCTCCGCTGCTAGATTTTGTGAATGAAGTCAGCTGACACGCCCCCTGCGAAGACGGGGCCAATGGTGTGTAAAAATATTCTAACCACGCCCCTTCAGTGGAACGCCGAGCGACCAATGGGAGGCCGGCATACGTTACTGCTGTTGCATAATTTGGCTGAAGCGCTTCACGTTTAAGCAGGCCAGCACACAGTGTGAAGGGATGGAGCCGAGAGACAGACAGAGGAGGAGGAGAGCAACTACAACTGTGGCTTTATATTAACCTGTTATTAGTTATTAGACAGTCAGACAGTCCAGGATGAGGTTTCCTTATGACGTGATTACAAAGAGTGGCATGTATCAGCAATAAAGTGGTGTCTTATGAGGCTGCCTACAGAAAATAAATAACAATTTAGGAATCTCAAAAGGATACTTGAGTTTGACAATTATTAACAATAATAACATAATCAATACTTTTATTATTCAGAAGACTTTTAATTAAGGAAATAAAATCTATCTATCTATCTATCTATCTATCTATCTATCTATCTATCTATCTATCTATCTATCCATCCATCCATATTCAAGAAAATTGCTTTTTTTAGAGTTGTGATACTCAATGCAGTAAGTGATGTAACCTTTGCAGTTTTATTTGAATGTTTAAAGTTCCTCCTTGACTCTACAACGTGATGTAATCTGGATCAAAAGACTCTTGGCTTGATCGCCTATGATTTTTTTAACGGGAAAATCCACCCCAAGAACACAATTTTTGAATATGGACAATTGATATTCCACTGGTTAAATTAAACAACAACAACAAAAATCAGTTTACTAAGCTAACTAGTGCATAAAAACTTTATTTGGTGGCAATTGTTCCCCTCATGACAGTGAAATAGACTCACATGGCCTTACAGATTCTTTGCCCTTGGATGCTGCATTTTCTAATGCGGCTGTGAATCACAATTTCCCATCAAAAGTCCCACTGTTATTCCGTTATTCACAGTCTATGGAGCACTTCCAGGGTTGTGACCAACCTTTATAATGTTATAGGAAGGAATGACACAATATATATTCTGTTTTAGGGTGTATTAAAAGAAACAAGAATATGTCACATGGAGAGGGCTCCCCCTAGTGTTCAAAGACAAACAATTAGTCCAGTAACGTTTTGTGTGCAATGTGTTCAGTTCATGTATTTTTAATACAGACTGGCCATAAATACGACAAAATTCACAGCCGGGGTTTGTCTGGGCTACAACACACATTCACCAAACATAAAACATTTTGTGTCCTAACAGAGACAGTTTAATGTTGAATATTTCCACTGCAGTGTTTCCTGTAAATCCATTCAGGAGTGGTGAGGCACCACAGTCAGAGCATTACCACCACAGCGAGATAAAATGGAAAATTATAATCTTCATAACAGAGCAAAGCAAATACAAAAACAAGTGTTAAGCCTCATGCGTATGAGTAACCTTCATCAATCAATCATTTTCACATAACCAGATATGAACAATATTAGTGCTGCAAGGACTAGAACCAAAGCTAAGACGGACAGGAATGTACGTTAAACAAATACCTACAACAGCTACAGAGGAAACACTGTACTGAAAAGCCTATACATTGCATTTCATGGAATTAGGCCATTGTTGGAGAAGAACATTGGAGATGAAAATAACGTTGGGACTTTTCCACAGAACACTATTTTGACATGTCAAAGTAAGAAAAGCTCAGGTGATACCACCAACATTAAAGATGGCTGTGTTCTAGTCAAGTGTCGCAATGAGTCATGACAGTGAGCCAGCATGAACAATACCCTTGAACTGAACACCTTGGTGTTATTCATTCATTGTTAATTTAATTAATTACAGGTAATTGATTTATGGCAAATTATTATTTACACCTGTCCTTTTTCTCGGCAGCATGGTCGCTCAGTGGTTAGCACTGTTGCCTCACAGCAAGGTTCGGCCTTTCTGTGGAGTCTGCATGTTCTCCCCGTGTTTGCTTGGGTTTCCTCCAGGTGCTTTCATTTCATGTTGTTGTCCTGTCAGTGCCCCTGACTAAAGCACAGGCATAGAACTGGAGTGGGACCCCAAGTGTTGTACAGTGGCTGCTCCTTGGGGACGAGTTTAATGCAGAGAAGTTTCACTGTGTTGTACTCAGTATACTAATAAAGTCTAATTACTGTGAGATGTCAAAATGTCAATGACATCTTCACTTCAATAAAAACCTGACCAAATAACATTTACTAAATACATAACAATTATTGTCTGTTAATTTAAAAGCTTTAATACATTTTTCATGTGTTACATCACACATTATTAATGATGCACGTTATGGATTTTTTTCAGTTGATACAGATAACAGATAATTACCTTTAATTTTAGATAGAAGATAAAGTTCCTAACCTGTTGTTTATTCACACCTAAGGGTGAGGAAGGCTCAGATGTAGTGAGCAAAAATAGATGATTTAATATTGTTTCTCCCTCTAGTCTGCACAGCGTGGCTTTACCCAGGTGCAGCAGATTAAGCACAACAAGAGCATGCTGCACTTCTTCTTCTCTGTGTTTATTGATAAAATGCAACTGATTTTAGAAGAGCATGCTGCTATACCTACTTTACTGGCGTGCGTAGATGCTGCGAAGTTGTTGAAAGTCATTTGGCTTCATATTATCAGGTCACGGATACCGATATATAACTGTGATATAACATTTCTTACGCCTTACAGTACATTATTTTTATTTTTAATCTATATTAATAAGCTTTCATAACTGAAAAAGAAACATGCAAGAGGATAGGTAAAAAAAACTGCAACTTTTTTAATTTTAGAAGTAGGTTGTCAGTTTGACTCTCATAAATTCCCTCTAATGAATGAATGAGTCAATTAGCCTACTAACAAAATTATCAAAGGGCTGTTAAAGGGTCACGGGCCACCAGTTCAAATCAAATCAGTTCAAATCAATTTTATTTATATCGCCCAAAATCACAATCGCATTGCCTCAATGGGCTTCACAATCCGTACAGTGAACGACATCCTCTGTCCTTAGACCCTCGATTCAAGTGAGGAGTGAGTTGGTTTGATGTATAGTTGTACCTCTTCAGACCACTAAAAAGACAACAGTCAAAAATTTGAATATACAATTAAACATAAGATGTATATTATGAGTGGCAAATCAAACAATCTCTGACAGGAGATTTTTAACTGAACGGCTCACATATCATATAGCCTATTGCTTTGTATGAAGCAGTATACAGTAGGGAACCATGTATCAGCCATAGTGATACATCCTCATCCTCTCTCTTCATACTCAATATTAAAGTTATGCAGTCTTCCACATATCCAGCAATAATTCAGAAACACTTTTTCAGAAAGTTCACTTTTCTTTACCCCCATAGCATTTTTGTGTAGCCCATTGTTCCCATGCAGTAACCTCATTTTCTCTCTCAATCCCCTCACCCTTTTTTTGTCAGCCACCAACACTGGATTAGTTCTCACTCACTGGTCCCTCTTTGCGGTCTTGTTTCTCCCCACCTCTGACCACTCGTTCCCTCTTTTCTTTTCATACTTTCTCTCCATCCCTGTGTTGTTAAGACCTGCTCCGGTGCCCCGTGTGCCTGAGTGGAGCCAGCATGTAACATCCACACACTCTGGCTGTTAAACAGAGCTGTGGCAGGTGGGATCGCTGGACCCGGTCACTTCTTTCCCTCCCCTTCCCTTCCCTCTCTCTCTCTTACACTCTCTCACTCTCTCTCACACTTGCTCCTCATCTCTCAGTCCACTTTTATTCATTCCTGTGTATGGGTAAGGAGGGCTAACATGGACTCTTTGGGTCTCTTTATCCTGCTAATGCTCCTGTGTTTCCAGTGGACGACTGCTCCTGCTGCTGGTAAGGTCTTAGTGAACATGCTAATCAGCGTCATGTGAGATTTGTTTTGCTTTGATATTAGTGTTGTGGATTGTTTGGGTGTTTCTGTGTGAGCTGTAATTGGATTTGAGTAGTATTTGAGGACTACTGTAGCTCGGCATGAACAACTTGTAGACTAGAAGGGAGAAAAACAGGAGTGAAATATATAATATTGATGCTTTAACGTGGTGAATATTTGTTAAAGGGCTAAAATATTATTTTTTTTAGGAGTTTTTCCTCTTTTCTTTTTCAGAGGAAGTTACCTGGACCTACATTGGTAAGTTCAAGTTCAAGTTTATTTGTAAAGCAAAAGGCTCTCAAAGTGTAGCAAAATAAGACAGAAATCAGCATAAACAGAGGGTATAATCCATAATCTGGAGGCATTGTAAGTATGCTAGATATACTGAATAATATGTGGACTATAGCCTTTAAAGACCAGAGGCAAAATCCTGAAGTTAATTCTTTAATAATTAGGCAGAAAGACATTTAATATAATTGAATTTTTCATCCTGGTCAAAGACTTTAGTGTCTAATACAGGATTATACAGGATGACTTTTGGTAATCCAGTCTAATAACAAAGACATGGGCAAGTTTTCCAGTCCAAGCAAACTACTCATAGCTGACCTTTTCATCCTGTCTTCACTGCACATGTTAAACTTATCTCTCAAATATGAGAGCTACCATCAAAGCGTCCGCAAGTTCTGTAGGATTTGTGCTTTTCCACTCCTCATATCTCCCTCTGTTTTCCTCTACTTCCCTCTCTGTCTGTATTAGTTACAGTTCAACAAGCTGGCATGAGCGCAGCAGTCACACAGAGATGATGAAGGGGTGGTGGGAGATAGAGAGGAAGAGAGCAAGAAAAAGGCCGATAGAGAGGAGAGGCAGGCGGAGGGAGGGAGGCAGGTGCACGAGGACGAGAGAGGGAGATGGGACGGGATGAAGCAAAAGCATACCAAATCGTGCCCCGTATTGTTGCAGTGCACAATAACCTATGTGTTTATTGTGTTGTGGACGCACACTGGCTGCCTATGCCGTGGTGGACAATGACATTGTGGGAATGAATGGGGCACACAGACCACCACTCTCTCTGCATGTATTCAGGAGAGCAACACCAATGTAGAGGACATACAGTAAACTGTAGAGGCTGTGCCTGGAGCAAACTGGTATCTATACATAGAAGGGCATTAAGGCTTCATTATAACAGATATGGAGGCAAGTGTATGGTGTAGAAACGTGTGTAATCTTAGACTAGTTGCCAATATGATGAGCATTCAGACATGTGTAATTTGTCTTTTTGTGATGAATTTTCAAAATAAAAGTCACTGGAATTCATCGTCAAATGTCCAAGAGGGTGTGTGTGTGTGAGGCATGTTGTACCACACAGCATTGCATGACATTTTTTTGTCACACGAAAGAGCAGAATTTACACGCCTTCTTTCCGAGATGCCCCTTTCACGAGAGATGAGAAACGCAGAGTTACGTAAGGTAATCGAGGGAAAGTCAGTCTCACGTTCCATCATGGCCTCATCATGCTCTGAATGAGTGAATCTGCATATGTGTGTGTATGTCTTTGTTCCTGGCTGTATTGAGGACAGGGGTAGCATGCTAGGAAGAGGGAGAGCAGGCGCAGAGGGTCAGAATTTTTCGGCCTCCGGTTGCCATGGAGACCTCCCCATCGGCCAATCCTGGGGCCGCGGGACTCACTTTTGAAGTTGTGTCGTGGTGTGGGGCTTTGCTGTGTAGAGGAGTGAGGGGTAGGGGGCAGAGAGGAGATTAGAAGTGCAAGGTGGGGGTTGCAGGCAGCTGGAGACGAGATGTGTGTGTGTGTGTGTGTGTGTGTGTGTGTGTGTGTTTACATCAATAATGTTAAGAGCCGTACTTACATTGTGTGTGTGTGTGTGCAAAGAGAGATGACTGATTACTGGTCAACGAGTTAAGGTCACGATCCATTGCTTGCAAACGTATTCTGTCTGTCTCACCTTTTTCTGGAACCTTTTTGACATAAACACACAAGTTCGTTTAACATCTGTAAAACCTGCAACTGAAAATACACACTGGTTACTTCTTTTTGCCCACTACTCACATTTGTGTGTGTGTGTGTGTGTGTGTGTGTGTGTACAAAGTGTCAGTGGTGCGCCTGTTTTCTAAAGCATTCCTCCTCTCCTTGCAATTGAAATTCAGATTCTTTGACTCACATGTCACTCTCTTTTTCTTTCAGACTCTTTTTTCTTACTTTCTTTTATTGTGCAGTTGTGGAGAACAGTTTCTATTTTACTCAGTGAACCAGGGCCTCAATCACTCTCCTCTCCTGAAATCACTTTCTCAATATTTCTCGGTCCATCTTTCTGTTAGTCTTTTTTTCACATCAGTTGAATGAATGAGTTTTTCTGCAAATTGGAAATATTGAGCATGTTTTGCTGTATAAGTATGCAGTATACACATAGGTATGTAAGCTGTTATTAGACATTATTAGCAGAGGATTTGCTCCATAAAGTAGATTAGCTTACATTTACCAATTGAACATTGTTTCATGCCAATGTCAACTTTAATCTTCAACTAAAAACGTTGTGTACTTTCCTCTAAAAGTAGACCTTTCTTAACATTATCTTTTTATTACTAATTAGATTTTCAGTTATCTTCAAATGCTGAACTTGCCATTGAGGAAATCAAAGATGTAATTTTACATTTTTCTCCAGTGAGTTTCAGCTGGTTTTTTAAATATATTTGAGAATTATAAAAAACTATGTAGGTTAATCCTCTGCGTTATGTCCACAAAAACAAATCCTGAAAAAACAGACACACAAGGTGGAGAAAAACTGTGAAAACCTGATGGTAGGTACATCTCTTAACTTTCTGTTCACATTATTGTGATCAGCCCTGAAAATAAGCTATTTTTGTTACTGCCTGCCTCAGTTTTAACATGTCAATGTTCAGTGTAAATCTTAAATCTGGCTATGGCACACAATAATTCCAAGGAAATAATTGCAAGGTCTGTGGCAATATACTTGAAACAAGAATTCATGTTCATATGTTCATATGTGGTAAATAAATTGAAGAAAGGAGTACTTAAATCAAGAATAGTCTTTTCGCAGTTTTACTTCCAACCCTGATTCTAAAATGTTGGGATGCTGTGTAAAACATAAATAAACAGTGTGATCATTTGCTATTTCTTTTTGACATAAACTCAACTGAAAACTCAGGTAAACGGATTCATTGGTAACTGGTGACAGTATCTTGATTGGGTATGAAAGTGGCATCCTTGAAAGGCTCAGTCGTTAACATACGAGGATGTGGCGAGGTTCACCACTTTGTGAAACACGGTGTGCTCGGGCACACTTCATAAAACCTTTGTTGGTAAACACATGATTTACACAACGTCCCAACTTTTTTGCAATCTGGGTTGTAAATTAAAAAAAAAAAAATTATCTCATCTCAATGTCAAGCTTAGAAATAATTTCATATTACCAGCTAGAAGATTAAATCATTTTTTAAAATTAAAAAATCTGTTGTTTTTGTGTGTTAATTCTGCATTTATTGTAACCACATTTTGAAGTTGTTTATTAAATTAAAGAGCATTTTAGTTTACTATTACTTGTGACCTTTGAGATCTAGATGAGGCTGATATTTCTGTAATTTAAATACAATGATACTGAAGATGTCACAATATCTGAATAATACTTTGTCTGGTCGATGGAGTAAATGGCTGAAATGAAATTGTATAAACATTATGTTGTGGTTGTTATCAGTTGACATTAGTTATTCTGTCTGAATCATCTGACACTGTTGGTTGGCACTTGTGTTTGTGTGAGCTTCTTTGTTTCAAAGGACGTATATTGACACCTTCATTTGAGTTTGATTTCAGCTTTGATGTTTTGATCCAGAGCAGCGTTAATTCAGTAGTCAGACATAGATATGTTGTATATAAGGCTTTCATTTAGGCTGTGAACCCAAACAGAACTCTGTAAAATAATTATCTTGTCCAATTAGAGACTGATCAATGGAGGCTTTTCACTGAATGACTGGGAGTCGGTGGGCTGTGTGATTGGGGTGACATCATTAGGGCCCGAGCAGGGAACCTGCGAGAACCTGCCAAAATGATCGCATTTTTCACTGCCTGAACGTACCCCAAAACTCATCAAACTTAGAATATATGTCATACCTGGCGAAAAATTTTATAATCTGTTGTTGTTGTGAATTTTCAGTGCTAGGTGGCGCTATAATCACAGATAGTGCGTTTTGGCTAATAACTCCCACATACTTTGTCGCACATTCAAATACCTCATATCCATTTGTTCAGTGAATGGTGCTGAATCTCCTAATATAGGCCACGCCCACTTCCGCCTACCGTTTTTTCCGCTAGCTCGCAAAAAAATGTTGCAAACCTACTTTTTCGAACTCCTCCCAGGCAATTTCACCGATTTGCACCAAACTTTGCACACAGCATCTGTGGACGCTCCTGACAAAAAGTTATTAAAAGAACTTTGCTATACCAAACAATACTCAAGTTATTAAATAACTACTTCCTGCAGATTTCGTTCCAAACAGGAAGTGTTGCATATCTCCACATTGGTCTGTCCGAATGAAGTCAAACTCAGGATACTACTTGCTCATGAGCCCCAAATGCTCTGTGCGAAATTTTGGCCGATGACCACTAGGTGGCGCTATTTAAATTGAAGTATTTTATATCTCGACATTGGTTGGTCGGATGAACACGAAACTTGGTACACTCATTGCCAATGGCCTCCTGAGGACAACTGACGAAGGTCTTACCGATCTGACACTAGGTGGCGCTCTGGTGGCAGTTTCATTTTATAATTGCCACTGTGCCTACACCATAACACTTATGGATATGAAACTGATTGGGGTGGTATAGACTGGCATCTGTAACTCACACACCAAAAATCACCAGCAGGTGGCGCTATTATCAACACAAAGCAGTTTTTGACTAATAACTCCCACATAATTTGTCGGACATTGTTAAACCTTATATCTATGTGTTCCCTGAATTCACCTGAATTGTATGATGTAGGCTGCACCCACTTTTGCGCTAAATTTCCATTCGCAAATGTGCTAGTCCACAGAACGCCCAAAATATAAATCAACAATTTCCTGCACATTGTGGTCAAACAGACATTCTTGTGTATCTTGATGAAATACAGTCCGATTAACACAAAACTTTTCCCAGTTGTGTTCCATGGCCACATGACGATTTCTGACAAATTTGGTGCAAATCGGCCAATAGGGGGCGCTTTTATTGCTAAATGACTAAGTAACAACTTGACTGCCTTCACTTTTGATTCCTCAACGGAAGTTGTTGCATGAACAAGCCCCGACAGCAGCATGTAACAACAGCAGCATGTAACGACGGCAGCATGCCGCGACAGCAGCACGCCCCGACGCGCGTGGACTGCGAGGGCCCGTTTATCGCTGCTTGCAGCTTTAATTTCAATTTATTTTTTGCAGATCACACTGTCACAATGCCTTAAGTTCTTACCAAACAGTGCAGAAACAGTTATATGTCATGGATGGGACTGCTCTGTGCTACTCTACCACACTTTAATGGTCACTGTATTAACAACAAAGGGGTGCCCTTGCATGCTTGCAGAACATGGTCGAATAATTCACTCAAAGTCATGTTTACATGTTGAATGCAACTATTTTTTACAGTTTGCATCCGCTATGGATCACTAATACTTCTCAGGATAGGTCAGCCATACCGGTCTGTGGTAATACAAGACAACACAGAGACTGCATGTGCGTGTTGTACTCATAAATTACTGATTATTGATGTCACAACAAAAGGCTCGACAATGCCAGTGTGTCTGAGTGTCTGCATATGTTACTGACAGTGACAAAACATCTCAAACTGAAATTATAAAAATCAATAAAACAAAGTGAAATGGGAGCAATTAAGTTAACTTAATACGAACAATGTGTTTAGTTTAAGGGGCAATAAGCAGGCATCCAGTGATAATGACATGGGATGTCATACCCACCTCTACCACAATGAACACAAGCTGTCTTTGAGTCACGCTGTTGCTACATGGGCAAACACAACACACTAAACAAAAGGAAAAACAATGGAATTAATTACGAATATTTCCAACTAAAATCAAATCAGAAATGCTGTAAGACATAACAGCTAAAGGACCCAGACATAGTTTGTTAACTGTGTGTCCTGAGAGATAGAGAGAGAGAAATAGGCGCCTACGGATCCTGTTTTACATCTGTTCCCCAAAAATGTAATATATGACATATGCCCCTTTATCAAGAGTGATGCTAGCAAATACGTTACTTATAAGGCAATATATGATTATTACTTACATATATTCTTGAATACATGGGGATACAAGTTTATAACATATATGAAATACCCATAGTAAAATGTGTACATCTAAATATATATAAAAAAGTCTATATGTTGAATTTCTTTGTGGTATTAAACATTGAGGCCATACATGTTAATTTGTAATTCATAAATGTCAAGATATAAGTTAATAACATACCTGAAATACACTTAGTAAAAATTGTAAATGAAAAAAGTATATATGTTGAATTTTTATATGGTATTGTATGCTGAAGCCACACATGTTAACAACATATATGTAATTCATATATATAAAGATATACATTAATAACATAAATACCCACAGTATAAACATATTTACATATGTTAGTTATTATCTACTACGGCCACACATGTAAACAATATATATATGTTATTCATATACATGTAAAGATATACATTTATAATGATATATGAAATGCATATAGTAAAATTTGTATATGTACTCTAGAATATATGTAATTAATTTTTCATTTATGTGCACAGACTATTCTATGCATATATGTATAGTTGTATATAACACATTTATACAGACAGAATCATAAGTAATTATATACGTGAGATATATGCCAACATATGTAATTTACTTACCAAAACATATGTATTTGTATGGGTTGGAAATATATGTCAATGTATGAAATTGTTTCTAACAGGGTTCATATATGTTTTTTTCTTTACATATATGTACATATATTTCATACATTACATTTACGTACATATATTACATTTGTGTATGGTAGAATTTGCATGCGTTTTTATTGTGTTGCATTTAATGTCTATAGAAACACTCCCAACACATGCTGTCATCAGAAAAAAGTGAAATTCTGATAAAAAAACAAAACAAACATCTGACAAACACATGAACATACGAGGAGAAATCCATATGAATACAGTAAAAGAGATATATTCCCAGGGAGATTGATTGTGATGGCGGTGTACCATTGGGGGTTAGCAGGGCAGCTGTTCCGAGTATCACAGCAAATATTCCCAAGCCATCGTCATGACACACAAATACATAATGATCAGTATGGCCACGTCGGCCCATCAAAAATCATACTGTAAACACACACATACACACACACATGCACATATACACTCATCCACAAGGTTCCCAGACATTCTTGGTGATGCGTGGAGCCTCATGCCCCCATCACCATGTGTTGAAGTAACGCAGAGGCGACCACATCAGGGTCTTTTGCCCCACCCTGCTCACCCACAGCATCCAACACAAACACAAGCACAAACACACACACACACACACTCCTGTGAGCCTTTTGTAACACAGATGAACATTAATATGCAAGCACAACACACACTGACAACAAGTTTAACTGTATACATGCAAATACACTCTCAAACCACATAAACGCAGAGAAACAGATGCACGCTCAGGCTGACCGTCGATACATGGAACCATGCAGGGGTTCAAACCAATATGTTAATGTTGTTGTTGTATAATTAATGTTTTTCCTGCGAAGAATTTATGCTGGTTGAATCTGGTTGATGTTACTGTGGCTTTGGTTGTTTCTTTAGAAATTTTAGGAAATCTAAAAAAAATGCCGTGGGAAAGGAATGCAGTTCTTTTTCTTGACTCACTGACAGAAGCTCTGTTATGCTGGACTCACCAGTCTTTGCATTGTTTGTAGTCTTACTCAAGATCCTAATGTATCCTCAATGTTATCGGGGGACTTTGGTTTTTGTTTGGTTTGGTTTTGGTTTATTAGGGCCCGAGCAGGGAACCTGCGAGGGCCCTATTTTTCGAATGATTATTATTATTATTATTATTATTATTATTAGGGCCCGCCTACCGTTTTTTTCGCTAGCTCGCAAAATGTTGCAAACCTACTTTTTCGAACTCCTCCCAGGCAATTTCACCGATTTGCACCAAACTTTGCACACAGCATCTGTGGACGCTCCTGACAAAAAGTTATTAAAAGAACTTTGCTATACCAAACAATACTCAAGTTATTAAATAACTACTTCCTGCAGATTTCGTTCCAAACAGGAAGTGTTGCATATCTCCACATTGGTCTGTCCGAATGACGTCAAACTCAGGATACTACTTGCTCATGAGCCCCAAATGCTCTGTGCGAAATTTTGGCCGATGACCACTAGGTGGCGCTATTTAAATTGAAGTATTTTATATCTCGACATTGGTTGGTCGGATGAACACAAAACTTGGTACACTCATTGCCAATGGCCTCCTGAGGACAACTGACGAAGGTCTTACCGATCTGACACTAGGTGGCGCTCTGGTGGCAGTTTCATTTTATAATTGCCACTGTGCCCACACCATAACACTTATGGATATGAAACTGATTGGGGTGGTATAGACTGGCATCTGTAACTCACACACCAAAAATCACCAGCAGGTGGCGCTATTATCAACACAAAGCAGTTTTTGACTAATAACTCCCACATAATTTGTCAGACATTGTTAAACCTTATATCTACGTGTTCCCTGAATTCACCTGAATTGTATGATGTAGGCCGCACCCACTTTTGCGCTAAATTTCCATTCGCAAATGCGCAAAATGTCGCAAACCTACATTTTCGAACTCCTCCCAGACAATTTCTCCGATTTGCACCAAACTTTGCACGCAGCATCTGTTGACCCTCCTGATAAAAAGTTATTAAAAGAAATGTGCTAGTCCACAGAACGCCCAAAATATAAATCAACAATTTCCTGCACATTGTGGTCAAACAGACATTCTTGTGTATCTTTTTTTTTTTTTCCAACATATTTTTATTGAACAAGTTTTACAAAGCACATAAAAGACAGAAACGGACAAGTACACCACCGAAACAATACAAGGCAAAAACAGGCAACTAAAAACAATAAGAAATGAGACCAACATTGAAATCAAATAAGAAACGGACAAACTAACAAAAAGGCAAAAATAAATAAATAAATAAAACAAGAGTTTCAGGGAGCATGTAGTGGAAAGCGGACTCTACATCTGGGATGCCGTATATACGCATCATCAACAAGACAGGTGATGCTATTTCCCACCCCCCCTCCAGGCCAAATCCATCAGTCCTGATTTCATCCTCTGGGCTTTAGCAGCTCCCAAGTAGTCAAAGAAAGAGTCCCAAATCCTGTAGAATGTAAAGGGTTTGTCCTTTAAGGCTGTAGAATAGGCTTCAAAAGGGATGATGTTTGTCACTGTACACAACCACTGATTTAGGGTTGGGGCTTTATCAGTGATCCACGTGAGTAGAATACACTTCCGGGCACAGTGTAACAGAATATGCAATAGTTTTGTGTTAGGAAGATCGGCAGGTAACTCAGCAGTCAGACCCAGCAAACAAGTCCTGGCGCCCAGATGTAAAGGGCGCTTAAAGATCTTATCAAGCTGTTGAGCAATTATGATCCAAAACTGCTGGACATGGGGGCAGCTCCACAAACAATGAAAAAATGAGCCAACGGCAGACTGACATTTAGTACAAAGATCTGATATGGCAGGATTCATTCTGTGTCTGACCTCAGGAGTAATATATAGTCGATGTAAAATCTTGAATTGCCTCTCCCAGGCTGAATTAGATGCTAAGACATTGGTTGGCTGGTTACACAGGGCATCCCAGTCCTCTGGTTCTATTGTAGTACCTAGGTCAGATTCCCATTTGCCTTTCACTTTATAGGAGTTGTCCTCCTTGAAGCCGCACAGTATGCCATAAAGCCGTTTGGTAAAGAATTTAAGCTGTAAATTATCCACCAATAGAGTCTCTATAGGAGAGATGGCAAGTCCCCCAGAGAACACTTTTGACTTGGACAGGATAAAATTCCGAACCTGCAGATATTTAAGAAAGTCACCATTGGTGACACCAAACTTGTTTTTAACTTGCTGAAATGAGAGGATCGAGCCACCCTGAACCATGTCCCTAACTACTTTGATGCCTCTGCGGCTCCAATCAGCGAGACCAGCCCGAAGGCCAGGTGGGAAGTCTGGGTTATCATGAAGAGGGGTTAATAACGAAAAACAATTATTGTACCCTTCTAATTTCCTGACCTGCCTGGATTTCTGGGGAAATATATAACAGGTTGCGCAGGGGGATTCTATCTAAAGAGGCTGATTCACAACTGAGCCAAGTAGAGTTAGGGTCCTGTATGAACCATTCCACAAGATATTTAAACTGTGCGGCCAATTGGTACAATGAAAATGACGGAGCTGCTAAGCCACCACGTTTGGCAGGCAGACTAAGAAAACTGTATCTTAGCCTAGGTCTTTTTTTGCACCAAATAAAATTCTTGTGTATCTTGATGAAATACAGTCTGATTAACACAAAACTTTTCCCAGTTGTGTTCCATGGCCACATGACGATTTCTGACAAATTTGGTGCAAATCGGCCAATAGGGGGCGCTTTTATTGCTAAATGACTAAGTAACAACTTGACTGCCTTCACTTTTGATTCCTCAACGGAAGTTGTTGCATGAACAAGCCCCGACAGCAGCATGTAACGACAGCAGCATGTAACGACGGCAGCATGCCGCGACAGCAGCACGCCCCGACGCGCGTGGACTGCGAGGGCCCGTTCATCGCTGCTTGCAGCTTTAATTGTTTCTGTCTTTTCTCTTGTCAAAGGCTTGGTGGGTCAGACTGAGTGGTCGCAGTATTTCCCTGACTGCGGTGGTACTTCTCAGTCCCCCGTTGATGTGGTCACCACGCAGACTAAATATGACCCCAGTCTGGTCCCTCTGACCCCGCTGGGCTACAGTCAGCACGGCAACAAGCCCCTCACTATGTACAATAACGGACACACAGGTAAATATGGCAGCCAGCTGTCCTCTTCCAGGTATCCCAGCAGCCTTACGGTTGATCTGTTTATACTGCACCGCCCTAAATTGTAACCTGGCAGCGAACTCTTTATTTTCCAATAATAAATTCAGTTCATATTTAGGATTTTTTGTCATTTTAAAGAAAAAATCTTGTCATATGCCTGCCTGGTATTTTGTTCTTTTTCCTGTAAGTCAAACACAAAGAGGCATCTCTTCTCTTGCTTTGTTCGCTCAATCAGTGGTGATCGAGCTGCCAGAATGGATGGGACTGGCGGGGCTGCCCTGGCTCTTCACAGCTGTGCAAATGCACCTCCACTGGGGCAGCGGCGGGCCAAGTCATGGGGGCAGCGAGCACACCATTAACGGACTGAGTGCAGATGCAGAGGTATGTTTAAACACAGCAAGACAAATTACAGCCATGCTCAGTCGTGACTTGAGCAATGGTAGGTCAAGGTCAAATAGTGTGATGATCATAGTTTTCTAAGAAGGTTAACATTTTATAAAAACAGATTAAGTCGGAGAATAGCTCTTGCGATTATAAAAATTCTGATGTTATTTAAATGGAAGAAGAAGTCACTCTGAATAAAGATTCACAAGGTCAAAAATCCCAGGAGTGGCCTGCATCCACATAAATCTATTTTCTGTTCATTGTTATGGAGAAGAGAATAAAAACATTTTTAATACTATCACATTAATGAGGTGACATTTGTGTAGGTAGAACAATTAGAATAAGCCTGAATTATAGTACACATTTTAATCAACATACAATATTTAATCCCCAAAAGAGGGACATGTGAGTGTATAATGTTAGGATGTTTATACATTTAACCTTCTAACTTTTAAGGATAAGGGAGATTTAATTAAGCCATTAACAGCAAATTAAAAATGGATTACTCTGCAGATTTTAGCAGTCTATAAATACATTTCTACTGGACATGCGCACACCTACACACAAGGTGGAGATAAAGTATCTCCAGGAAGCCTCTGTTGTATTGAGATGAAAGTTTATATTCATGCAAAGTAAAGAAAGACTGTGAAAGCCTGATGGTAGATACATCTCTCAATTTTCTGTTCACATTACTGTGATCAAATAGGCCCAGCTGTGCCCTGAAAATTACTTTAAAAATTATATTCTGTTTGTGATGCGCAGAGCTGCAAGAATTAGTTGTTTAATTGATTAGTCAGCAACTGTTTTGATCATTGATTAATCATTATTATAATCAGTATTTTTCCCAAACGTGTTGTTGGCTTTTTATTTTATAATCTTGGGCTGAGGGTAAGAAATTTGAGTCCCTTTCTTTCATTTTTGCTATACTTATCTTCCGTGGTTATATCTTTCTTTTTACTTCATACTTTATTTCTGTCTCACACACACAAGCTGAGTGAGCTAGGATCTCTGTTTTGGCGTGGGATAGGGATAGAAACAATGAGCTCAGGTCCGGTAGAGTAGCTGAGAGAGGAAACAGAGAAGCAACAGACGGGAACGTTTAGGGTTAGATTCCTGTTGATTCAAAGAAATTAAAAACACCCAAAGCAAGGACGATATTAAACTTGTAAGTGACTGAATAAGGAGAAAAGATGTAAAAAGAGTGAAGAAAAAATGTAGCAAGGATGAAAGGTTAGCCGTCTCAGCATCTCTTCCTGTCCATCTGTCACAACCAGGTACGCCAACACACCAGTTCCTTCAGGAGTGAGCAGTTGGAGAGGAAGAGTCGTGACGGAATATAAGCAGATTAAAAGGACACAAATAATGCAGAGTTGATGAAAGGATTACTATTTTAAAAAACAAAAGCTGAATGCTTGACCAGGTGCTTTTGTAAAAGTAGTCCGAACATGGAAACTAAAAGCAGATGTCCCAAGTTCAGTACGAATTCGAGGGACATGCAGTTAAAGTCAGTAAACGGGTTTGTGAAACTGAGTTATACGTAACTGTCACATCTCTTGGACAGAGAAGCTTTTTCATACAAGACGCACTGATGAGTGCAATAAACATCACCAGTTATAAACCTAAGAGCAGAAAGATAAACAGCATCCAAGAGGTCAAAAGTAGAAGCAGAGGGATGCTTATAAATCACATCATCACAATCCATAGAAAGGAGAAACAGCTTCAGCAACACATAAAAAGACAGTTTTATGTCGATATTATCTATATCATATTTGAATGTGAGTCCTATCCCAGCGCTGAGGTATTTATATTCAAACTCTTCCAGGGTTGGATATTAGCAAAAAAAAAAAAAAGGAACCTGTCATGCATGAGTGGTGTCATTACATAATGAGACAATTAAGCTCTTTCTCGTTCACATCAGTCTCTTTATTTTTCTTCAGTCATACCCTTCGGTAGGAAAGCTGAGTTCGCACGCAGCCCGCTCTCTCCCAGTCTTTCCCTCTCGTTGTCTTTTTTTAACCCTCGGCTGTCATGAGGAGGAACCGGGATGTCTTTCCTGCTCTAACAGCGTTATTCTTCTCTCCAGCTGCATGTGGTGCACTACAACTCCGAGCTCTACCCCAACATGTCCGCAGCCATGACTCAGAGCGACGGCTTGGCTGTTTTAGGGATTCTCATTGTGGTAATAAAAACAATACTACCTCGTAATAAACAGGAGCAATACACAACATTGTGAAAGACTTCAAATTAGTCATTATAAAAACATTTAAGCCTGAAGTTTTGGCTTCCCAGACAGGTGAGGAGTCTAATCCGGCATTCAACAGCATCCTTAACTACCTGAGCCGCGTCAGACATGCCGGTAAGTCTACTGTCTTTATATATTATCGAGTGATTTATGAATGTGTGTTTTATTCTAAATCAACGTTTTAAAAGGTGAGTGAATGGAATGAATCTTTTCTTTTCTTTTTCGTCTTACTTCTGTGTGCTGCTACAAACAAAAATGTGATGATACTTGTCTGAAGTAAGAGTATCTCAAAGACCTCACGTAATATTTCTTTTTTCTCCTCCTTACACCCACTGGCAGATCAGAAGGCGCTGATCCCAGCCTTTGACGTCGAGTCTCTGCTCCCCAACGATCTGGGACGCTACTATCGCTACAACGGCTCCCTAACAACGCCGCCCTGCTACCAGAGTGTGATCTGGACGGTGTTTCATGAGAGGGTTCAAATCTCAAAGGCACAGGTGAAGATGAGACACTGACACTCATCTTGAGTTGATCTTACATGTGCACCTGGCATGCAGACATTGATTTTGATCATTCTGTAAGAAAAACTCACCCAACATGCACAGAAAAGATAAAAAACTGACATCAAGCTGTAGAAGATACACTTAACTTTGTATTGGACCTACATAGACATATTTTCCTTCTCTACACAATCAACATATCCAAACCAAAGCAGTGATGCTTAAACAGAAGTTAAAGATAATCACTAAATTATTCGTCTGTTTCAACCTACAATCGCTAATTATTGGCCTCATAAATTATATTCTAGAGCGTCTGCGCTCTGTTATCTTTTCACCAGACAGCATATAGTTTCCCAATTTCTAAAATTAATGATCTTGTGTTGTTGTAAGAAGTGATTGCAGATTAACTGAGAATTGTCTTATTCGTTCCCTTGCACAACTGGCATTGTAGATTTGTTGCAATTTAATTATTTATTTTTTTGGTGGTTGCCTTCAGCTTACAACATTTTTTTTTTTTTACATTTGTTACTTTTTATGATTTTTTTGGCATCATAAAAAATAGCTGCATTTTTCATTTACAGGATGAAGTTATGTGAAATGATTTGTACTCAAAATAAAATTATTGATAAGCACAGTGAATCACTACTCCAATACATTAGTTGTGTTTGTCATAGTGTCAGGGTAATTACATTGATGCAGAATTTCTTTTTGATTTATGTAACATTATATTTTAGGCTAGAGTGTAACTGTTTTTTTTAACTTCTTCTTTCGCCTCTCCTCTACAGCTGCTGAGGTTGGAGACAATACTTTACTCAAGTAAAGCTGAAGAAACAGACAGGATGCTGCTGCAGGACAACTACCGGGCCACGCAGCCGCTCAACCACAGGGTCGTCTTCGCCTCCTTCAGTGCAGGTTAGACAGACAACCTGCGTCAGTACAAAAAAACGACAACCACTCGGCCGTGTTGACCTCTGACATAAAAGACAAACAAATGTGTTAGCAATCAGAAGATAAATTGACATTATTAAAAATAATACATGATTTTATCATCATACAATTGTATTAAAATAAGCAGATTAGTTGCCAATTGATTTTCTGTCAATCAGTTAATTGTTTCAGCTCTACTTGTATAAACTACAGTTTAAGTTATAACAAATATAAATGCAGATAAATGTAAATGTACATAGTGTCAGATAAATGTAATGAAGACAAAGTGACATGAAAAGAAAATATTCAAGTTAAGTGCATGTACCTCAAATTTGTACTGAAGTACTTGAGAAAATGTACTTTCCATCACTGAATATGTGATTAGTATGTTCTTTGAGACTGCACAAATGAGAAGTCACAAAAGGTCACAGACGAACTGCTGTGAGCTCCAGTGTTTAACCGCAAGAAACACTTCGGCATTATTGGATTGTAATGCCAGCACGCTGCTCATAATGCAACCCACAATATCAAGCCAGTGGGTGGCCATGCAGACCAAAGCTAGCAATTAGCACAATCCATGCAGCGAGCAAAAAGTGGAATGTGGAGAGAAATGTGGGAATATTAAGGATTACTGGTGACTTTGTCTGAGGCCTTTGGAAGGCAGGAATAGAGAGAGACTGAAATAGTGGCGAAGCGGTGGCAAAGCACGGGGGAGCAGTGTTTGTTTGCGAGCTGATTAGAGAAACAGATTTGCAAAAAAGAAACACTGACTGCATTGTTATCACGCGAGTCTAACTGAGAAAAAAGGGAGAGGGAAAAGAGACACAGAGAGGTGGAAGAGGGAGACAGAGTGGTAGACAAAGACAAAGGAGAAAGAATTTGTGTGAAGTGCTCATTGTAGTGAGTGACTGAACTGGAAGGCCTGTGATATCAGCACTGCTGTCAAAGGCAGAAAGACTGGCCAGACATAACATTTTCAAATGGCTGAACAGCAGATTCTGCTCAGATAAACCAACAAATCAATGTGTAAAAACTGTGAGACAGAAAGATCAAATTTACTGTGATGTTTTAATTATTTATTCCATCTTTTGTTTGTTGCAGAATCAGGGAAGGAGCTCTCTTCTGGTAAGAACATGTGACTTTCCTGCATGTCTCTGTAACAAACAAAGTACCTGTACTAAATGATTTAACTGCTCTGGGTCATTGCTGTATTTTTGGAGGCTTCCTCATCTCTATCATTCCGTCTCATACTTTACCTTTCGTTATATTTCAACTGTGCAGTATCGACCATAATCTAACTGTGCTGATTCTGATGTGTCACGCCTTTCCGTGTCTCTTTCTTCTGCAGGTGAAGTCACAGCTATAGTAATAGGAGTGATGTGTGGCTGTGTAGGTCTGGCAGTGATCATTCGCTTCATCGTGAAGACGATACGGTAAGAAGCTTTACTCTGTCGGTCGGTCATGTCGGCCACCAGTCTGCTGTTGTTTCTAGTTTAACCAGGCGATCTGCAGAACTAGAGGGAGCCGTCACTGCCGAAGTATCCAGCTTCTTCTTCTCATTCTCCATCTCCTATCTTTTGGCAGATTTTTTACACTCCTCCACCGTGAAACAGTCGCGGTAAACAGGTGGTTTACCTGATCTCAGTACTGACAAGGATGCACAACTAACACTGACAGTGTTGTATTTTTGTTTTTTTTTCTTTTTTTTGTGCTTGACCGACATCCTTAAGCACAGATCTTGGATTAAAACCACCAAACAAAAAACATTTTACCATTCTATTTGTTAAGAAATTAAAGTTGAAGAAGAGATTTCAGATTTATGTTAAAAACCTGATAGAAATAAGTCTCTGTCACATGGCATTGACACGGCTTATGTGTGTTTATGACAGCTATATTGGTATTAGCCTTGTTGGTTGGACTCTGATGGAGATGTCAGTAAATGTATAATCCTCTTTGTAAGGTTTCACCATAAAAGTTTAAAGGGACCCCCAAGATCAGCGCTAAGGGTAATCTGATTACCTGACCTCTGCTGCAATAACATGGCTGTTTCATAACACGCTTATTATTTTCTCCCATGATTACCACGGATTAATGAAAGTATGTGGTGGGTTTCCTTCTGTCTCCCACCAGCCAGTGATTTAACCTTTACACTACTTTGACCAGGGGTTCCCAAAGTTCACATAAGTTACCAGTTTGTGTTATCTCAAGGATAGCTCACCCAAAAAATCTAAAATATAGTTTTTACCTCTTACCCATATTGCTGTTTATTGATCTAGATTGTTTTGGTGTGAGCAGTGCAGCCAACTACCAACCGTTTCGCCACATAAAAGGAAATGTGCATATACTCATGGAAAAGAGGCTAGCTAACTATGCTAATGAAGCCAGCTAACATTACAGTCACAAACATTAGCTTCTTGTCCATGAGTAGATTCACGCTTCCTTCTGCGCAGTGATGCGGTTGGCAGGTGAAGTCATGATGCTCCTCATTTGTGTGGATCCTTGTGAAAGAGTCTTCAGGGGCCCCTACTATATGTCGTCCTTTGGGAACCCCTGGCTTTCATAATATCAATCAGCCCTGTTCAATTACTTAAAAATGACTCCAACCCTTCTATCTAATGAGAAATGTTAAACCCAATACTTTCTCTCTGTTTTTGGTCATGTGATTCTGTCTTTTGATCTGCGACAGCTCTACCTCTAGCTGGGACGTCCTGCCCAGTAACCGGCCTGCTCCCATGCCAAGGTCACCTTCAAAACCTTCACTTTGACTTCTAAGAGTTAGAAACCTGACCACATCCCTTTGCTTTAACCACCCATTCATAGTGACTCATCCTCTAGGGCTAGACTTTAACACCTCTATTAGAGAATTAGTGCTGAAAGAACTTCAACACACTGTGAGGAAAATAGTACTGTATATATTTATTTATTACTTTAGAAACTTAAAGGGAGTTCTTACAGTGTTGTCTGTACTTAAGTTCATTAACATCGTTAGATACAAATAAAAACTGGAGACCATGACGCCCGTCGACATGTTGATATTCCAAACCAAAACTTCTCAGAAGTCATAGCTACATTACTACACTGTGGTAGTAAATCAAATCAAATCAATTATATTTACATGGCCCAAAATCATAATCACATTGCCTCAGTGGGCTCAGTGAACGACATCCTCTGTCCTTAGACCCTCGATTCGTGTGAGGAAAAACATGCCAAATTGAAAAGGAACCCTTTTAACTGGTGGAAAAAAAGATTGAAGAAACCTGAGAAGAGCCAGAGAGGAGGGATCCCTCTCCCAGGGCGGACAGACATGCAATATATGTCGCATGTAGAGAACAGAACAACAAAATCAAAGTTCAAAGTACAAATTTCATTGAGAGAATATCTGATATAAGGAAATAATATAAATTATATGTGAAGAGTATGGATCCAGGAGGACGACTTAGCAGACCGGTCTCGGCCGGTAATGATCTTTTAATCATCAGCTGGCTGTTGATACAGTGCATGTACAGTGTAACCTGCAATGTTCACTGAATGACACTTTCTGCTCCTTCACAGCTGAAGCATGAAAAATGTTGGCAAAACAACTAAAAACTATATAAGAATAGTCGCTGCTAATGAAGAGATGTTCACAGTTCAAAACTGTGATAGAGCCACATCCACATTAACACTTCCCATTTGTAGTTATTTGCCCACTTAATTATCATATAACACATCAAAGTGAAGACTTTCTGTGTTTAATTCATCTTATGGTGGTAACTGAACAACATTTAGGGCGTTTAGTTCTTTTATAGCACAGTAGAGCCCTAAATGTATGCACAAGCTTCCATGTATTCTTTAACATATACAGTAAGGACCTCTGCTGGAGAACATAACCAACTACACTGACGGTGAGCTTGCAGAATATGGGGATGAATGTAGGAATGACTTTTCCTCTTGATGTTTCAGGATGAAGGAGCCAGAGAAAGCAAAAGAGAAAAAACAAGATGTGGCTCTGAACACGACCGCTGACGGAGAAAAGAAAGAGGAACCGTCACCGTCTCTGTCTCCTCAGACTGAGCCCTAGCACAAGAAAGTTTTCTATAGTAAACTGGACACAGGACAAATCACCTGCTGCCCTGATCACTAAATGTTCTCAGTATTTTAAATTCAGTGATGTTGGCAGACTTGGTATGAGACATTTTTTTTCCGTTTGTACGTGAAGCACTTGGTTGAAACACGTCAGCTTGCTGGCTCTGAGTAGTATGTTTGCTCTCGCAGTGCTTGGGATGCATGATTGGTTCATGTAAATACTTTGTATGATATATTCTGTTGTTTTTTTGTTTCACATGTTTGGCTGTAATTTCTTCTTGTTCATCCTGCCTTGAAGCACTCTGCACTGTATGAAATGTAATAGAGTCATGAAATGTTTACCTGTGAATTAATTCACAATGTAATATTATTTTCTTTTGCCCCAAGTGACACAAATTGGACAGTTTGGTTTTAAAACACACAGGAGGTCCTATCAAATGAATTAGAAATCTCTCATGAAGGTCTTAAGGGATTTAAAGTGTTTAGTATGAACTGAAGCTGTCCAAATATTACAGCTCTGAGCTCAGTTTAGCACATTATGTTGTACATGGTTGAGTTATATTTATGCACGTGTTCATTCTATTAGGAAATGGTGCCATATATCATCTTTGTCTGATTGATTGTTTGCTGTAAATAACTCATCAACATGGGCACCTCATTAAAATACTTGAACAGTAACCTCCCTCGCTTTGATTTCTTCATTGTGAGATCTGAATTCTCTCAAGCAGTCTAGTAAAGAATCTAGTAACAATTTTAAAGGTTCAAGACAGTTACTGATGTTATTTGTTATTTTTTGGTCACAGTCCAAGTGAAGATCAGTTTGGATTAAGTTACTTCATGAGACTTTGGAGAGACTCTTACTTGATGCCAGAATTTAATTTGTGTCAACATTAAACAGTCTTTGTGTCCCAGAAACTTTATCATAAATTAAAATAAACTGTGCAAATATTTCATTTATGGGTTGAAGACTGCTAAATTAGGGCAAATCATTAATTGCATATTAAAAAAGAAGGGTCAGGCCAGCAGGAAGGAGGAGGCGGTAAATTATGTATGTTTTATTGGCTATTTATTTCTCCGTTTCGTGTGTGTTGATAATATATTTGAATGTATTTGCTGAGGAATACGACACCTGGTTGTTGTGAACAAGGACAGACAGAGAAATCAGACAAGACAAAGAGTAAGCTCTCTATACTTTCATTTTACTTATGAAAGCGTTGTTGGTCTGCTGTTAAACCAATTAAACTGCAGTAAATAAAATAACCATATGAACAGTTTGTAAACATGTATCTTAACTGTCAAATGTATTTGACCACTTTGTATTTTGGCCTTTATAATTAAACCAAAAGCAATTTTAATATTTTTATATTGGATAATATGAATACATAAGTGGCATAAGAAGATGAATGTAAATCTAAATGTAAATTACCATTATTTTGATCTCTCTGTTTTAGCAGACATACTATATATTTATATTATTATTATACTGTACAAGTCATAAATTATTGTAGGCTATATTTACAGTAGCAAATTAAGTGAACATACAGGTACTTATGTCAGTACTTTACCACGTCTCTCAATAATGAAGCCACATCACTGAGTCTTTTTTGAGGCTCCTCATGACCTAAACAAGGTCACACATATATTAAAGCTACCATTTGTAAAAAGACAAACAGCAGAGCTGAAGGCGACATACACAAACAGTGAGACTACAAAAATAAGCTCACTGAGCCTTTAACAGGTATTTATAGCTGTAACTGGATCACGTCTGACCATGACGGCTGCTCTAAAGCACAGCCAAGTGGACGGATTTAAGCAATACACACACAGGTCAGGCCACTCCCTCTCACACAGGAAGTGAAATCAGCTACCGCAACAGAAGTACAGAAGAAAAATCCCACATCTGGACCTTTTAGGTCATTTGAAACTTACAGACGCCTCGACTACTGCCAAAACAAGGTAGGGAAGTTCTCTTATCAAGCAGCTGTTGTCTACATCCTCTGCTGGTTTCGTGTTTTTAAAAAACTACACAGCTGTGACTCTGACAAACTCTGCTCTAGTGCAGACACTGTTTACTTTTACTGTCTAACTTTTCCAGTGATGTATTAAGTAAGACAGAAAAAGGCTGTAAAGTGTAGTGTTTGTTCTTTAAAGCCTCTGTTTCACTCTAGGACTGCTGGGTAATGGCTACCCTCAGGGCTTTTCTCTCTCTCGGCGTCTGTCTCCTGCTGGGTCATCAAGCATTTGCTAAAAACGACGCTCCCTGCCAGCGCTCCAAATGGAACAATGGCTTCAGAACCTTCCTCAAACGCCACATTCCCCCTGGCACTCCCACTTCTCTTGACCAGAACCAATGGATGAAGTACATCAAGGAACATACGGGCTGTGACAGACCCACCCAGTCCTTCCTCAGTCCCAAAGACCTGGACAAGGTAAAGGATGTGTGCAAGAGCAATGGGGGGAAGGCGCACAAGGACAACCTGTGCATCAGCCAGCAGTCTTTTACTTTTGTCACGGTGAGGAGTGAACCGGGGACGTGCGGCATCAGGAGCATCCGAGAGGAAACCAAACATCTGATCCTGGCCTGTGAGGTGCTGGAAAATGAGTGTCTGCCGGTCCATTTCGAGGGAAACCCTGAGAATTTAAAACCAAATAACAATGCCAGAGCCTGCCAGGACACACGCATTTCTGATCACGCTCCCAGCTTTAAAATGACGTGGCTCTGGTTGTTATCTGTTCCTCTTGTTTTTATTTATGGCTACTGACTTTTTTCAATTTGAGGGATTGGATGTGACAATTCAGCTTTTTATCAGAGGATGTTTTGCTTTTGAAAAGTTTTTAAAACAGTATTAAATCACCAGTATATCAAGGGAAGAATTTAAAATTTTTAAATACGTATTTTTGTATGAAAAGTTCCTACAACTATATGCATGTGCCTGTGTAATTATGAGTGTTCTTGTGTGAATGCATCTCAGAGATAATGAGAGAGTTGGTGCTCTAATGGCAGCTCAATTCATTTAAAATTACAGATCTGATGCTGAATTCAAGTCATTTTCAGTCTTGCATGTATTTTATATTTAAAATTGCCATACAAGGGGGATTTCATTGCATTGATTAAAAAAAAGATTCACCTACAGAACTTTCCAGTCCATTTTCTTCTCTGTGCATCAAATGTGAAAAACTTAAACCTGTTTTTAAAGCTAGATAATAATAATAATAATAAATTTTATTTAGAAGGCGCCTTTCTGGACACTCAAGGACACCGTACACAAATGAGATAAAAGAAAACATCAAGAATAAACATCAATATCAATAAAAAACACACAAAATAAGAACAATTACAATAGATTGAATATGTACACATCAAATCCATAATAGACAAACAAGACTCTAATCTGAAAAGACATCAAGACAGAACTCTCAATATGCCACCTGTATCAACATAAGACTAAATTTGAGGACTCACAGCTCATGTGAATTGGTTGTTCAAATACACACTCCACCAGAGCCAACTCTGTGTCAAAGTTTCCAGGGCAAAACCACGATGACTAGTATTGGGAGGGCAGTGACTCACATTTACAAACAGCAAGCGAGGATTCTGTTTCAGGGTTTGTCTTGTTGAACACTCATCACGTGCATATAGACACGCCACAGAAACTGTAGGACAGAAGTAACAGACCCAGCTGTGCTTTACCGGATGCTTTTTTTTTGACAGGCAGCCTAATGCATTTGTTATATTAAGACCACACCTGACAACTTCACACACACTGATTATTCTGCTGTCCTCTCATGCTGAGACTGTCAGCACACAGAATCAGCTGTTTGTAAATGTTTACACACCCAATATTTGAGCCTACGAATCAACCAGTCTCATTAGTCTATCACACACACACACAGGTATGAATTATTTTTATTTCTCTCTCTCTCTCTCTCTCTCTTTTTAATACAAAAAGTTCTTGCATGTTTATCAATGCTGGCGGCCTTCATTGATTAATTCCCTACTCCTTGACCCTGACTTTTAATCCTTTGAGATGTAATCCTTTAAAAGGCTGGATAAACCCAGCACAAATAAGCTATGACCCCCAACTGAGCCCCTGATTCTGCTTATCTCTGTACTTTGTGTATGTAATAGTCAGTATGAAGTGATAAGTCTGAGGTGAGGTGATTAAGCACAGACTCAAAGAGGCTTTAGCCCCTCTGTAAGATGGGCCTTAATATAATTATGCAGGTGTGAATTTGAAGAGCGCCCTCCCCTGGACCACAAGGCAAACTACTTTTAATGGTCTGCAAAATTTCAGGTCATTACAATTTGATTATTTCTTAACTTTTCCACAATATTTTGAAAAAATGACAGCTAATTTTCACAAACTAACTGCCACATAGTGAACCTGCTTTGCCTTGTTGCTAACCCAACCTTGACTCCTAGCTATTGTCTAAAATGTTTATGGTAACCTTGACTTACCTCTATCCTGAAACTAAACTCCTAAACCCCTAAAAAGCCCTGAAACAAGTAGAGGCCTTCACTGGGGAAAACTGGTTCTCACAGAGACAGAAACACAAATACAAATGTACACACACGGTTTTCCCACTTGACAAACTTGCGTGTCTTGTGACTGCGCCTGACCCTGCGGGGATTTAAGTGGATCTCTTTGTGCAGTAACGCAAAGCTGTGTGCACCAAACAGAAATAAACACGAAGAACAATAGTTTGATTTGTTACAGTAGGTCACCTTAGCTGCACATGCCCAGACATCTCCCAAACATCAGAGCCAAAAAAAGTTCCAGATCTGAAGCAGAAGGTGTGACAGCACCTATTTTTCAACACTAGATGGCAGAAGAGTTACTTATTACTCAGAGCAGGAGTCCCGGGACCAGACCTGCCCATCAGCCCAACAGCATTTGTGCATTTTGTACTGCTGCAAACATTTCAAAACTGTGGTATTGTTACTTCTGCACATTTCCTCACAAAGCAGGAGGAACCTTTTTACCAGTTCTATAAAAATGCTCTTGCCTGGACACTGAACCTTCCTGTCTTTGCCTCCATCCATTTGCTTTGATTCCCAGTGGAAATAACTCCATACTAGGACTGAAATTAAAAGTGGGGAAGGATAGTTGATTGTTGAGTCTCATTCCCAAGTCATCAAATACCGATATTTTGGGTTGGTATTCAGTCCAAAATTCTAAAGAAGATTAGAAATTAAACTTCAGTATCCAAAGCTTCGAGCAGGCACTTATTTTTACTGTACAGTTGGGCACGTGTTTAAAATTCAACACTGAAAATGTTTGTTAAAAATGTTTTGGGTGCTTCTTTGGTGTTTCTGAGCTGGTAGTGTAGCTTATAGATGATCCCTTTGGGAAGAAATGCAGCCCTGATCTTGTGAAGAGAGACGTTTATAATTCAGATTTCTGATTCACTTTATATCCTTTCATTTTCTCACATGCCGTTGGCAAAGTCATAGGATCATGAAGAAATCACAGGACGCAGCTAAACCTGATGTTATTTTTCTGTTTTCTGCCCAGAGTCACCAGGGAATGATATGTGTGCTGAGTGCCATTCATGACAATTAAGTAACAATAAAATACTTATGTTAACGTGCCCTCAGGTAGCTGTGGAGACTTCAGGGAGCCAGACTGGTCACATACAGTAACAGTAATCAGAGGTTGACCTCTGTTTAACTACAGCCATTCCTGATCCATGACATCATTATAGGGTCTCACACACACATACATATGGTACAGTCACATGCGTACAAATGCACAAAGTCAAGAACACTGACTGCTGACACACATAATCACAGCTGAGGAAAAAGCAAAAGCGAACAACAATCATTGACTCGGGTCAGAGAGGAAAACGGGGGGAATAAAAGAATGAGTGCAGAGTGAGAGGAGGGTGGAGGAGCAGAGCAGCAGGAGGATGCAAGAAGAAGGAGGAGTAACAAAAAAAAAACAGAGCTGCACTTTTATTGAACTGTTTTTTGCGTTTTTTGGGAAAACAAAACACATGAGCATAAAACAAGTTGAAAAGTAGTTTAAGTATGGGAACCGGCGCTTGTTTTTCTTCTCGGCTTTCCACCTCTTCTCTCGTCCACCTCTGGCTCACTGTACTCTCATGAACATCTCCATCTGCTTCACTTCCTTTTTTTACATACTTGACCTCCCTTTTCTCCTCTCTTCTTCCCGGCCCCTGCCTTCTGTTGTCCTCTGTCTTCCTGTTAGAGCAATTCAGCATCATTCAGCCGACACAATGCTGTTTTACAGTGCTGTTGTGGGCTCGTTAAGCTGTAGGTGGCAGCGACAGAGTGGACAACGTGCCAAAACAGAAGGAAGGGTCACACTTAAATGGGACCAAATTAAAACTACGTTTGATGAAATAAACTTTTTTTTTTAAAATTGGTCTTGATTCAGCACGTCCTCAGCTCTCCTCCTTCCTAATATAACCTCTCTCAGCTCTCGCTCTCCCTCCGTCCAGACCGACTCATAACAAATGAGCGCGATAATTAGAACCACAAAGACTCGAGGGGGAGGGAAGAGAGATTTTAGGAGTTGGGAAAGGGGGGCTGAAGGACAAAAGGAATAGAGTGTGAGTAATACAGGCGTCTGGGTGCAACTGCCCAGGCATCTGGAGGTTTAGTCTCATGTTCACACACACACACACGCACACACACACACTGTCCACTCTGATATACTGATGCTTTGAAGACAGAAATTCCTAGGTACAGTGACGTGATGTGTGTGGGCAGCGATGATTTGTGTCTGACTCTTTCTGTTTGATTCCTGTAAGATACGATTTTACCCAAGAAGGAAAATAAATGAGGAACAAATGTCTGGAGGATTTCAACACACACACACGCATGCTGGGAATCACACCATGCATGAGCACGCACACACACATACTCTCACTTCCATACTTGTGAGGACCCAGACATGCCCTCATCTTAACCATCACAACTAAATGCCTAAACCTAATTCAGTAAAACTTCACAATGTCATTAATACATGTTAATTTCACAGGTTTTTTACGTGCGTATTGAACGTCTTATTCATAATGAACCATGTTTTTGTTTTTTTTATATAATTGTATTTATTTATAGTTCAATACAGGTGACCAACATACACGTATGACACAGCACAGTACAAGAGGGAGAAGTAGACTTAAACAAGCCAAGACAAGTGAGGAAAGAGCATAAAGAAAATGTAAGAGCAATAACAACAGGGTGAAAGAGAGAAAAACAAAGCAATAACACAAAACAAAAGACATAAAAAGAAGACAGAGAAACAGAAAAGAAAGAAAAAAGAACACACATGCACACGCGCGCACACACACACACACACGTTTTTTAGACAAAGCAGAGGTGTCCTGTACTTACAGCACTCACACAAGACTGGCCTTGTCTGGCTGTGCAACAAGGAACTTTTGCCCCTGTGTTTTGTTAAGGCTGTGATTACACAGATCACTGTTCATGCACAATATCACAAACACACCAGGTCACACTCCTGCTCATGCATTCAACTTTCAGTCTCCTTTCTGTTTCCTAAGTCCCTTTTCCTTATCTTCTCCTCTCTGCGCTTTGCTCTCCCACACTCTCTGCCTCTCATTTCCACGTACGAGGTTAAATGCTGCCATCTCCTCTGCTCTAATCAAACCCACATGGTTTGGTGGGTCAGCCTGGTGCCAGCAGCCCCACAGAGCTGCACACACTGCTGGCTGTGAATGTGTGTGTGTGTCACTGCGGCTGTTTGTTGAGCAACTGTTGTGCAGAGCAGTGGCTCACAAACTTTGTGACCTCTTAAATGAAACGTTCTCTTGCAAACGTTGTTCCACACCGTTTATGCCTGTGAGCCATGAGTGACTGCTGCACGTCAGACTGTAACTCTTAAGAGGCTGTAGGAGGTTGAGATTACAGAAAGGAACACCACTTTGTGTCATGGAGCAGTTTTTGTTTCTTTCCTGTCCAGTCAATCTTCTCTCAACCTGTCAGATTTATCATACGACCCCTTCGGGAGGTCCTACCCCCCACTGACACAGAAGTAAATCCTACGAGTAAGATACTGTAATTGGTGGCAGTTTTGTCTGCATGCATGTGCACATCTTGTCCAGTGGCTTCCTCTGAGGGTAAAGGCCAGTGATAATGACTTCCCGGAGTTGGTGGTGGGGAAGGCCAGGGTCAAGTTCACATCTGGGATTACCAGGGTTACTGGGGTGAGCGGATTTTACTGGAGGTCATCTGGATGATAAAGTGGAGAATGCCACTGAAGTGTGACTTTACTACAGGCTGATCACACGCACAAACTCCCACTTGTGCAGACAAGTTTCGAAAAGTGCGATTGCAACATAAACTTAACACAAGGATGCTAAACATACAACAAATGTTGCATGAAGTTTAATACGGTGCATGTTGTTTCTCATTCCACACCCAGATAAACTCCCTTCGGAACAATAAATACTCTGTCGCCAGTCTGGATGTTCCACAGATATGGTTCAAATCCATGTCATTTGAATGAGAGGAGGAAATAGGAAACAATAAGCAGCGCAAGAGGAAGTGAGAGTGGAGATATCGTAGAGCTCAGCCTGGTGAGAGTGTTGACACAAGGCTCAGCCTGATTTCAATAAGAAAGCAGTCTAACGAAACCATCTCTGTAAAAGCTGCTGATACAACTGTGACTTCAGATTTAATGTTTTCTGAGTTGTCTGTTTAAATTATAGATACAAAATACAATGAAGATAAGAATGTTACGAATAATATAACATATCTGCTTTAAAATCTCTGAAAACGACTAGACCTTTGTTATTAATTTTGTTCAGTTGTGTCCTTAAATTACGCTGAATGTTTCCAACAATGTTTGAGATAACATTTGGTAACTTGTCGCTATAATTTTCGGGGAAACACCAGATAATACGTCAGAAAGTGAGGAAGGAAGTTGCTGAACGTGACTAATGTGAACAAAACTTATACTAATACATTACCTCGCTGATGAATATTTCTGCCTGAGCCACATCAGATTTTCATCAGCAGTGGTGGTTGTTTAGCAATGAAGAACAACTCCCATGATCCCACGCTACTTCTTTTGTATTGTTTGATTGAGAGACTCATAGTGGCAGAAATAACATACTATACATTAAATAGATGGCTATAAAAAAAATAGAACTGGAAGTAATGATTATTTTCTTTGTTGATAAAAAAGTTATTAATTTTCTGAATTGATCGATTCATCTCTGACTCTATAAAGGCCCTGGGCCACCAGGCCGACAGTCAGCATCGGGCATTGTCGGGGCGTCCGTGGCTCTAGTTGGTGCAGTGTGTCCTGCACTGTTGGCACTGGGTGGCCTTTGTCAGCGGCTTTTTGCCCGATTGATCATGTCGAATTGGTGGTGGCTCTTCAGTGAGAGAAATCATTCTGACTGTCTGTTCAGGTAAGCAGATCAGTGTAAAAAAAAGAGAAAATGGAAAAACCCAGAGAAAGCCCCTGAGCCTGTTGCTGTACTATCCATGTTTTCACCTACAGTGCAGTTTCTCCTCATTACTCCTCTGCCTCTTTGCCAGTGCCGTTTGCGACTATATTAGCGAGAGTGGTGTCAAACAAATGGTCTTTTATCATAGAAACAGTTTGTATATCCACAGAGAGGTATTTCCTATCATGCAGGCACAGAGCGCACAAGCTCGTTGGCCTTCAGCTGTAGTCTTTGTGATGTGTTCAAGGGCAGCTTTTTGGATGAGACACAGAAGACGGTGGGCGACGCAACAGTCGCTCGAAACAGAAAATGATCGGCCTCTCTTTCTTCTTCATTATTACAGTGTTTCCTCTGTAATTGTTTGTTTTTGGAGTGTTAGGGCACTGTGCTTTAATCTTGTTAGTGTGATTTTTGTTTGTTTCGTAATCTAGATTATAATCTTCCATTTCCCACTTTATCTAGCTGTGGTGGTCCACCACTCCTGAGTGACTGCAGACGAAGCCCTGAATATTACTCTTCTCTTCTTCTTTTTGTTAGCAGCGGGTGTGTTTTTACCGTGAACTCAGGCTGACATGAGTCAAACATAACTAAACAAGTCTCAAAAAACGTTGTTTTGCCTGCACGTGGTGCAGCCTGTGAATCTCTGCGTTGGAGATATCATTTACCAACACGGTTCATGGTGACAGAACAAAAGAAGTGAACGGTATATGGGTGGATAATAGTTGGAAGGGAACATCAGGAAATGAGGATGATTGAAATAAAGTTGGCACCAGAGGAGCAAACTAATACCTCTTACGCCTCCAAAGACAGAAGAGTCTCTCTTTACATTTCTGTCGCCTTCATTCTTTCGCTGTTTCTCAACCTCTCCATCTCTGTCACTATCTGTTTGCCTTTGATCTCTGTGCTGACTCACTCTCCCTATCCTTTCTCCACAACAATAGAGATAAAAAATGACCTGCGCTCTCGTCCCTAACTTTCTCACTAACTTTTCCCCCCTTCTCTTTCTTCTCCTCTCCATCCTCTTCCCTTCTGTTTTCCCTTTCTCCCTCTCTTCAACGTGCTTGAGGAATGTGTCAGAGCAGCACAAAAGAACAAAAGCTTGACAGGAGGAGGAGGAGGAGGAGGAGGAAGAGAAGGAGAAAGGTGGGGGGGTAGAGAAAGTTGCGTGAGGTAAAGGAGAGGCAGAAAGGAAAAAGGGGGAATGGAGGGAAGGAATGAGCGGAGAGAGAAAGGTTGAGGGGAGCAGAGCACGGTTGAGTGGACCTGAATGCTGAGCGGTGCTTTGTCATCACGTGCTGACATGCAGCATCACACACATTTCAGAGCTCTTTATCGAGCCCCCTCTGAACAGCACGCACACAAGATGGGTGAGGCCGTCGCTGTGCCGCACTGCACGGCTGCCTGTTTGATTCAGCAGGCTTTGATGCATTTCTTGTTGTGTCATGGTAATATGCTAATGGCCTGCGGTGAGGCTGAAGATGAATATTCCCAACACTAGACAGCTCTCTATTGTAACCTTTGTGTTGGCATCAGTCACTTTCAAACTGGGGGCTGATGATCAATTCCCTCTTTCTGAACAGACCGTGCTCCACAGACCACCATTGCAGAAGCAAGTGAGACTGCCAGACTGATGCTTGAATATTTATATTTTTCTATCAGATGTGGCCTTTAAACAACAACTTTTCTACTTCACTGACAGGATGTTTTATTTTGAGACTGACTGTATGCTGAGAAAAGAGTTAACCTCCGCAAAAAGTGAATGACAAGACAAAAAAGAGAGGATGTGAGAGGAAATTACAGCTCTGGTATGACTGTCTAATGGCTCACCTCTGTTGTTTGGCCCAGGCTTGTGGCATGGTGTGTGGCCAGTGAGTGAGGAGCGCGTGCACGTGTGTGAGAAGGAAACAATGTGTGCGAGACTTACTCACATCAAAAAGAGCCGAAGGGCCCGATGCAAGGCACAGGATGTGGAACCAAGTCTGTGCGTAAAAGCGCATATCACGTTACCAAATATCCATCTGAGGCAGTTATTCACGTGTTGTTCGTCAGTGCGTCTTTGTTAAAACTCTGACACTGAGCCGCTGAGTACATGTAGCCTAAGGTTCCTCCCCCGACCCCACCTCTAAGTTGCCCGGTTTACCTCGCGCTAATTCGCCGTGCAGTGTAGCGGATGGGATCATCCATCAAGAGTCAATAGTTAACGTCGGCTTTGTCCCGTTGCCATCCATCATCGGCGCGTACGTGCGCGCATACACAGTGTGTGTGTGAGTGTGCGTGCTCTTTATAGGAGTACCTCCGACCCCGCGGGCCCCTGACCCTGTCCCGTCTGACGCGCTGTTCCAAATGCCCCTGCGTCTCCTCCTCCTCTCCCCCTTCTTCCGTCTGAGCAGCGGGGAGCGAAAAGCTCTGAGGAGTCACCGGCGACCTGCGCCAATCCCACCTCTTATTTTAATCTCTGCCCCTCTCTCTCTCATGGGTTCAGGGTGTTTTTTCCTTTGACGCAGTCCCCGTTAAATGGATAGCCCACCGGTCGAGGCCAGAAGCTGTATCCCATTACCGCCGCTTTTATTTTTATGACACAGCGCCGTGGCGCACAGGAGGCTGGGGTGAACTTGGCCTCTCTGTCTCTCTGTCTCTCTGTCTCTCTCTCTCTCACACACTCACACACACACACACACACACACACACACACACACACACACACACACACACACACACACACACACACACTGCCATCCATTCACTCTGCCAGTCTGGCAGTTGACTGGTTCTTCCTTCGCACTGCCCTGCCAAGACGACATGTTCTGTCAACAGACCGAACAGACGGCCTAGCCGACATCCTCCCTGTTTTGCAAGAATAATGTTCACCGCGTTTGTAGGTCTTTCATTCAACCATGCCAGTGATGACGGTATCACAAGTGGCAAAACGCATCTTACACCTCAACATTGTATATAATAATAATAATAAATCAAGTCTGCAGAGGTTTCTCCAGAGCGCACAGGACCATTAGGGCGCGGTCACTCTGGATGAATCAAGTTATGCGCGTGGATGAGAAGCGTCTCCAAACGCTGGCTGCGTGGGCAAGTGTACACGCTGCCTTACAGGGGCGTGGTCAGGTCGAGGCGCTGTGGATCTGTACGTTTAATGTACTGGGCTGCGGGGCGTGTCCGCATTGAAAGGGGCGTGTGCATCCCCACACAAGTATCTTTGCGCTCTGTGCCATTCATTTGTAGCGCAGCCGCTTCTAACGCGCACTGGCACTTAGGTGAGACAAGAGCTCTGTCAGTCGGTCACTCATCCCGGGGAGAGGACAGCAGTAACTGGACAGGCAGAATCAAACCACCCGGCGCGCCCACACACCCAGACCAGACTCAGAGGCGGCAGTTGGAGCACTTTTGACGCACGACGCGCAGGGACAGCAGCGCACCGACCAAACTTGGACCTGACAGTTCACCTACATTAAACCTCCAAAACACCTGCAGCCGAATATGGAGCGCAAAATCCCCAATTTCGCCGGCACCTGGGATATGAAGAGTTCTGAAAACTTTGATGAACTCTTGAAAAAGTTGGGTGAGTGATAAAAATGATGACACAAATGCGGCTTGACTCATTTTTTGCGGTTTCATGTGACGCTCTTATTTCTGTGCGTACTGACACAGATCTGATGTGTCAGCTCAAACTGGAGCTTTCTCAGCACATTATAGGTCAAATCTTCCTATGTGTCCGCGCACCAGCGAGGATCACCCCTCTGTGCCGCATGGGTGGGGGGTCTTTGTCATTCTGCAGAACCCAAAATTCAACGCTTGGCCCCCAGCCAGCCTCACCCCTTCTCCTCTCCTCTCTCCCTTTGGCCTCGCCTGTAAACACAATAGAGACAAGCGGCGGCACATCTGTCTGTGTCACAGCCTCCGATTGTGTGTGTGTGTGTGTGTGTGTGTGTGTGTGTGTGTGTGTGTGTGTGTGTGTGTGTGTGTGTGTGTGAATGTGTGAGTGAGTGTGCGTGTTGCAGAGTGACCGTTATGGCGCTATACAGTGCAGGACAGCCACATTATCTGAAGTGACAGTCGGGGAAAACGACAAACACCTGCTGCTGAGATTCAAACAGCTTTTTCATTCACATCACTGGCGCATTTGGAGTCCGGACAGGCGTCATGGTGTGCGTGTGTACGTGCGCGTGCGCGCGCAGAGTAGTCTGTCGTTAGTAGCCAATTCCCATTAGATGACTTGCCAGTGCACACCTGGAATTCATATCATCGCGTAAGGGCGCACGGAGAGATGAGTGCACCGAACAACGCCACCTTTTGTAGCTCGCTTTCTCTCTCTCTCTCTCTCTCTCTCTCTAACACACACACACACACACACACACACACACACACACACACACACACAGAGAGATACAGTCTACTGAATATAAAGGTCATTGAAATAGCTATGCAATGGCGCTATTGTTCTGACAAAAGATGCGAGAGGACGAGTTCCAACTTTCTTGTCAGACCGACGCTCCAATTAGCGTTTAATGGGTCCATGTGCTTATGCGTGAGGCAGAAAGTGTGTGTGCGCGTGTGTGGGGAGGTTATATCAAAGGGAAAGCTGGCAACGTGATGGTATGGCACCGTGCGCAATAATCAGTGCAGGTTTGTGTCACAGAGATGTGAGATGTAAGATGAGTATTCATGGAGGAGGAACTGCAACAGGAATGCAGGTTAAACTCCACGCGCACACAAACACACAGACAGACAGAGAGAGAGAGAGAGAGAGAGAGAGAGAGAGAGAGAGACTATAATTCCTATAATTTCCCTCTGCATTGGCATGACTGACAGAGAGGAATGGCCCTTGGTCTCAATGGGGGCCGAAGCGCAGCTGTATGCAGCCTGTCAGCACCCAGTGCCCTCCTCCTTCCCTCCATCCTCTCTTCCTTTCCTCAATCCTGTTCTTCTCCCCTCTTCCCTCGTCTCCCCCATGTCCCAAACGCTTCCTCTGCCCTCTGCTCTTTGACCTCCAACCCTGACCGTCTATCTATCTATCTATCTATCTATCTATCTATCTATCTATCTATCTATCTATCTATCTATCTATCTATCTATCTATCTATCTATCTATCTATCTATCTGTGTGTGAGTCCACATGTGGCCGGGTCGGTGTGACTTTTAAGATTTTGGTCACAGGTTTGCAAAAGTCTGTTCAGGTAATTTTCTGACTTCGAACAACTAGCAGTTACTTGAGAAGCCACAGCCCCCTCTGTGGATCCCAAATGGTCCACAGGCCAGCACTTGACTCCTGTGTCTGAGCCAGCAGACTGAGGAGACTCAGAGGTCAGTCGGTGTCTGCAGGTCAGTTTGTTGCCTGAAATAATCCAAACTTTTTAGGAAGGAGACTCATCTTTTCTTAAGTAGCGTTATATTTTCAACTATGGTTCCTAGAGCTATACAGACATGTTTGCAGTGATGTGCTGTTAAACCAAACTCAGTTTTTCACTCTTAAAGGCTGATATTATTCTGATGTAGAGTCATTACATACAAATAATGGGAAGTGGGGCCAAATTTACTTGACTTTTTTTATTAATTTGTCTTTTTAAGTTGTGTTTTAAGACTAAAGCCACACAGTGATCCATTGGTTGATGGTTTACTCACCTTTAGGGTTGCAACTAATGAGAAATTACAGTATAAGCTAATCAGTCATTTTTTTAACTGCTAAATCACTTAGTCACAAATGGCTAAAATGGGAATAATATAAAACAGAGAAAAGCTGTAAATCCTCACATTTTTAAAAACTAGAACAAGCAGACATGTTTTGCCTCATAAATAGTGTTGTAAAAAGTATCCAAAAGGCATACCTCAGTAAAAGTAAAGATATTGTGTTAAAATGTGATTTTGACAAAAGTGAAATTCACCCATACGTATAGTAGTTGAGTAAAAGTCTAAGATTAAGTGTACTTGCAACCACATTACTGTATGCAATGGTAGAAGAAGTACTTATATCCTTTACTCGATTAAGATTTGCAATCACACAGAGTGAAAATACTCAATTATAAGTAAAGGTCCTGCATTTAAAACTTTTTTATTCAATTTTAAGGTAAACGTACATAAATATAGTCTCAGATTATTCCAAATGTAATCAGGTTACTGTTGTGATGCATTGACATTTTTAATGTTGGATCTGTCTGAGTTTAAGCTAACTTTAACTTATTTACACTGTTGTTTTGGGTGTTTTGGATGTAAATTTTCTATCTGCAGTATCACTGGTAACAATATCTGTCAGATACTGTAAACGTAGTGCAGTAAAAAGTACATTCCCCCACGAAATGATTTAGATTATTAGTGTAATGTAGCATAAAAAATTAGTTCATGAGCCTAAATTCTACATCTGACTGCATGTCTGTGAAACTGTCACCAAACACATAAAAATTAAAAAAAAGTCATTAATGAGACAATGCCTCGGGTACGATGTACAGTCCCCTGCAAGAGGTTAAATTATGAATAAGACTATTCATTGATTAATATGATGCCTCCAGGAGAGAAAGCGGCTGCTGCCAAAGGGTGAAAATGTTTCCTGTTTCCTGCATGATGTTGTTTAACACAATGCAATTTGCACATAATCCAAGTGCACACACTGAGACAATGACAAAGCACACACAGCACAGCATGTGTGTGCAGCACATACATTCAGTGTGCAGCCTGGGCATCCTGATGCATGCTGAATGACTGTGCATTTCGGCGAGTGTGTATATTTACCCTTGGTGACAGGTGGGAATGTGTGAGAGGTGAGAAGTGCGAAACCCAACTCGACGGCAGATACACACTGGACGACGTACACACACTTCCCCTCGCACTTGGACAGAGATCTTCACACACCACACACAGACCACTGCCCCCACCACCACCACCACCACCACCTTTTTCCTCTCTCCTCCCACCAAATCGGTCTACACCTCATTCGCTCTCTTTTCCCACGCTGTATCATCAGTCTCGCTGCAACATGCTATGGGAATATGAGTGTGCGTCTCTCTCTGTGTTGTAGAGAGGAAAATGATGCCAATTCCACTGCAAAAAGTACAAATCACCACATGTCTGCGTGTTTGAGTCTGTGTGTGGGCGAAGATGATTACGTGTGAAGGGGAATACAGATGTGCTGTCATATGGCCTCATTGATTCCTCCTGTCATCATTATTGGACAGAGCTGTGCAATGCTAGGCTGCTCCTTTTACCCTGAGTGTGCAGGAGAACCCTGAACAAGCAGCAACACCACATCACTCAAACACACACACACACACACACACACACACACACACACACACACACACACAGGGCCTAAGGATAATGGCTTTGCATAATTTGGTAAAAACTGGTTTAATTTGCTTTGCTCCTTAGGGCTGAATCCTATAAACCAACACTGTGTGAAGCAAAAAAGATCTGTCCTATTAACCTGAGTTTACCCCTTGTGCACTGATAACATGGGAATATTCAAAGTTTGTACAAAAGCAGGCATTAAGTTGTGTTTGTTGCCCTTCATATGAAATTTAAAGATACAATATGTATGAATTCTGCATTAAAATGTCCAAAAACAGCAACAACTTTGTTAAATATTTTACTGAATTGTGTGCTTACATTATCCAAAATGTTTCCAACAATGTTCTAACCAGAGAAATCCACAAGTTTACTCATGGTTGTGGTGCGTTTCATTAGTGGGCCTGTCGCTACTCGGCGAACGGGACTAAACTTGACAGTATTAAAACTTTAAAACATTACCTCGTCTGTGAGCATTTGCACCTCAGTCACATCAGATAGAATTTCATCGGTAGCGGTGGTTGTTTAATGGTTTATTGAACACAAACAAAGCGGCCATTTGTGTTTATTCAGGTCGCAGTGTTTATACACGCCAAAAGGCCGGATTACTTCACTGTGCATTAGCCATAAACTAAAGTTAGTGAGGAACTGTACACAACCAATTCAGCACTCACCAGAGACTCCAGTTTTGTCTCCTCTAACTTCATGAAGTAAAGTAACATTTCCCCTTCAGCATCAGTCACCAGTCAACATTACAGTACACCTCCACGATCCACGGATCGTTGGTAGTTTTGTTGATATATCCTCATCTTACGTGTGTGTGTTTTTCAGGTGTGAACAAGATGCTGCGTATGATCGCGGTGACGGCAGCCTCCAAGCCGCTGGTGGAGATCTCACAGGACGGAGAGACGTTGTCCATTAAAACCTCGACCACAGTCCGCACCACCCACATCACCTTCACTGTTGGACAGGAGTTTAATGAGGCCACAGTAGATGGACGTCCCTGCACGGTACTTAACACATGGACACAAACATACTCCTGAATGCTCTTTCACTTCTACATTCTCTGCACTTTCACATACACAAACACACACGCAGAAGAAATGGGTCTATGGGGAGGGAGCTGTCCAGATTACATCAATCTGTTTCATTTGGCTTTTCATCATATTTGGACTGATAGCATATCTTTACCCCTCCCTTGGTCTCTGAAGGCCTATCATGCTACACTATGCTCCTTCACACTCTTTACGACCCCTTTCAACTTCCCGTCTCTCCTCCATTCCCCCTTCTTGCCCTTTCCTACCCTCCGTCCCTCCCTTATTCTCCCCGTTGCTTTCCCCGTTTTCCCATAGATGGCCTCTGTTTGGCCGTCTCCAAAGCAAACACATGCAACGAGCCAGCACTTCGCTGTAGTAACGATGAGCGCATCACAAGTTATCACCTCTCAGTGATTACCCTGCTCCACCTTCCTCGTCTTCTCACTCCATTAGCCATTCTCATTGTCTCCCTTCCCCTCTCAACAGCATTATGTATGTCTGCCCATAAACTCATCTACACATCCAACAACTAACATGAGGTATCTCATGGTTTTTCTTCTTCTCTCGTTCTCTGTCTTTAGAGTTTTCCACGTTGGGAAACTGACAGTAAGATCAGCTGTGAGCAGATTCTGCAGAAAGGAGAAGGGCCAAAGACGTCCTGGACCCGAGAGATCACCAATGATGGCAAGCTGATCCTGGTAAGGCACACAAACTATCCATCACGCCAGAGTTTATCAGACCCAACAACGCTATACGATAGGTTACAGAGCACAGATTACAGGGCCACTTTGTTGTACATATGGGGGATCAGTCAAGTCTTAACCATAACTACCTGTAGTGTTGAGTCAAATGCATGTCAACCTGACTTTGACTTTAAATACTCATTACTTAAACTGGACTTGACTCGACTCGAATGTGAAAGTTAATCCTTGATCTTGGAAAGTAGCAGATAAGGTAATTGTGAAGTGAACACACATGATTATTTTGTTCAGCTGTATCTTACCACCCCAAAACTATATTATTCCACCCAAGCACTTTTTGTAAGTAGCTGTTTTACAACTTTAAAAACATACAGCGACAAAATTCATGTACCTTTTGTTTGTTCTTGTAATTGTATTGTATGTATAAAATATATTATACCAAAACTATATTATAAATATAAGTATTGTTACTCCTAGTTTGTTACCTAAGTATAACATTTTTGAAGTCCAGGTAAGGGAAAAATATTTGCATGGTAGTTTCCTCTATGGCATTTCCACTAACCTCCAGTTTTCCTCACTTGTACTGCCATTCTTGTACTGGTAGTCATGTATTTTATTGGTCCCCCATTTGTAAAACAAGATTGGGCTGTAATTTTCAGGCTATAATCTTAAGTGTTGCCTTTTGATTACGAATTATATAATTGTGCTTAGAGTACCATAACGCCAATCGAGTTATTCGCCTGGCAGAAGTAGAAAGATTTTCTGTCAAGGTTGCGAATGTAAGTACAGGCCTCAACATGAAGTCAAACCAAGTGCACAACCAAAATCAAAACATAACCGGGCAAACGAATAATTATGATGCCGGTGATGCGTGCAGTGAAGGCTGATACTGAAACGCTAAACAGGTCTGGGTCGAATATGATTTCGATTCAGTTTTGTTCAGCTGCTGACAGCCACCAACACCTCTGTGAATGACAACTGCCCCACAAACAGAACGGTTGTAAATAACAAACCCCGCCCAGCTGGCACTTCAGGTTGCCTCAAACTTTCAAAGTATTCCAAATAATTATTTAACCCACGTCTACCGGTAAACCAGTCCAACCAGAGCTGACACATGCGTCCTCCACAGTCCTCTCTGGAGTAAACTGTATGAAGTATTTATGGTTGACGGCTGCATGAGGGTTGGCAGTGAGTACAAATCCAAGGCTCCTGATGTGCTTTTGGTAAATAATGTTGAGAGAGAATCAACATAAACGAACTTGTTCTGCAAAAAAATTAACTGTTAATATCAATTCATATCACACTGTGTTAAACATCCACATTCTCCTCTCTTTTCAGACCATGCGAGCAGATGATGTGGTATGCACCAGAGTCTACGAGCGACAATGAACAAGAGCACTTCTCACTTTTCGTCCTTCCAGCGTCCCCTTCTCCTGCATCACCACTTGCATCACTACTCCTCCTTGTGGGAGATAGCAGTCTCTAGTTTAATTCCATTATCTCTGCTAGCTTCACTATGTAATATGTGTGGTAATTGTATCTAGTATGTCACACATCTATCGACACAATGGTCTTAGCTCCTGAGATATCCGTCTGTCCCTCCAGCTCCATCAAATGTGGCCAGCTGGGTTTTAAACATGTATGTTTGTTTTCCAGAGTGACAGCTCATTTATTTGGCATTGTATGTATGTGTGTGTTTGTGTGTGTGTGTGTGTGTGTGCATGTGTGTGTATGTGTGTATGTGTGAGCGGCAGCAGAAGAGGTGTGAGACTATATTTGTAGATGTGTAAACCAATCTATGAGCTCTTCCAGTTTCAGGTCAGTTTTGATGTGTTCCCTTTCGCCCTGCCCCGCAACTTTCACCTTTTCTATCTCACGGCGACATTTTATATTTATTACTACACTAGGAGTCTGATACAGTACTGCTAAAGTTTTTACTTTGTGTCTCTTTTATATGAAATGTGATCATAGGAAACAACACTTTCTATGGAGAAAACAATAAAGCACGATATTAACTCAGCTTGACGTCAATTCTTGGCCCTCCTGTGCTCAAAACCATTAGTGGCATAAAAGTATTTACCAGTGCATCTGTTTTATGGTTTGTGAGTCTAGCTGTGGAATATGTGCACATTAGATGGCTCCATCTTATTTTAGGCTTTCTGTCAGCTGTCTGCAACTAGAATAACTTGTCTGTCCCCTCCCTCCAAGTCTCTCTCTCTCGCTCCCTCTCAGTGTTTTTGTCTTTCCATCCCTTAAGCCCTTTTTTCTCTATCAATCATCTCTCCCTCGTTATTCCTCCTATGCTGAAAATGTTTCCATTCGACTGTTTTTTCCTCTGTCTGCTCACTTTTATCACACATTTCATGCGGATCTGCTCATCCTGCAACTTTCCCTGGCATGTGAACCGTCACACAGAGAGCCAGCTGCGGGAATGCCACCATTAGACTCTGCTCTGTTTTATTTCCATTTCATCTGCCAGTTTGTTAAATTTGGTACCTATTTCTCTGGAAAGTCTTTAAAAGGCTGCTTGACTTAAAGGAAAAGTTCAACATTTAGAGAATATGTGGGGCAATTGCCTTTCTTGACAAGAGTTAGATGGCAGGACTGACGCTAACCTGATGTCTGTATAGTAAATTTGAAGCTAGAGCGAGCCGCCGGTTAGCTTAGTTTATGACAAAGTCTGAAAACACGGGGAAACAGTGAGCCGGGCACTGTACGAAGGTAAGAACCAGCACCTTCAAAGCTCCCTATTCAACATACAGTATATTATATCTTGTTTGCTTTCAAACAACTGCTCAAGAAATAATCAGGTGCATAGCATCCAAAAAAATGGCAAATTATTGTTTCTTATACTGTAAGGATTAAACAAACGAGATATAACGTGTTAATTCCGGAGCTTTAGAGGTGCTGATAGGTAGGACTGGGTATCAAACTTTGACCGAATTGCCTTGATATTAGAAAAACACCAGGTTACACTTGGAGGCGGGGCTCACCATGTGATTGTGTAATGTAATCTTTTATTAAAACAGATTTCCTAAAAAAAGTATTGTTCAGGTACCTGTATAAAAAGTCATGGTATCAGTACTGGTATTGAATTTTTTTAATTATACCCAGCCCTATTGATAGGTGTATTTTGCTAACCTTGTACAGAGCCGGGCTTTCTGTTTCCATTGGTTCCTGTACTCATGCTAAGCTAGACTAACTGGCTGCTGGCTGTAGAAATGACCATACACACATTAGAGTGGTGTCAATTGTCTAAACTCTCTGACTCTCGGCAGGGAACCGAATGAGCACAATTTAGAAAATGTTGCAACCTGTTACATGTGATGGTTTGTTACAAAGAACCATCTGAGAAATCGTCCTTGGAAACTGTTTGGAAAGGGCAGGCAGGTTAAAAAAATACTTGGCAGGGGATTGGATGCACCATCTGTCTATCACTGTCTATCAAAGATCAACAACAGGAGAGTGCCACCACCAGCAGAGCTAGTTTAATCAAACTCCTGACAAAGCCAGTTGAGAGAAGAGGAAAGGCATCTTTGTCATCGAAAAGTTCAGATCTAACTGATGCTACAGCAGCATCTATGCTAACTTCGTTAGGAGATGCCATTTTTGTTTTCAAACGAACAGTCGCTTCACACTCTCGTCACATCTAAACCATGCCGGTAGATCTTGCAAATCCAACTTCTTCGTAAGGTAAAAAAAGTTGAACTACTCCTTTTTACGTCCTAATTTGGGGAACATCTGTTGTTATGGTAACCAATGAGGGTGATAAGACAAACAAGGTCAACTTGGAACCGTTTTAGGTCGGACAACCTGACCAGTCATCAAATGGTCAGAGAGTGGGCGTGTCTCCAACAGCAGGAAATGCCAATTGCATTACAGGGTACAGCTGATTGACAGCAGATGTGCTTAACAAGGAGTCGGCTATTAGGGGACCTGGAAATGAAAAAAAGGGGCTGGGGAGAAAGATGGATGACTCTGAGTTCACACACTCGTACACATATACAGTTATACAACAAGTAAAAACTAGATAGGGAGGGATTCCTGAGAGAGGAATTTAGTGATGCTAAAAGTCTTTTATTTCTTCTTACAAACTATCTCCTCTTTATTTCTCTTCTTGCCCTGCAGCTGTGTGGAGTTACAGTGTGACCTCAATAAAGTCCCCTCCTCTGCCTCCTTCCCTAATAAAAGGGGTAAATAACTACCCCTCCCTCACTGTTTATTACCCCCTGGGGCAGTAAAAGGCAGCTGTCTGGCCCCCTTCAAAACGCCTGGCCCTCCACCGGACCCCCGTAAAAAAAAAAAAAACACACACACACACACACACACCATTCACATACCAAACTAAAAACACACATTCTGGGAACTCTTCACACATACCATCAAACACTCACACTGTACACGCAGCTCATAAAACCCAAAAGGTGAGCGGACAAACTGCCTGGTGCACAAAAACCTGTGAAAAGACGGAAAAGGTCTGAAAAACAAAAACGTCTTTGCTGCCGACATCCCGACTGCATCATTATCCCTGCAGGTTGTTGGTTTTGCAGAAGGCATAACGAGGAACAGAAAACAGTTTGGCAACATCTTAACCTCACTCCTACCCTGCCTGTAAGTCGAGGGAATAAACAAGCGCACTGCAGAAAGAGCAAACACGCACCTTCACATGCATACCCACAAAATAAAAAACACCTGTATGATGAACGAGCATGCCTACACATAACTAACACACTTCATCAGTCAGAATTAAGTGGAAATCCGATACCCTTTTAACATGTCTAACAAGGTAACTGTAGCTATCAAATAGAAAGCCAAACGTTGGTGCTTGTGTGAGAGCAGGTTAGTTTAGGTGCCCAGGGGCCACGGCTGAGCCAGGCTGCAGTTTGACAGATGACTTATGCACAGGGTGGAGTGGAGTGTGTGTACATGTCTGCATACTTCAGAGTATGTCACAAAAGTCAAGACGAGTGATTTGTGATCTGGTTGAAGCAATTATTGCCACACGGGTCAAGTGAATTCTGGGTTAGATAGTAAAGATGTGGGAAGGGCTCGTGGAAAAAAATGCCCTGCAGGTGTCAGAGCGGGAGAGCACAGGCCCCCATATATTCATGATATGCCGTTGCATACACACACACAAATTCATAGAAAGAAGCATGCATGCATGTGACAGTGTGATGACAGGTGAGTGTCATTAAACACCCTTGCATACTGTACTGTCTCTGTCCAGGATATTGATTTACACCCACACACACCTGCAAGCCTGCACCAACTTATACACACATCTAACGCTCACAAGCAGCGTGGTACAGTGCACCAATCTCCTGTGGCAAACGCAATTAGACCACCCAGGAACCTTTGAGGCCTCTTGTAAAACTTTGGTCAAGAATAGTACACATGAGGGCATACCACACACACACACACTGCTAGACCTACATCGTCCAGTTTGAATGTTTACTGAAGAAAAAGTAGAAATAAGGAGTCATCGAAACCACACTGGCCCTCTTGAAATGCATGTAAACACACAATTTCTTGGGTTTTAAATATGATCTTAAATTACCTAAAAATCCCCTTCTACTTCTGTCAAGATGCCACAGGAATGACATTAGAGAGCGGGGAAGGTATTCAATAAAGGTCAAGGGAAGAAATCAAGGCTATAACAGCACCTCTGTGCACTGAGCCACACAGGGGCACTCAAACCAACAACCTTCAAGAGCTCTTTAAAGTGTGGGCAGAGAATCCTTCCATCAGGGAAAATAAAATCAGAGAGGAGTGGAAAGGAGAGGCATGGAGATGTTGAGTCAGAGAGGCTAGAGGAGGGGTGAGGTCAGGGCGAAAAGCTTCCTTTTAACTTCCTCGTCTAATTTCTTAAAGATGATTGATTCACTTACACAAAAAAGGGATTTATTTATGTACTTTGCTCAGATATCTACAGACCCCGATCATCCCTGGTTCCCTGAGCATCATCATGCAAGACAATGGTGTTACAGTATACGAGAGGTAGGCTGCTGAATGAAGTCTTTGTAGAGACGAGGCATGCAATAATACAATCTGATTACAGACTCTGACAGTGACCTCTGGATAGTCGGAGGGAGATGATGGGAAGACGGAAGATACTGTTTGAAGAAAGAGGCAGAGTAAGTGAGAAGTTAAACAGGGAAGATTTCTCTCATGAATTTGACTTTGTAATGATGTTCTTTTCAGATTCACAAACTCTACTTGGCCAAAAGTATGTGACTGCCAAAATATTGTTCAACAAAGAAAGGTAGCACAGTGCACTTTCAATCCCAGCTGGGTACAGATGCAGGACAAGAGCACCATACAAAAGGACCAGGATACAATTAACTGCAATCCAATACAACCATTCCACCATAAATTCTTTACATCAAGTTTATGTGTTCAGTTTTTGTTGACATTAGTAGAAACAGGTTGCAGTACTGAACTAATTATACAGAGGTGTTTTCATTTTTTTGTTCTTCCTATTGACATACACAAGGGGGCAGAATATTAGAAACACCCCTGAATATGACGAAGTCACACAATGCTATTTATTATGACCTCAATGGGAAATCATATCAATATATCAATATCAATTAACACCTGAATGAAAGTGTTAATAACAACTGTACATTATGGGTGTCCTAAAAGTAGACAGTTGTATTGGATTGCATTAGATTGTATGGGTGATAACTACTTTTGTTGGATATATTGTCTCAAAATTAACTGCGATAAACGATATTATTCTCCTATATATAACATAATATAGAACGTACGCCCTTTCGAAGAGCTATGAACGTTAAACTCTAAAGAAAATCAAACATAAAATAATTCTGATTTATTTCTTATATTCATAATTTATATTTTACAAGATCACTTTAAAAACTTTTATACAAGAAATATTTTTGTTGAACCTATTTTATACTCAATGTAGTGACATTTTTCAGCCAAGAGGGAGGGCAACACCTCTCCTACATCCCTGCAAGCTACGCCTATGACTGAAACTAGTAAACATCTTATTCCATAACTTCAGGGATTTGTATGCTGCTGTAACGGCCTCCACTCTTGGTTTGTTGGTGTGGGTTGATAAGGCTTGGCTCACAGTCTGGTCTTTGTTTAAACTCAGAAAACTGCAGGTGCCTCGTTTTGTGTGTGCTGAAATAAGAAAAGGCCTCCCCCAAACAACTGCCATAAAAGTTGGAGGTATACTGTGTCTAAAATATATCTGTATTATTTTTACACAAATGAAGGTGGGGAGGTGCGTCCACATACTTTGTTCAAAAAGCATAGCACGTACACATGTAGCCAGTGACATGATATTATATGTAGGGAAGCAGACAGTGAGAAAGAGGGGGGTGTGAAGAGAGAGATGCCCTGGAGGATCATCAGGCATGACAGGGTGATCAACTGTCAGAACTCCATGACTCATTCCTTTTTTTTTAATAAGATCAGCTCACTGTAAAGACACAGTCACACAATCACACACACAGCTACACACACGGACTTGTTCTGTTTAAATATATAAATAAAATATATCCTCCACAGCTATATAATAACACAGTGGTGAGTCTGCATTTCATGACTGCATACATGAGGTTCAGCTTATCACCCTCTTTTTATTTTCTCTCCCTTCCTCGCTCTCTGCATCTATTTCCTCTTCTGACCAGCTCCAGACGGCGGCCGAGCCAAAGCATACCAGAGACCAGCATGTCATAGCTGGACACAGTGTAGCGCTGGCCGAGGTGCGCTGTGGTGTCGTTTGATTGGTTGCAGAGGACTATAATTTGGGAAACAGGGGTGGAGGAAGCACACCTTGTAAAAAAACAAAAAAACCCTACTGGCTGCTGAACATGCACGCAAACTCACAAAAACTGAAACGTGTGTGTGCATGAAAAGAAATCAAAAATCTGCTCTACACAAGTTGTTGTATGTGTGAAGGAGCAGTGTTTTCTGAAACAGCAAAGCCGTGCCCTCTTCGTGGGAATACAATAAGAGGGACTGCACACTGACAGAAAATCATCATGATAACCGCAGGTGGAAAATGTTGGCACGGCTCCTGTTAAACCAAACAGGAGTGACGTCGCAGGAGCACCTGGTGAAAGAAAGAAAACAGGCTCATCTACTAACACTAAACTGTTACTACCGTCTAACTTATCCGAAAATCACAGCTACTGTACTGCACTGATAATATGTGCCACAGTGGTGCTATGGTCTCCTGCGGCCCTCCGTCTATCCATCTACACAGCCAAGCTCTATGTCTGACGTTGATTTACTGATCGTCCAACAGAAAAAATATCCCATGGACATGCCAACTAATGTAGGACGCCCAGCAGTAGAAATTCCTTCTGCTCCTAATCCTTAAATGTGCGTTTGCTTTGAAAGGGAAAAATCTGCACACTGAGCATTAGACGCCAGTTCAACTCTAGTCTCTGCTGTTGTCTCTGATATAATTCACATGCAGTTTCGAATGTTTTCTGGCAGTGCACTTGTCGATTTTACAGCAGAAATACATGATTGCAAATAAGGCTGGCTGATATTACCTTAAAATAACATCTTGATATATTTATTGTGTATCGTGATACATCTTGATATTTTGAAATCTTTTTTAAAGCACTTCATAAATGCTGGGACTGGGTGAGAAAATCAAATACCACAATATTTTTGACCAAATACCTCGATATCTATATCAATATTGCTACAATATTGTAGGGATCACTATTGGTAGGCTACTTTAACAAAATATTAACACAACGAGATTTTTGGATCATGAAGATAATAATCATCAGTAATGTGTAAAAGTTGGTTAAGTTAAGTATTAAGGCCCTGACACACCAAGCTAACATCAAAGAACTAGCTGCGTCAAAGGCAGACAGTTGAGTCATCTCATGTCTCCTGTGTCTCGACTAAAAAAGGTGCATTTGAACACACCGCAAAGACTACAGCCGGCAGCCAAGGAGCGTGTTAATCTGTACCTGCATGAAAGGAAATCTCTCTCTGCTGATATGCAAACTGCTTTTATGATAAAGTAGCAATTTTGACACCACTCTCGCTAATATAGCCACCTCTAAGAGAGAATAGCCTCTAAGAGGCAGAGGAGAAAAATAAGAAGAAACCAGGCTAAATGGGTGAAATCATGGATACTACAGCCTCAAGGGCCTTTCTTTTTCGTTTTCCTTTTCTCTTCTCATGCACTGATCCACTTACCTGAACAGCCAATCAGAGTGATTTCTCTCTACGATTAAGCTGCCGCCAATTCTTCATGCTGAATTGGCCAAAAAATCCTCCAACAAGGGCTGTCCAGTACCAAATGGCATAGGACACACCATGCCAACTAGAGCCACTGATGCTCACTTACGGCCCTGACAATGCCCAATGGCCGACTGTCGGTCTGGTGTGTCAGGGCCTTTAAAACAAATGGAACAGTCTGGTATGCTACAATACAAATACAAATACAACGATTATCCATATCTAAGACAATATATAGTCTCATATCATGATAATGATATAAGCTTCATTCATTGCCCAGCCCTAATCGCACATCCTTATATAATATGCACAACTGTTATCAAGCAATCATCATCATAGTTCTGCATCACAGAACTACTCTAAAACACTGAAGACTTATTAATCTTTACTTTTAAAGTCTGTGTAGAAAATCTAGAAGCATTAACAGAACTTGTAAATGGATAATCAATGTCAAATTTCTTTATGGGAACACAGAGAATAAAGCATGCTCTGTGCTCAGTATCCACTCTGCTGTGCAGCAGCAGTTTGTAAAACCTATAAAAGTTATCTCCACTGCATTGATTCAAGTTGTGTTGTTACAGCAGCGTGACTGTGCAAAGTTCGATTTTATGCCTGACGTTAATGGGCTCTTGCATAGTTCCCACTGGTATGAAACAGTCTGTACGTGTGTGTGTATGTGTGAGTGTTTTGGCGCTCGTTCCAGTTCCACCTCTGTGCAGGAATCTGTGGTTGTGTACAATGACGTTTGGTTGCATGTGAAGGAGCGCATCTGACTTTCCATACGGCTGCCAGTCGAATTATAGTAACACTACAAACGATAAAAGTGCATGTGTCCCTTGGTGTGACTATTTTTCTTCAAATCATTTATGGTATGAGATGAGAACTGGAACAACTTAGACACAAGAGGTAGAAAAAAAACAGAATGTAGAGAAAGAAGAAGATGAAGAAGAGAAAGGCAATAATGACAAGGACACTGATGGAGACCAATGTCAATTAGGCAGTAACTGTAAGAGCAATGGTGGAGAGACAGAGGTCAATTATCTAATAATCATTATCTCCCCCCCACTAGATTCATAAATCAAAGCTAATGAAGTTTTTCTCATTTCAACATGCGTTGGCCACTTACGAGTTTACTCTCCAAACCCATTGCACTCTCCTGTCTGAGTCCTGGCAAACATCCATCACCACATGAGGAGTCTGATTTGCAGGAGACAGAAAAAGACATTGAGCAACATTCCTACAAATGTGAAAGGAGTATAGTATGAATCTGTCATCAGCTGAGCATCATGAGTCTCAACAATAACAATCAGAAGACAAACTGGCCTGGGATCAGTGGTGGAAGAAGTATTCAAATGCTATAATGAAGTAAAAGTATTATCAGCCAAATGCACTTAAAGTATGAACAGTAAAAGTACTCATTGTGCAGTAAAATTGTCTTTATCAGAGTTTCACTTTAATGTATGATGTTTTTGGATCAATACTTTTGGTGCATTAATGTGTATGTTGTATTTTACTGCTGTAGATGTTTAAGGTTGAGTTAATTTTAACTACTTTATATACTGTTGGGTCGTTTGTCTATAGAAATGCATCATATTCTATAAGATCATATCATCATATGTTTGTAGCATCACTTTTCTGTAAGAAACATGTACATATATCTACAAAGTCAACTTTTCATGAACTCTAAGCAACAGGCTGTTTTACAGCTTTGTGATGATGCATTTTAGAGCTAATCCAAGAGGGGTTTTAAATAGTTTACTTATCTCAAGAAGTAGAAGAACTTTATAAACCCATTGAAGGAACACTAAATCCTTCAGGTTATTGCAAACATTCACTTTCGGGATGAAGATATGTGGAGAGGCAGGGTATGAAAAATTGTAATAAGATTTGTATTAAGTGGCATAAAAGGGAAAAACTCAAGCACATGTGCCTCTAATTTTAAGTCATTAAGTACAGTACTTGAGGGAATGTACTTATCTGAATTGCCACCACTGCCTGAGATGATCTTTGACCAGCTGTTTCAAGTATTCAACCACACCATTAGGCTGTTTCGCAGTACATTTGTTGAAACAGAGCGACACCAAGTGGTGACAAGTGACATTTTTTAATCTGTAAGCACCACAACTAAAAGCTCTACAGCTCAGATTTTAAAGCAAGAAACTAAACAAAACCTTACAGGTTACAGTAAACCTCAACAACCAACCAAACCTCGGTGCAGACTATGTTAAAGGTCATGTTTTTTCACAGGGAACATTTTTTCACAGGAATTTCTATTCTTATATTTGAAATTTGCAACAACATCTTACTTAGCAGGTTCCAGTTAAATTTTCTGAATTTAGTGTTTCAAATAATAATATATGTCTGATCTACCACTGCCAAAGCTCTGCACTGTGTCCATTTTGTATGTGCTAATTAATGTTTGGCTGTAATGTAAAGACAACTAACTGGGTAAATTTCTGAATTTACCCAGAAACATTTTTTTTTTTCCTCCACTGAGTTGATTCCCCAGACTTGCTACATACTTAATATAACTGGGACATGATTTAGTACCTCAACCTTCAAATTAAAAAAAATAATAATAATAATAATAATCTCTCTGAAGCAGATAAGGGCCTGCGCAAATTAGGACACAAAATCCACTCATCAGAAGTCCCTGCCCCTGGGACCATCCACCTCTCCTGGCTCCTGCAGCCTCACTCCGCTGGATCACTGCTCTCTTCTGTTTTACTCTCCTTATATCTGTATTTCTGTAAAATGTGATGCGTCTTCACTCTGATCTCTGTTTTACTGTTAATTATCTTGTGGTGGCCTGCCCTCTTCCAGGTCACCATGGTGGAGAGGTCATGCGGCTCAGGCACCACTTGGCGATGCCTAGGCCTGTTCAGTCGTCTCCTGGATCCACACACTTTACATATAATTTGTATCAGATATCCTATCAATGCAACTGTAAACTGTGATTTTGTTGTTCTGTTCTGTACATGCGACATCTATTGCATGTCTCCCCGTCCTGGGAGAGGGATCCCTCCTCTGTGGCTCTACCTGAGGTTTCTTCCATCTTTTTTTCCCCTGTTAAAAGGTTGTTTTTTTTTCTCAACATGGCAAGTTTTTCCTCACTCAAATCCAGGGTCCAAGGACAGAGGATGTCGTTTACTGTACAGATTGTAAAACCCATTGAGGCAATGTGATTGTGATTTTGGGCTATATAAATAAAATGTATTTGATTTGATTTGAAGATGCAAATATGGATTTGTTGCAATTGAGGTAACACAAAGTGTAGACCACAGTTTGCAAGCTGGAAACCAAGCAGAGGGCCAAGAATAGGCTACACACCTCAAGTACAAGGTGGAATATGGTATCTTTCTCATGTTTTTCTAGTGTACAAACGTGAATGTAGTATTGATCTTTAATGGCTTTCATGTAACTGTCATTTCACCCAGCAGATATCCCCTTGTTCAGCCATTTTCGGCCACTAGGGGTCAGGAGAGACAAACACACATAGCTTATACATTTGTTAGCCAAAAACTGCCTGGTCTACTTACACATCCAGCAGAAACAGGCTAACAGGGTCAACTCCTTGAAGTCTTCTCTCTGTCCACCCGAGGAAGGTAAGAACAACATTCCCACATGTTTTAGACTTGAGAAAAAACACATTAAATGTTCCACTTCGTTCACCTGTCACTCACCTTGATGCTAGGAAAGTAGCAGCTAGCTAGCCAACGGTCGCGGATGGCTGTTTTCAGAAACGTAACATGTCCGTCGTTTAGGTATTCATTTATTTCTTGCCGACTAATATTGATTAATTGATTGATTAATTATATATGAGTTAACCCAAAGGAAGACAGTCTTCTTTGCGACTTATCAGGTGCGGAAAAGCGACGGCAGGTGGGTGTTAAATTACACAAACATGAATTAGTCTGATGGATGTTGGATCATTTGTACTGAAAGTTGAAACATCCAGTTAAATCAAAGATGGCGCTCAACTTCTTCCTCGCTCACCGACTGGAGTCCTGCTGAGCAGCACTGCCACTAATGTAGGGAGGTTATTCTGCCACACAGATATAAAGTTGTAGTACTGTAAAGCTTCCGTTACAATTATTCTTTTTTTCAAGATTATAACATCTAATAGCCAACAACAGAGCCTTGTATCAGAGAATACGAATCAGAGCAACAGGTGCACTAGTACGGAAGCCCTAAAGGGCCATGCATTCATACATTTTATTTCCTCTGTTTTCCCGTGATAACGAGTTAATTTCATTTGTTTTCTCGAGATCTCAGGTTATTATCTCGAAATAACAACTGCCGTTTTCCCGAGATAACAATATAATTAATTCGAGATCTTGAGAAAACAAAACGATAGTGTAGTATATTAAATCATTGCAGGAAACATCATTCAGTGTAGCAATGTCAGAGGAGCAGGAGCATATCGATCACCGTGTCACATATCTTTTCAATCAAGGCCTGACACAGGCTGAAATAGCATTATGCCTTGCTATTACAGATAATATACACATTAGTGTGCTTAATGTAAAAAGATGGTTAGCAAGGCTTCAGCTATATCAGCGGCGCAATCTAAGTGAGCCTGATGTCGTCGTTAACTACATAGCTGACCAGCTACGAGGTCCCAGGCATCTCCATATTCTCAGGCCTATCATATCACAGTCATTATCTCGAGATCTCGAATTAATTATATCGTTATCTCAGAAAAACAAAGTTTCGTTATCTCGAGAAAATTATCCCATTATCTCGGGAAAGCGGCAGTTGTTATTTCGAAATAATAACTCGAGATCTCGAGAGTACGGAAGCCCTAAAGGGCCATGCATTCATACATTTTATTTTCGTTATCACGGGAAAACGGAGGAAATAAAATGTATGAATGCATGGCCCTTGGTACGGAAGCCCTAAAGGGCCATGCATTCATACATTTTATTTCCTCCGTTTTCCCGTGATAACGAGTTAATTTCATTTGTTTTCTCGAGATCTCAGGTTATTATCTCGAAATAACAACTGCCGTTTTCCCGAGATAACGATATAATTAATTCGAGATCTTGAGAAAACAAAACGATAGTGTAGTATATTAAATCATTGCAGGAAACATCATTCAGTGTAGCAATGTCAGAGGAGCAGGAGCGTATCGATCACCGTGTCACATACCTTTTCAATCAAGGCCTGACACAGGCTGAAATAGCATTATGCCTTGCTATTACAGATAATATACACATTAGTGTGCTTAATGTAAAAAGATGGTTAGCAAGGCTTCAGCTATATCGGCGGCGCAATATAATGAGCCTGATGTCATCGTTAATTACATAGCTGACCAGCTATGTAGTTAACGACGAGATCTCGAATTAATTATATCGTTATCTCGGAAAACAAAGTTTCATTATCTCGAGATCTCGAGAAAATGATCCCGTTATCTCGGGAAAAACAACGTGATAACGAGTTAATTTCAGTTATTATTTCGAGATAATAACTCGAGATCTCGAGAAAACAAATGAAATTAACTCATTATCACGGGAAAACGGAGGAAATAAAATGTATGGATGCATGGCCCTTACATTTTATTTCCTCCGTTTTCCCGTGATAACGAGTTAATTTCATTTGTTTTCTCAAGATCTCGAGTTATTATCTCGAAATAACAACGTGATAACGAGTTAATTTCAGTTGTTATTTCGAGATAATAACTCGAGATCTCGAGAAAACAAATGAAATTAACTCGTTATCACGGGATGCATTCATACATTTTATTTCCTCCGTTTTTCTCGTGATAACAAGTTAATTTCATTTGTTTTCTCAAGATCTCGAATTATTATCTCGAAATAACAACTGCCGTTTTCCCGAGATAACAGGATCATTTTCTCGAGATCTCGAGATAATGAAACTTTGTTTTCCGAGATAACGATATAATTAATTCGAGATCGATTCGAGATATCCCATTATCTCGGGAAAACGGCAGTTGTTATTTCGAGATAATAACTTGAGAGCTCGAGAAAACAAATGAAATTAACTCGTTATCACGGGAAAACGGAGGAAATAAAATGTATGAATGCATGGCCCTTTAGGGCTTCCGTACCTTGGCATTACATTTTCTTGTTCACTAATAATCTATTAACTTTCTCTTACCTTTGTTTGACGTATTATGTTATAAGTTGTTTACTGCTTTCATTAAATTAGGTACAGTATCACTGACTTTCTAAACAAAATACAAGGTACAAAGCCGATCTAAGAAATTAAGGTTCAGTCCTTGAGTCGTGCTACATGTATTTTGAGTGTTGCGGATGAGTTCAAGAGTCTCACGGCCTGAGGAATGAAGCTGCCCTGTAGTCTGGTGGTACAGTACAATACTTCTGTATCTTTTGCCTGATGGCAGCAGGGTGGACAGACTGTTGTTGGTGTTGTCTTTTAGTATCCTTTAGGCTCTATTCAGACATCTCACTTCACCAATGTCACTGATGCTCTGTAGATGCTGGTACCAGTGATGTTCTGGGCGGTTTTAATCAACCGCTGCAGAGCTTTCCTGTCCTGGGCCGTGCATGAACCATGCCATTTTGGGATGCTTCCAGCGAGGGTGCTTTCTATTGCTTCTCTGTAAAAGTTGACCAGGATCTTGCTCCAGAATTTAGCCTTCTTAAGTTTCCGTCGAAAGTAGAGCTTTTTCTGTGCTTTTTTAACCAGGGTGGTGATGTGTGATGTCAGTGTATACATATAAATGTAGCACTTGCCACTTCAAGGAAAAGTAGATGTTTCTAAGAAATTCTAATATTGTCACATAAACTTAAAATCTTGAGGATTTAGAAAATAAGTGAATGTGTCAGAAGTTAAATTGTTATTCTAAGCAAAGAGAGGCTTTCTCAGTTTCAAATCGTGGCAAGACTCAAGCTTTTTAAGGGAGCACTGCATGTAAAAAGCATGATTAGGCAGACCCAAAGTGACCACGCCATCAGAAGATCAATATATCAAGCTTAGTTCCCTTAGAGTTAGAAAAGCAACCTCATCACAGATCCAGGGTTCGCTTACTTTCTATCATGTACAACTGTGGACATGTGTACGAGTTACTGTAGAGGCCTGAGAGTGGCGCCAAAGAGCTTTACAAGAATATGCAAGACAGAACTCCATGGAAGAAGTGAAATTCATAATTCATGAGTATTATTAACATAACAATACTATACCTAGGCAGCCTTCCTCCATCACCTTAAAAGGCAGACCACAAACCCAGAAAATAACCCTAACCCTGACCTAAAACATTTATAATCTAGAACATTTGTCTGAATAGAAATTGCTTTGATGATGTTTTCATTTTGTCATGCCAACAACGGCACACAGAGCTTTCAGCTTTCAATTTAAGAGGTTAAATTGGAGAATTAAAACAAAATCGGCACATTCATTTTTTTTTCATGCAACACAGCCATTCATTCTCTAGGTTTACATTTACATTTACCTTTACATTTAGAACAGATAATGTATGACCTATGTGTCTGGTCAATTGATTACCAAAAGAATCTACATAGCTAAATTTATGATAACCAGGGATATAATATTGAACGTCTTGCTTTTTTGGCATCACTGTTACACCTCCGTGCTCTTTCTTCATTCACTGAACTCTCATGTCCTGTAGATGGGGGTATTGTCATCCTGGACTATCAAGTGGCCCCAAACCATGCCATGAAACAGAGACACTATAGGGTTCAAGCATTCATGCTTGTACCATATTCCAAAGGCTGATAAAGCTTTCTGGCACCTCATTCATTAATTGATTTACCAGAGCTATATAGGTTAGCCATCAATAAGTTAACTTTTGGCTTGCCAGGTTGTGAAAAAATCTTCTTCCAGATTTACACTTGTTTTTCCTTTTTAGCTGACATCTCAGAACACACACAAACAATCCAATGCAATTACTTTTACCTTCCAGAAAAAGGGAATCAGGGCATCTGCACTGAAATCAGACTTGACTGGTTGTTGTATAAATGCGTTATTAATGATTTAATATAATTTTTTAGCTGCAGATTTACTATCTTTTGCTCATGGCTTTGTGAAAAACATAGGAACACAAGATTATCCACAACCTGGCAACAATAAAGTTGATGTATTAATGGCTTATAACTGATCTAAATGATTTATAAGCCATTAATAAAGCCACCAATTACAGCTTGTACACTATTTAATAAGGGTTTGGTGTAAGAAGGTGGCACCACAAAGTTTGAGATGTTATCTGTGAAGGGCAAAGAAAGAAATAGGCAGTAGAAGTCAGTGGTGAGCAAACTGAAAGATTTGAGTGAGAGAAATCGTCAGAGTATGTTTGAAAAAGAGGGGGAGAGAGAGAGAGAGAGGGAGAGAGAGGGAGAGATGTGGGTTTGAGGTTTGTCAATGTGAAGCAGTTGCTCAGAGAGGAGTCTGGTGGATGGAGTAGGACGGATGGAGGGAGGGGAGCTCTGAGGATAAATGCGCTCTTTCATTTCCAAGTGAGAGAAATCCGTTACCAGAGGCACATATTTACACTGACGGAAACTGAGGGGAAACAACCTTTTTGTTTGTGGAAAAAAAATCAGCGTAGAGGATCATGGACAACAAGTTATCAGAGGAACCTCACGCAGAAACTCACCTCAAAATTTGGGCTTGATGAGCAGATTTGCTGTCTACAGGAGGGCTTGATCTTCAAAGACGCGCTCCAGAGTCAGGAGGGATAAAGTGCGCTGCTGATCAACTGTTTGGGAAGGTGTTACACATTAGTGATGGTTTAATGACTCTGAACTGCAGCTTCTTGTTGGATGGGACAGGTGCAGGAATTTCATGCCGAAAACATGGGTCACTGAGGTGTCAAATACTTTTTTTCTCCTTCATCTTAAAGATCTTTTCATGCACTGTGTTGTCACTCAGCTATTTCTACTGGGACTTAAACGCAAAGACGCGAAAATCCTAGACAAGAATCCTTGTGTGGACTTGGTTTATTTAATTTTAATCCATATTTAACAACTTTTGTAAACGTCCTGAGTTGAGCCCCCACACACACAGCAGCAGACATGCCACTGCAGCACCGTTTGACCGGATTTTACGCATCTCTTGGGGAAAGAGAGAGCTGAAAAAGCCTGTGTGTTTATGTGTGTGTGTGGTGGACGCCGATGCGCTACATTTCCAACAGCTCAGGGGAGACCACTTTGTAAACAGAAAAAAAAAGGAAGAAAAAAATAGACGAGAGACTCTGCTTTCATTCAGTTTTTATAAATGGAGCTGCGTAAATACCTGTTGTGCCTGGAGCTCATCCTCCTTCTTAAAGGTAAGAACTACCTAACATTCATTTTTTGTTATATTTGGGTTAAGACATTTTGTTTTAACACATTAGAATAAGATGAAACTGCTTAATGATAATTAGAGTCTGAACAGCAACAGGAATCTTGAACTTTGCGGAACTAAACTCAACCTCTTGTCCATGATTGATGCCTTTTCACTTCCGAGTTGCTCTCTTGTCCTCCAGCTCTGTCTCTCTGGGTGATATGCTCATTAACCTGCTCAACCTTTGCACTTTAATGGACAACATGTGTGTAATAATGCCACACGTGCCTCCTTGAGTCCCAAAGAGCTTTATTCTGTGAGACAGTAAGCGACTGACCATGAAGACATTCCTAACATGACTGTGTGCTGGAGAGGAGAGAAGCAGGCATATTAAAACATATGGCCACACTCCATTTGCCAAAAAGTTCAAAGGTATAGGAAGTTACGCATGAGTCCAGCCAAGTAATGGTTTTTGGTTCAATGTCCGATCCTTTAGTAAATCTATCAGTTTTGTCAGTGTTGAGCAAATATTTCATTCTCGTTGGAGGCCTCCAGCTACCAGGAGATGTTTGGAGTGATCAGATATATTGGCATGTATCCTCTGTCAAAAGGTTACTGGTTCATCTCCTCTTTCAGCTGACACCCTCTGACCCTGGCAGCTGTGTAACTCAACCTCATCGTCCGTATCAGCGATTCCCATCGCTTAGACTTGATGTCTAAAGTTCCCCCTAATAAGGCGTCTGTGCCATGTGTGTTTTCTCCATGGAGCATGAACATCAGCTTCCCCTTCTGTACTCATGTTCACTGAGGTAGAGCAGCCTCACACACCTCATTGAGCCATTCCTGCTCACCAGCAAGAAACCAAAGAAAAAGACCATTGTTGTCTACCAAAATAAGTGTTTACGCAGCTGATAAGGGTTTAATTACTGAATTATGGCATGGGGCCGTGAAGTAAAGTGAGATCCATAGGCTGAGATATTATGTTAACTTTGTACCTGCTCTGAATCACACACACAAAGACACATTTGTACTTCTGTCCTTGTGAGGACGCTCTTTGACATGATTGCATGCATTCTCCAGCCCCTTACCCGTCACCTTAACCATCGCAACTAAATGCCTAACCCCACCCTTGCCCTAACCTTAACCTAATTCTGACTTAACCTCTAAACAAAGTCTTAAATGTTCCCATGAAACGGCTAATAGAATGCTATTTGCTTTGGCATTGTTGCGTGTTTCCTGTACAAAATGCAGCAGCCAATAGCGTGGAATGTAGGTCACGCGCCCCATCACCTAACCACCAAGACGCCAATGCTGCCTCTCCCCACCTGGCAGCTTCCATTGAACATGGCTGGACCGGGACATAACACAGCCTCAGAGAAGACGGAAGCCAGTGTGATGACAGGAAATACAGTACCAAGATTGTTTTCTTGCCAGCTTTGGCTATTGGCATCGCAGTGCTGAGTCAGCCAATAGGACCGCTTAACAAGTTAACCAGCTAACGTCAGCAAATGTTAAATTTAGCAGCAGTTAGCACTTACTTTAGCATAAAAACCTACTCTGTCAATGTTGTTGAAGGCCACGTACGGCCCCGGTCCAGAGCCATTCATGGAGAATCAGTATGTTTGTCAGCAGTTACTTTAGCTATCTGTCCAGAGTTGCAGGAGAGGGAAAACCAAAAAATATTTGCTCAATAAAACATAACCCAGTTTCACCACAATCACTTCATAAAGTTATAAAGTTGTTCACTCAGCTCTGACAGCATTTCTTTTTCCTACATCCATGGCAGCGTCATTAAATAAACAAGTGTTTATTGGACAAAAAATTAATATATGCCCCCGAGTGCAGGATGAGTCATCAACATTTTTTATGATTTTCCAGGAAGTTACAAACTCTAATTCAAACAGCTTTTTTGCCACTGTTGGGCCTGATACGGGTGTATAGGTGAGATATGGAGCAAGCCATATGTTAAAAAAAAACCTTTAACAGTCCTTTGCGCGTCTGTCCAGAAGTGAGGACTGGTGAAAATGTCCTCACTTTCAAGGTCTAAAAAAAAATTGCTGTAAGTACACACACACACACAAACACACACACCACAGAATCTTACTTATGTCACTGAAATTACATAAACTTATCATTTGCTCATTGACTCATTCATTTCCTGGAGCCTTACCCTAACCATAGCCATTACGTGCCTAACCGTAATTTTAACCACACCCTCACCTTGCGTAGGCTTGGCTCGCCATTTTCTCCCACTTTAAACCAGAAATATTGCCAAACTTCAGCTAGTGTTCTTCTTAGAAACTGAGTCTGCCATGTCTGTCTGTTATATGCCACTATATCAGGCCAATTAACCTGTAGTCTCTGCCAACCCGAGCTCATTCCCAACTTACCAATATCAACGTACGTTGCCTCCGCTGCCATGACAGTTCAGTGTGCATTTTCTTCTCAAAATAAAAGCCCACGAATGCAGTAACAGCTGTTATAAATATAGCATATGACAGCAGATATTGTGATATTCGATAATATCTCATATCGGCCCAACCCTAACCTTAACCACTGACCATAGCCACACACACAAACACAGTCTCTCTGAAGTTAATGGATTAAGATGTTGGCATTTGTGCCAAATTTAATCATGTATACAGAAGGACCGTTATTCATGCAGCCAGTTTTCATGCTATGCAATATGCTTGAACATGGAATGCATCAAGGATTAAGGTTAATTGCACCACATACTTGTACACACATGTACACACACCTAATGTTGCCTGTGGTTAGGTTTTACACATTGCCCTCATTCATATGTTCAAATCAAGCATGCAGGGTGTAATTTTTCTCCTTTTTCTCTCCGTAAACTTTGACTTAATTTATACGGTAGCTGATGTGATCTCAGTGAAAGTGTTTCTGCATGTGTGTGAGTTTGCTAGCCTCTTTATGTGTCATACATGAGCATGTAGGTGAGTGAGTATGTGTGTAATGTTAATGGTTTCAGCAGAGCTCCCCTGATGCAGGCAGCAGGCTTCTCATGTCTGTTACACCCTGTTATGCTTTTACTGAGATGTCGAACACAGGTGTGTGTGTGTGTGTGTGTGTGTGTGTGTGTGTGTGTGTGTGTGTGTGTGTGTGTGTGTGTGTGTGTGCGTTTCACCAGTCATTCATAAATTTTCGCTATTATTCTCCCAGCTATCTTTGTTTTTTTTTTTTACTCTCCCATAATTCGCTGACTTTCATTCCTACTCCCCCTCATCTTCCTCCCCCATTCCCCACGAGAGGGGGACAGAGATGAGAACAGAACAGATAATGGAGAGAAAATCTGTGAAAGAGGGTGAGAAGAGGTGAATGAGGGGGATGCATGGGAAACATGAGTCGATTAAATGAAGATGATAGAAACAGACAGTCGAGCAGCAGACATTTTTACTGCAGAACATTTCACAGAGGTGATATAAGTCAGGGATGTAAATTAAAGAGACAGATACAGACAACGAGAGAGAGAAACTTAATGTTAGTCCAATTAAAATAACATATATCAACGACTCTGTATACTGCTATAAGTGCTGGCATGTCTCTATAGTATCCTAAACATCGTAATGTCAAGTTCAGTTTCTGTCCCTCAACATGTGCACACACATATTCTACACAATCACAACCATCCAGCAGTAGTAGCACCCAGAGCCGAACGTGTGGTTGAGAGAATCTGGACCCAGTTTGCCATGATAAATGTTTGCCGCCAGTTGTCATGGCGATGGGTGGTCAAACAGGCTGCGGATACAGTGTCATATATAAACCCCAATGTAAATGGAACCAGAAGAGGGAGGACAGGACAGGGAAAACAGAGAGAGATGGTACAGTTTTGTGGGAGTCGGAGGGGTTGGGAACGGAGAGGGGGCCTTGTGGTAGAGTTACAGTGTGTCTGTGTGTGTTTGTGTGTGTTATTGGAGAGGGGGTAAAAGAAAGAAGCAATTTATGGTTTATGAGAGAATGAGTGAAATAGGAGAATGACAGAGAAAATCAGTAGCAGCGGTTGTTGTCGGAGGCCTGGTTTGTTGCGGGAAGAAACTTGGACTCGGAGAGAGTGGGTGATGTTGCCACAAGAAAAGAGAGAAACATTTTACTGTGCTGTGTAAAAGAAGGGTGGTGGGAGAGAAAAGTAGAGTATAACTTGTTCACTCTGGCCATGAAAATGGATGGTTTAGTTTTAAGGAATTACTCTATCCTTGCGTATTCCCATTAGAGAAGTCTGATACACATCTGTGTAGAATCAGATTGATGGCTGAATTTCATCAGAGTCACTGGAGGCTTGGACATTGAAATAGTTGGAAGCTCATACAGAACTGCAAGATGAGCAGAAACAGGATTTAGTCTACAGTTACAGTAGTGGCTCTGTGTGGCTCTACTTAGACACAGTAGTGCTTTGAGTTAAAAGCTATGTGTCCATGCTAACATGCTCACATTGACAATGCTAACATGCTGTTGCTAAGCAGGCATAATGGTTACCATGTCCGCCATCTTAGTTAAGCATGTTAGCATGCTAACTAGGGCCTGACCAAATTTTTAGAGCGATACCGAGAGAGGGAGTAAAACAATTCTGATATCCACACAGATTATATACATAACCATGGAGTTTTCCAATGATTCCTTAAAGGTGGTTATCAAACACAAAGATACTGCACATATATAATGGTGGCAGGATATTTTACAGTTTAGCAATAAACATTTTCATCCAAAATGATGTCAGCGCACCGACACAATGAACTTCACTGGGAGTTTGATAAATAGAAATTAATCCAAGCATCTTTTTCTGAATTATGCTTTGTTAAAAAGTTTTCATATCAGCACCTGTTAGACAACATATAAGCAGATACCGAGAGCCTATATCATTCTGTATTGTTACAATCAGCCAACGGATGTATTGATATGGCTCTAATGCTAACATTTACTAATTAGCACTAAACACAAAGAGGCTAATGGGATTGTTGTTTGTTATGCAGGTGTTTAGTGATTAATCAAAGTATATGACGACGTATAATTTTGATTTGATCGTGGGGCTTGATGAAAAGTTAAAGGGATCGGCAAAGTAATTACAACTCATCCTCTAGGGAACATGAATCTTAACCATATCCATGGCAATTCATCCAACAATAGTTGTTAAGACATTTAACTGGCAACCACTGTTGTGAAAATCACAAATAGACAAAAGTCCAGGGCATCTCCAAAGTCGGTAGTCTTCATCTTCATGGGACCATGAATTTTATGCCAAACCATAGAGGAGATAGAGTTAGATATTTCACACAATAACTGCAAAATTGGACCTGCTGATGGCTCTAGAGGATTCATCCTTTGGGAAGCATGGAAGTCTGCTCAAAATTGTATGGCAATCCATCAAATATATGTTGAGATGTTTCAGTCTGGAACAAAATGGTGGACTAAGCGACAGAATGACATTGCCATCCCCAGAGCCATGCTGCTAGCAGCTTCTTCAGTGAGTAAATCTGAGTCCAAGAAAAGAAGAAACTAGACTGAAAATTCAATGATATTACAATAAAAACATCTGTGCGAAACAGAAAAATGAAAGAGCAGGTAGAAGAAACAAGAGTATGTGAGAAAACCAGGAGCAGAGATGGAAGAGAAACAGTGAACGTATCTAGTTTCCCTCTCAAAACCAAATGGAATCCCCCTCTGATTGGCCTGGCCAAGGTAAATGACTGTGTGTGTGTGTCAGTGTGTATTAGTGGGGAAGTATCTGTATACAAGTGTGTGAGTAACTGATGTGTAATCACAGCAGCAGTGCTCTGGTCTTGTTCCCCATCTTCGACTTCTTTTACTCCAGTAGAATCACTGAGTTATGCATGAGAGTTACTGTAGATGCCCCCCAGATGCTGCTAAATTACACGTCAAGTCAAATTTATTTTAACAGAACACATCCAACACACCCTGCTTTTCAGGGACACAAATAACATACAGTAGATAATACAAGTGGGACGAGTTAAATACCATCTGACAAGAATGTCATAGTGTTTCTGAGCCTGAAATGAAAATACAACATGATAATGCTCTTTAATTTAAGTGGAAATGTGCATTTATAGGAAGTAGCAAAGACAGTTTATTTCCTGTCTGCCACTGACCTCATCAGCTAACCCTTGTGCAGCAACAGGAAAAATGTAAAGTGATCTGCATGGTATACTTTGCATTTTTATACATTTTAATACAAGGTTTGATCCAAGTGTGAACCAAAAGTCGGTCAGTAGTCCATTTCTTCTGGCTGTTGTTCTAAGAACCAGATTATTCATAGAAAGGTGGGGTGAGTGATTCTGGAGAAAGATAGTTGATTCATTCCCAGGTTGACGTATATGGACGTTTTGGGTCATTGTTTTTGTTACTTACACCAAACCACAAACCCAAAAAGCTGATGTATGATAACCAGGAAATGAGACTCAACACTCAATCTTTCTGTTTCTCCAGAATCGCCCACCTCACCTTTAACACACAGATTTGTAAGATAACACACAGTTAGGTGTTTTTGTATTTTGCTTTAAACTTTTTTTTTGCCATTCCAGCATCATGGCTTCATGGATGGCGATGTCTGTCTGTAGTAGGGCTGCAACTAAGGATTAATTTTATTGTCAGTTAAACTGCTGATTATTTTTGTGAATATTTCTTCAGTGAAAAAATCGTGAAAAGTGTTTTTCACAATTTCCCAAAGCCCAAAGTAACATCTTGAGATAGTTTCTTTTGTCCAACTAACAGTCCAAAACCTGAAGACTCTTCATTTACTTTCACAAATGACAAAGAAAAGCAGCAACTCCTCACATTTAAGGAGCTGAAACTTGCAAATGTTTGACATTTTTGCTTTCGATTGACTAATCTATTAATTGCCTAACCATTACAGCTTTAGTTTGTTGGTCTGTCCAGTCTGTACCAGACTGAAATATCTCAACAACTATTGGAAAGATTGCCATTACATTTTTTACCGACAATTGTGATCCCCAGAAGATGAATCTTAATGACTAGTGATTCCCTGACATTTCTCTAGTGTTACTATGAGATTTACATGTCTCAACAGCTACAGGATCTATTTCCATGGAACTTGGTACACATGTTCATGTTCACCTCAGGATGTCTTTTCATCTAGTGACATCATCAGGTTAAAATTTCTAGTTATTCAATACTTGGTTCTTGACTTGACCATCAGCCACAATCACACTTTGTGTTTAGCGCTGAGTAGCACATTTTAGAATGCTAACAAACTAAACTAAGTTAGTGTCAAAAATCAAGATATTAGTATTGTCACTGGGAGCATGTTAGCATGCTTAGCATATAGCTCAAAGCAGAGCTGTAGCACTCTTAGTCTTGTTATCCATTAAGAATAAATATCTTAGTCTTGTTATCCATTAAGAATAAATATCTTTAGTAAAAAGTGTTACAAAAAGGTATGTGAGTTAATATATGATAGGTTGGTTATGAAGAAAATGGAGACAACCTCTTGACACTGACATATGCAAGATAAGAGATATGCGACTTGTTACTGTTGTGAAGATCTGCTAGCAAATCATTAATCCTTAAATTCTTCCAGATTTATTTCAAATTATAAAAGATCTCAGTAAACTTAATTTGTTCATGCAGTTCCACTCTGATTAGCATAACAGGAAACATTTAACCTATGAATGAGTGTAATAATTTACCTTCATTTTATTTTTTCTTGTCTTAGAAAAGCATATTTGGACTTTCTCCTTCAGACTGTAAAAAAAATAAGCTGTCCTCCATTTATTTTTCCAGTTGGAGCATGTTTTCATGCTTCTGTTTACACCTAAATGTTCACAACTCAGTGGACTGTCTGACTACCATCTTGTTGCTCTCTGTCTTCTCTGTGTCTCCCTCACCTCTTACTCTCTCTCTCTGGTTGTATGAAGGGTAGGCTTGTGTGTCATAACAGGAGGCTTACTATACTCCATAGTTTTTCTAACCCACACCCTTCCCTGCCTTGCCTCTTCTCTCCCCTCTCCTCTACCTCTTTCCCCTCAGACTGAACTCCCTTTTTCCTCAGAGGTTGCCTTTGGTCACTCTGTTTATCCATATTTTTCAATCCCTCTTCTTCTTCCCCCCATCCCCTCTCCTAAGGCCAAGTGGGGAAATGATAATCTGACTCTGCACTGTAGGTGTACACACAGCTTGCAGCTCCATGTTTTTCATGTTTTTCACAAATTCTATAATGGCTTGCGGAAATAGTCGTATTCTTTACGTCTTGATACTGCACAGTAAGATGAATACTCAAAAGTAGGTCAGCATACAGTATAACATCCTTTAAGAGTTATTTGTCGTATTTACACTTCTGTTTTTGTATGGATAAAACAAACAAGATATAATGCCTTAGGTTGTGATGCTTCCGATGTGCTGGTAGGCAGATTTTGTTATCTTCAGACAAAGCAAGGCTAGCTCTTACCCCGTGTATCCAGTTTTTATGCTAAGCTAAGTTTGCTAGCTGCTGGCTGTAGCTTTGTAATAAATGGACAAATGTAGGAGAGGTATCAATCCTCTCATCTAACTATATAAGCACATAGCAAACCTTTCCCTTGACATCCAGTTCCCTCCTTTTAATTTTCGTGAAGTTGCTTTAAGGTTGGAAAAAACGTGTTTCCCTGGCGAGCTTTGCATTTCATATTATTAATACTGCAGCGAGTGTTGTCTACATCAAGTTTCGGACAGTCTAACCACATTTGTGACCAATTTTGGCCCACCATTGCCCTGACTTACTGTGTCGTGAACAAGTAGCAGGGGTGACATAGTCTCTTGCTCGCTCTCTCTTTCTCTCCTTATGTCTTTCTCTTCTATAAGTAACTCTTTCACCTGTATGTGTTCTAAGGTACGGAAATTTTGCACATTTTTAGGTGACATGAGCTGGTTCTTTGTAGTACTGACACAATTCCGTCGGTACTGTTAAAAGTACAGGGTTCAGTATCAAACTCTGATGCCAATTTAAAAAAAAAAAAAAAAATAAAACATGTTGTCTTTTTTAAACTTTGTCCTTTGTGTAATGATCTCTTGTTTGATGTCTTTCAGAGTTGTGTCAGTGTTTTAACATAGATGTAAAGCATCCGCGGATTTTCACCGGTCCAGAGGACGCTCTGTTTGGCTTCTCTGTTTTACAACATGAATCAGACGGAGAAAAATCGTAAGTGTTTGTCAATGAGCAAATGACAGAGAAAGAGAAATAAGTAAACAGTCCTAATTTGTACACAAAGAAGATGTTTAATGATGTCTTGACGATAAATGACTGTTAAAGGATGCTGGTTGGTGCTCCCTGGGACGGGCCGCCAAACAACAGGAAAGGAGACGTGTACAAATGTGTTGTGGGAGAGGAGAGGAACGCAAATTGCAGCAAAGTGAATCTAGGTGAGAGAAACAAATAATTTTAACAAATCAACTCTCCTCAGGGAAAAATAAAATCTGTCAAGTTTAAACTAATCTGTTTGTCCATCTCAGGTGAGACTGCTCTCCAGAACGTTTCAAAGAACCTGAGGAACTCTCACCTGGGAATGACGCTCACTCCAGACTCACCTGATGGCTTCCTGGTATGTGGTTTTAACACTAAAAACAAGACTTTTTATTTTTGCTTCGTGGGCATTTGGGTTGTGTTTGAAGCCTGAAGGGATGTGGTGAGACCAGGTTGTGTTTGTTTGACAGAATTTTAATGAATCAGCTCTGTTGGTATGTTTTTATTTGACTTTAGAAGTGACCAAGTGCGGTTCACTGATCCCACACTTCCTGGAGACCATTTTGGAGTTTCATATGCACACAAGTCAGACACATGGACTGATTAATCACTTGTAGAATCCAAATGTATTCATTTGTCTCGGAGCAGTTGAGTGCCAGCCTAAGTGCAAACTCGAGTCTCATATCTCAAGTCTTTAACTCTCATACGGACATCTTGCTGTTGCTCTCTAAACTTGATTTCTCCAGTTTTGAGGCTTCTACATTGCAGAGGAACACACTTCAGCCTGGGCCATTAAGCAGAAGTGTGTGTTTTGTATGTTTGTTTGTATGTTAGTTACCGTGTCTATGTTCCTGTGCCTGTTTGTTTGTGTATGCGTCAAGCCAGTGTACTGCTGTTGCGTGTTTTGGATTCAGCCAGGTTTTTACTGCTGCTTCGGGTGTGGAGTCGTGTACAGTTCACGAACGCCATCCAGCTTAGCCCATTTTAGTGTGTATGTGTGTGTGTGTTTATCTTAACCCCAGTGGTCAGGTCTATAACAGGATCGGAATGCGTCTCCGGCCCTTTGTTAATGACAGACCTACCAAAAGCCATAGCACCTCTCCTGCTTTTTCCCTCCTTCCATTCCTCACTCCATCCCTTCTTCTCTGCCTGTCTGTGTGCCTGAGGAGAAACCCGTCTATAATGACAGGGCGAGCAAAACCAGGATGTTTCTCTTTCTCTCGTCCTACCCCCAGTTCACCCCACTTTCTGTCTCTCTTTTGTCTCTCTGCTGCTGCGTGTGCGAGTTTCCCTTTTATCTCCTCTTTCCGCGCTCTCCCCCTAATTCCTCCCTCTTGGTATGAAAGCCAAATAAACGGCTTTGAAGACAGAAATATTTTTATATGGTGGCCCCCTCCCCAACCCCACACTCACCCCCCTACATTTAGCACAATCAGATTTAAATTGCCTTACTGGTCTGGTGTTCCAGCTCTGTTAAACCACTCATGACAACACTGACTGCCAACATGTCAACAATAGTCTCTCTCTCTCTGACTCTCCCTCATTTTTCTATCCACCAAACCACACTATTGTAGTTTTTCCATGACTTATTCCCTCTTATGAGTTGTTTTCCCTGTCTGCCCACATTTAGCCTTTTTTTCTGTGTTTATTTGTGGGTCAACCGACTACTTTCGTCTACGTGTTTAAACCCTTTGATAATAACTGAAAACCACCTACAGGCCTTGTGAGCTGAACACAAACACTTATAAATATAAACCACTCAAATTGACTGTAGATTCTCCCAGAATTGCTTCACCTGTAAGACAGATGCTGATGTATATGTGTTTGTGTGTGTGTGTTTGGCAGGCATGTGCCCCTCTGTGGTCTCAAGAGTGTGGTACGTCTATGTTCAGCACCGGCATCTGTGCCTCTGTCAGCGATGACCTAGAACCAAGAGAGACCATCGCTCCAACAGCGCAAAGTAACCACATATTGGCACACACATTGAGGAGGAGAAACATGCTGCACATGCCTGCTTTAGCTAACCAAATATTTTTAAACTCCCACATATGGCAGGGTGCTCGACATACATGGACATTGTGATCGTGCTGGATGGCTCCAACAGTATCTACCCCTGGTATGAGGTCCAGAACTTCCTCAGCAACATCCTCAGCAAGTTCCACATCAGCTCGGACCAGATGCAGGTAAAAGTACAAGTCGATGTGTGGTTGCACTGCCTATAAATATTATTTACATTGGTAATGGAAAGTTGTGGTTTTGAATTTGAGTGAGTCTCCTATTTAAACCGCTGGAACCCCTCAACTGTTGGCCAAGATAGTAAGACAAGCTAGTCCCTTGAGTGAAAACATACATAGAGTGACACATATAAAAGGACCAATTTGGCAAATTATGACCAGAATGAATTGCTTTAGTAATGTAAAGGGACATGAGCCGAGCTAGCTTGAGGTTTAGGAGGAGTGGAAGTTGGAGAGGGGGGCTGGGGGTCCTGGGACATTATTCTGAGCTAAACAACAAGAGGAGTGAGAGGGAAGATTGGGTTTTGAAAAGGGAGGGTGGGGGGTAAGGGGTAGCAGGCAATGTGAGGTGAAGAGGAAATACCTCTGGTTTTTGAATGAATTCAAAAATTCCCCAAGTGCACTGTTTGCTTTAAGAACAGGATTGGTACTTAAAGAGATAGTTCACCCGAGAAACAAGAGTCTCAGATGTTGCTTTCCACAACTATGAACCAGCACAACCATGAACATATGGCATCGCCGAAATGCTTGAGTGTTTTTTCTGTGCGTTTGTGTGCACATTCAGGTTGGTATACTGCAGTATGGCGAGGTAGCAGTTCATGAGTGGTCTCTGAAGGACTACCAGACCACACAGGAGGTGGTGGAGGCCGCCAAGAACATCAGCAGACAGGAGGGACGGGAGACGCGCACTGCATATGCCATCCACATGGCCTGGTAGGCCTGTCAATCACTGATACTTCATTCTTACTGGCTGATGTTCTTTGTACTAAAACCTACTTGGCTGGCGAACTGGAAACTGTCTGAATGTTTAGATATTGGCATAACATTCTTCAGGATTTTCTCTAAATATATTACTGTTTAACTTATTGTAATAAAATCAATCAGGTCTATTTTCTTCTAGTCTCAGGCTGCTTTTGATTTATGGCTAACCAAGCGATCAGACAAGGATAAGTTGAACAAGTATAACATGGGATACTTGAAGTTGCTTCAATCAATTTGTGTATATATATATATAAATGAGCATAGTGGAAAAACACGCATATTATTATGATAAATCCTCAACTCTGTTCAGTGTTTTAGCATCTTAAAGGTCATTGTTTTGGTTTTACGGCCAGCAACTTTTGGCAACTGCTCTGGTTCACTCTCTCATCAAACTTGTTTCCAGCCAAACCCGGCAGCTGTTTCCACTGAAAAATCTCTATCAAACCCACTGTATACTACTTGCCCTGCATCAAACAGCAGACAGACACAATTAGGAACTAGCTGGTGAACATAGTGGATCATTTAGTAGCTAAAGTGCCAGATATCTTCCCCGGGAGTTGGTGGAGACCATAAACAGTGACAAGGAAAGTGATTATTGGATTTTGCCAAAATTTTTAATTTGCTCGACTAGACTACGTTGATAAATCTTGTCACTTGTCATCATAACATTAGCTAACCTTGGTATGCATGTTCACTGTGTAACATATATAAGTTAGAGTGCATGCATTGTGGTTAATCAGTCAGGCAGTTCAACGTCTTCACTTATTTGTCTCCATGCATTGTTGGTCATGTTTTATCTCGATAATGTACCATATAAAATCAGAGAATACAAGATTCTCTCCCATGCTTGCTGTGGCGTTTTTATCCATCCATAAAAAATGCATTTCCTCGTGTTGAACACTAGGGGGGTACTTTCATGATTACAGATACAAAAGTTTGTCGTCATGAAGGACAGGAATGAGGAAGGATGTTGCTCTGCGCCTGCTGGATGTGTCATTGACACATTCGTTAACATGTTTGCCATATCAACTTTAGTAGAAGATAATACGCCAGTGTTGTTTTTACAGCTTGTTCTGCTGTTAATGCAGATTTAAATTAGAGAAGGTTCTTTTAGCAAATATTATTTTTAAGTTAATAAAGTTCTATTTGGAAGCATGTGCAATTACCAGTTACTGAGCAGAGATATTTAGATAATAAAACCCTGACAAAATGCCCCGACCATCTTTAAAATACTCTTCTTTAACCTACTCCTGGCTGTACTGTTGTCATCACCTTCATGGCTTTTCTTTGCAGAAGTATGTTGGGGGTATTTAAGCTGGTAACCCAAGTCTAAAGAAACAGATCTATAGGTTGAGGTTCAGTGGCTTAATGAAAACCTCAGTCTTAAAATATCTTTCTTTTCAAAATAAAATTCCTGCTTTATTAAAGTCATACCCACATAGAGCACCACACCCAGACCTGATGTGTGGCCACGGCTTCCATTTTGGGATGTGTATCTTGGAGACGCGCGCACACACACACACACACACACACACACACACACACACACACACACACACACACACACACACACACACACACACTCTGATGCATGCAGGTAATTGGAGAGTTCCTGTTTTCTGGTACATTTAAAGGTAAAAAGTTGTAGGAGTTAAGGAGGAATGTTTAAAAGGTAGTTAGTAGCAGTGACTGGAAAATGGAGCCAGTAAAAAAGTGTAACTGTGCCATTAAAACACCAGTGATGGGAAATCCAGACACTACTTCACCTCTCCCACCTGGTCAGATCAGTAGACTCATCAGTGCTCAGGACAAAAACAAGAAACTGAGGAGTCATTTTGAAATCGCAAAAGTGAATGTTTTCTCAAGTGTGTGCGTCAGAGAAAGAAAAATCAAACGGGGGGATACAGTTTTTGAAATAACTGAAGAACTTCTGTTTTGACTCTCTCTCTCTCTCTCTCTCTCTCTCTCTCTCTCTCTCTCTCTCTCTCTCCCTCACACACACACACACACACACACACACACACACATACAGTACAGATGGACAGATAGCAGCACTGGCACTCGGCAGCAAAGTGACGGGGTATAAAAACACTGAGATTAGCTGAGCTGGACTAGTTGGCTGCTGGCTCAGCATGACTGCAGGTGTGGCACAGACTGACCCAGCCTGGTCAGCCAAGTCATACTCCTGCAGCTGTAAAAACACACACGCATACACTTACAGTACATACATGAATGAACACATACACACATATTAAGGGCTCACACCATACACACACCGTATAACTATACTTACCAGGGCTGACATTCATTCCTTGGCTCCCCGAACCTCGACTTTAACCCTGCTCCCTGCATGTTTGACCTTTGACCTTTACCCTAACCTTGTCCTTATTATAAACTTAACCCTAAACCCAAGCACTTAGCCAAAATAGCTCCTAAATATATCTCCCTGGAGTTTTTTGATGATTTTGTTTTTGTGTGGACAATTGGTACACACCGATTGGTGTCGTGATCGTAAGACGGCATAACAACTGGCTCTTTTTAATTAGGGATGTTCCAAACAACTAATTTCCTTGACGTTTAAACTGAAGTTCAAACTGAGATCAGTCAACTTGCAAAATATTGCATTGCTGACGGTTGTAGCTTCATTTTTACATATGATGACATGAGAGTGGTATTGATCTTGATGAATGGAGGAAGTTTAAAGCGCCTAGTATCAGGAAAAACCTCAGGAATAGAGTCCACCTCTGACGAAGAGGCACATGGTATCAAAGTCATTTAATAAAATTTGTTGCATTAAAAGTCCAATTTGTAAGAAAGTTGATTTTTGAGTATAATACTGAGGCTTTGGGATTGTAGGTTGGGTCGGCTGCCATCCCAAAGCGTCAGTATTTGCAGAGTTGGTAATGAGGCTCAAAAATCATCTTTCTTACACATTGGACCATTAATCCGTGTGCTCCAGTATACTTCAGACTCTATTGCTGAAGTTTTTCCTGATACTAGTGGTATTATTCTTCTCATCTAAATCTCTGTGAGAAAGTAAAAGAGTGAATTTCCCAAAATGGCACACATAGTCTTTTAAAGTGCTTTGCTTCAGCCTTTAAAAGAACAGTGTTAACACAGTTTTAAAAGAAAACCTTGCTTATAATGTAAAAAAAGTGTTAAGTTTGACTGGTTTGAATGCAGAGTAGTTGACAGACTCATGCATAGACATCAAACAGCCCTCTACAATTGGATTAGCCACTGATTTTTATATTGCTCCACCCGTCTCAGACGCTCTCACTCACTCACCCACACACAAACACACGCACAAAAGTACACTCACAGACCGCCATGCCGTGTCATTACCACACTGCTGTGACTCCATAAAATGGGTTGTAAATACAGGCAGGCGTCCCAATTAGCTCCACTCACTTTCTCTCCTCTTTTATCTCCCCTTCCCTCTTTCTTATCTACTTGTGTCTTTCATCCTAAGTTTTCATAGCTTCCTCCTGTTCCTCTTTTATTCTTCCACTCGTACCTGTTTATGTCCGTCTTGTCTTGTCTTTTTTGTCTCTGTTCTGTTCTCTACCACGTTTCTTCCTGCTTTTATATAGCTTTTTCTCTCTTTCCCTCGCTTTTTTTATGTGACTGTATACATCACACAGTCTTGATACCACATCAAAGCAGGATTAACACTTCTCAGTTGTTATTTTTGGCTTCATTTTACTGTCTTTTATCATTCTTTTAATTTGCATTCCCACTCCCTTTCTTTCCCCTTTGGTCTTTTCTGTTTTTCTCCATTTTTGCTAGCTACCTTTCTTGTCTTATCAGACTTACTAGTTACCTGTTTGCTATCTTTCTTTTCTCATCTCCTTCAGTCGTTCACTCATCTATTTGTCCGTAACTTTCCTCCTCTACTCTGTTTTCTCCTCTCGGCTCCCTGTGTAATTTGCAGACTGCATAGGGGAAACGGTTGTTTTTAACTCTGAGTTTCTTGTGGCTGACCACGATGTTATATTTAGGCAAGGGCTGGAGTTGGGCCTGAAAATGACTGAGTTCACTAGCAGTGACTACTCTTCCCAGTTCTGTGTGCTTGTGTGTGTGTGTGTGTGTGTGTGTTGGTCTGAGGCTTACCAACTCTATTCAATGCTTGAAGCAGGTCCCACTGAGAACAGGTTTCCTGCAGACAAACAGGGTGCGGCTTGGGTCTGTTCGTGTGTTTGTCATTTAGGTTTCCTCTTTGTATCATGGCACAACTGGATGGGAATGCACAGATGCGGGCGCTGTGTGCAGTGACACATGCGATGACCAAGTTGAGTCAACTGGCAGCTAATGTATGTGTGTCAAGTATGACTAATATAGATGTGGCCAGGTCCAGTTGTGAACTTAAATCCAATGTCTCAGTGTTTTACTGGCAATTCATTTTCTCAGAGATGGACTTGAAATTGTATATTATCTTATAGGCGTTTATGTTTATTTCAGATTTTAGGAAACCAAGTGCCTGATACTCCCTGGTGTCCTGCCTCTCCCTCAGGCTCTTTCACTCCTTGTATTTTCCTTCTCTTTCTTTCTTGCTTTCGCTGTTGTGATTTAAGATCATTCGGCTGGATTTTTTTTAGCAAACTAGCCTGACATTCTTTATCTCAGTCTGCCCTTTCTTTCATCATAGCACGGAGGCGTTCAGCACTGAGCGTGGAGCCAGGGACGGCGCCACCAAGGTGATGATTGTAGTGACGGATGGAGAGTCGCATGACGGGGAGGAGCTACCAGAGGCTTTGGAGGAGTGCGAGAACAGAAACATCACCAGATACGCGATCGCTGTGAGTAAACCTCATCAAGTCTCGATGGGTTGTTTAAATTTAAGAAAGTGAAATCTTAAAGAATCACAGTTGATTCAGGAGTGTTTTTTAAACATGAAAAGAGTGAAACTATTGTGAGGAAAAAACACAAACAACTAACCTACATTATCAGTGGGGTGTGCATCCCTGACATTCCTCACACATTGTGTGAAAGTGGTACAGTGACCATCTACACCCTAAAGCGACCACACAATACCACCAACACCACACCCCCAAAAATAACATCTCCAAATTACAAAATGAACCCCTTGGGGGCACTAAAATAGTCCAGTAGGAACAAAAACTCTTCCTTTCCAGCCCCGCCCGACCCCCTCAACAAAGACACACACTGAGTGGTGGCATGGTTTTAGTGTCAGTGGGGCAGACAGAGTCTACTGGCAGGACTGGTTGCAACCCCTCCCTTCCCCACAAGAGAAGCTGAGGATTGTCCAGACTCCACTAGAACCACAGAAGAGGAGATCATGAGCCAACATGGAGCAGGAGTGGCAAAGTGCCGGCATAGAAATATGTATAGACCTACTAATCTATGGATGGAGAAGTTCAATTAGGCCTGTTTGGAAAGCCCTGATGTTGAAATTATTATAGAGTTTGGTTAGTTTGTAGCTAGAAAAGACCTGGATCTCATCAAAAATTCAGCTGTGACTTCCAGAAACCGTCTGTCATACTGTCTTACTAACGGAAGACATCCAAAGAAATTAAGCGCACTCTGTCTTTATAGCATTGGCTCAAACAGCTGACAAAATGCATAGCTGAAATTTCTGCTGCCACGCTAACACAACAGTGATGAGAGAAATTGATTTTGTGGTTTTAACACCACAGATTAAATTCTCCATTGTGTTGTATTGGAGTGGAGGCAGAAATCTGGCTATCGCTGCTGAATACCTCAAGAGAAAGGAGAGAAATTAAAAAAAAAACTGTTATGTCACACTGAGGGTCGGGCAGCTGGTCCTCAAAAATTTCCCCACCCTTTGGCTTCCACAGTTTTTGGCTTAGTAGGCTGAAATCTGGCATGGAGATCAAGTGTGTATGTTTGGATTCATTCCAATTGGCCAAAAGGGGGTGTGGTTGGCATGGCCTATAATAATAGCTATTGCCAATCTGAGATTGTTTTCCCGTGATCCAGGTGAACTGACCCTTTAAAATGCTGTGCTACTCTTAGTTCTAAATCCTGACCATCCCAGGTGAAACAGGGACAGGATAATCTCTTAAAACGTGTTGTTATGGTCATATCACTGTGCTGCATAGATCACAGCTCTGTCTGATATTTGCACAACATAATGCTAGCTCAATGAAAGTTTAAATTTGAGAGAAGGAAACAGACAGCCAGAGACAGAGTCAAGGTGTGGACAGAGCAGAAACTGTACACGCAGCCTAACAGAAACAAAAACTGAAGAAAACAAGCCTGAATGAGGAGGAATTTTGTGGTTGAATGTTTGCCTTAAATGTCAAAGTGATGACAGGTTGGTAGTACTTGTAACAGCAGCCTCATATTTTGATGCTGCTCTCTGTGCTGCTGCCTGTGTGTGTGTGTGTGTGTGTGTGTGTGTGTGTGTGTGTGTGTGTGTGTGTGTGTATGTGTGTGTGTGTATGTGTGTGTGTGTGCGCAGTGAAAATGGCTCACAGGGGACGTCAGAGCTTTCAAAACAAGAGTATGGTCACTACAGACTGTGTTTTATACATCAGTGAGGGTTAGAGGCTGTAAGTGTGTGTTTGTGGGGGACAAGTTTCTGCGGAGCCATGTATGAATGTAGGTATGTAGGTACATATGTATGTACATTCATATATATACATATTACGTTTCTAAATCCCTTAAATCTGGATATGTGCTTTATATTTTAACACAACTTTCTCTTTAATGTCTTCTTTCTCTGTTCATGACTCTGTAAAAACAGACAGCAGTTGGCAGCCTGAGTGGAATTTCTCAGTTTCTATAAGATCTTAATGTACATATGTATATGTAGGCACTCTTCTCGTTACACACTACACCCCTCTCCATCCACTACCCTTTGAAAACAGAGGATTTCCTTAGTTTGCTTGGCAGCTGGAGTCACAGGGGGAGATTCTTGGGTTTGGTTTCTCTTTTGGAATTTTCTCATTTGTACTTCAGGCTTAAAGCCATCGGCCACTGCTGCTACAGTATATCTTACTCATCAGTCATCTCTTCACCTCACAGCTAGGCCTGTGCTCCTCATTTACAAGTCTCTGGTGGCTACCGTTTCCTCCGTTCTTATGTTTTCCAGTCAATTTGTTGGCTTTAGGTATGGCTTAATTGCTAGTAAACTACACAAGCAATGAAGTGGGTGTATTTTCATTTTATTCACAGTTCAATCATGCTGTTTCAGGCAGTGATAGAAGAGTTATTCAGAACCTTTACTTAAGTACTGATACAACTATGTGAAAATACTACACTGCAAGTAAAATCCTGGTATTATTAGCAAAATGTATTTTTAAATGTCCGAAAACAACTAGAATTCTGTTCAAGAAAAACAGCCCCGTTTTTGGCTTTGAGACAAGGCAATGCCCAACTAATCCAAGAGGCTTTTTAAATAGTTTATTTACCTATAGAAATGGGAGAATTTTCTCTACCCTAAGAGGAAAACAAAAAATTTAAATGAAAACCACAGAATTTGGAGTTTTCAGCTTTCAGAGATATGTAGTGGAGTAAAGCACATTTTTAATCTTAGTATATAAAAGTATTAAGTTGCATAAATTGGAAATGCTCAAGTAAAGTACAAGTAAATCACTTGAGTGAGGCTACAATCCAAAACTGACTCCAGGTTACTTGTGTGCTACTTCAGAGTACATGTTGGTGGTGCTTGCTCTCACTTTTCCTCCCCTCAAACTTCTATGATGAAGACACAGCTGTGTTGAAACGTTTGTCTGTTTGTACAATTAAAGGCTGCAAATCAATCAGTGCTCAAACTGGGAAGCACCTGATTCAGGCAGCCAAATTCACCTACATACTGCTGGACGATGCACAGGGAACCTTGTTTCATCTTCCTCTCTTCACTGTCCTTTAGAAACATGGAGAAGTAATTCCTCTGATTCATGCCAAAAAGTCTGTTTATGCTCTCTGTTTTTCTCACTTTCACCCCCTGTCTCTGCATCCAGCTTAATCCCTCAATGTTTTATTGAGCTTGTATTATCTGCTTATTCATTTACCGTATTCCCTCTTTTTTCCCTCTCTCTTTCTCTCACGCTGGGTTCCAGGTTCTGGGTCATTACATCCGCCGGCAGCAGGACCCTGAGACTTTCATTAGTGAGATCAAGTATATCGCCAGCGACCCTGACGACAAATACTTTTTCAATGTGACTGATGAAGCTGCGCTCAATGACATTGTAGACGCCCTAGGAGATCGTATCTTCACTCTGGAAGGTTTGTGGATGAATGAAAAAAAGAAAGAAAGCACCAATGTGCAGTTCTAAAGCATAAAAATAAAGATATTTAATGTCTAATGTGTGTATAAAGTTGAGATTTTTACAGTTGAGAGAAATATTTTTCATCAAGTTACAAAATCTAAATACTGTGAGGACTGTTTTAAGATGATAAACTTCAATCACATGTCAACCACACTCTGCATTAGAGCACAGATTTATTGATGTCAACCAGAAAAATCATGTGTAAAATTAATTCAAAACTTTGATTATTAGCTGTAGTGTGTCATATTATGTGACTTATCTCTTGGGACAGTATTTTCAAATCAACTCTGTTGAATGTTTGATAATATACACAATAAAGTAGTGAATACACCTAGTTTAGTTAGTTATCTTTATTTACATGCATGACAGCAATTATACCAACAATTGTTTTATTTTAAGTCACTTATGCGAACAGTTTTTCATATATAAAGACAGTGTTTTTATGCTTATCTTGTATTCATAGAATAATATACACACCTTTTATTTAGCTCCCTGCTGACAAAGTAATTCACACTTTTTACTGTAACACTGTCCAACTAATCAACATATTTTGATTATAAATTACATCTATAAGTCAACCAATATAAAGGAAACAAACATGAGGATACAAAAACACTGAAAGTACAGTCTAAGAATGAAATACAAGAATATGAGACAGAAGTGGAGAAAGAATATTTAAGAGGGAGGAAGTGAAGTAGGATTGGGTCCATGTGAGAAAATAAACAGTGGTCCTGCAGAAAAAGCATAAAAAGGAAAAGAAGGTAGAAGGAGTGTACGGTTATCACAACAGTTGCGGGAACATGAGAGGAAGGCTGATGAAAAGTGCTGCCACCTCTTAAATGTCTAGGGAATGAGAGAGGAAGGGACAGGAGGAAAGGAAAGGGAGAGGCATGTCTGCCACCTGTGGTCCTCATGTTGAGTGAGGGTGCAAACAATGCCATCTAGATCAGATCCTGAGAGGGAGAGGAAGGAAGGGAGGAGGTGTGTGAAGAAACTTGACTTGCTGTGTCTTTCCCCTCATAGGAACGCTGGGCTACAACCAGAGCTCGTTCCACATGGAGATGTCTCAGATCGGCTTCTCCACACACACACTGGATGTAAGTCCGGTCAGCTGTAAGCAGCTCATTTTAGTGTGAAGCTCATGTGTTTTATCTGTTTGTGTCCATCTGCGTCCTTCTCTGCTCTTCAGGATGGCATCCTCTTTGGGATGGTGGGCGCCTACGACTGGGACGGCGGAGTGTTGAAGGAAGGGACCAACGGACGCATCATGCCACCCAGAGAGGCTTTTGAAAGCGAGTTTCCACTGGAGCTCAAAAATCATGCTGCTTATTTAGGTACCTATATACAGTATCACACACAATGAACATGATGATGCCAAAAGGATCATACATGTGGATTTTGCAGGTTACTGCATTACACTGATTATTGTGTTGTTGTGTGGGTATTGCTTCGACTGACCGTGAACTTAGTGTAAAAATAAGTCTGCAGTATAACAGTTTGTTCCAAATGGACACAAACTCCTGTCTCCTAGGTCCGGTGCTTAATCCATTTAGCCACAACAACCTGTTCCAAATCCAGATTTCATCGCTTTTTACTTGGTAATTATGATGTCATGGGAGCATTGTAAAAACCAAACTGCTTCAGAGGAGGCTGAAGTCAGACCACACGTTAAACTGAGTGAACACGTAACCTGATGACGTCAACGTCTGATGACGTCAACAAGATGTGACTCAGTACTTAACTAATTTCTTTGGAGGTTCATTTTCATGGTCAAAATGGTCATAAGACAATCAAGTACACTGATTTTGTGGTAATGGATTAAAACATTCAACAACACCAGTATGACTCTGAAACGCTGTCTATGTGTTTTCAGGTTACACAGTGTCATCTGTGATAGTTGGTGACTGGAGGAGGCTGTACTTAGCTGGCGCTCCTCGGTTTAAACACAAAGGCAAAGTCATCCTGTTTGAACTCAGTGATGAGGGCGATGTCAACATCGTACAGGCCCTCAATGGAGAACAGGTAAAGTCTCTTCTCTCTCTTCAGTCACTTTTATTTCCTTATTTGTAGCAGACAACAGAACAGCAGGAATCTCACTGTGTTGGAGATTAAAGTGAGGGCTCCACCTGCTGGCAGAAAGCTAAAGAAGCATGTCTCTGTCTGTAGATTGGATCTTACTATGGCAGCGAGGTGTGTGGGCTGGATATCGACAAGGATGGCATCACAGATGTTCTCCTGGTTGCAGCGCCAATGTTCCTCGGCTCAGGAAACAAGGAGGCTGGTAGAGTCTACATCTACACCCTCAGTGGGGTAAGACAGCAGTGGCACTGATCACTCTTCACCTCATTGATTATTATGAAACCGTTATCAGAATACACAATATTTGTCAATTTCTTGTCAGGTTTCCATTGCAATTTTCTCAAAAAACTGACATAAATATCTATATTTCCCTTGGACTGTATCCTGTTACCTCCAACTCTTCCTCCCCTCCTCCTTCTCTTCTCCCAGGAGGAGGTGTTTGTATCTAATGGCACTCTGAAGTCTGATGAAAAGTCCCAGGATGCCAGGTTTGGTTATGCACTGGCAGCTGCTCCAGACCTCAACCATGACGGCTTCACAGACCTGCTGGTGGGAGCCCCGCTGGAGGACGAACACAAGGGGGCCATCTATGTTTACCACGGTGACGGTATTTACATCATCCACAATTACAAGCAGGTACTTTTGCATTATTTTGCCTACATTTAGATTTTCACTGATTTGCAATCAAATTAATTCTCTGCTCTTGTTTCTGCCTCTCAGCGTATTCCAGGGTCATCAATCTCCCCCTCCCTGCAGTATTTTGGCCGAAGCGTGAGTGCTCGGTTGGACTTGGATGGAGATGAGCTGATAGACTTGGCAGTGGGAGCGCAGGGCAGTGCTGTGATGCTCAGGTGGGTAGAGGAAGAGTTGGGAAGGGAGGGAAAGGCATTGCCAGAATTTTTTTTATTTCATAGCTACAGGCACTGGAAGATAATGAAGCTCGAGAATACATTAAATGCATCGCCTTGTTCCCATATTGAAGGTGCAATATGTAGTATCTTTCCAGGAATTTGAATTTCAAACATTCAATCAAAAAAGATATTTGCACATCCAACTAACTCAAATGCAGGTGCGTTGGAAAGTGTCACTTTGATCGAAAGAAGAGCTCTTAGTTAGCATCACAATTTATTAATTTTACTGACGTTTCAGTCACTCTTGACATTCCTCAAGTGTTACACTGATGAATATTGTGATGCTATGCTTAGCATCACAATGTGCAGGATCTTTTTTTTCAAGTTTAAAACATTCAAAAATTATCACAATTATCAACGGAATGTGATGAAATGTCAGTTTTGATGTTGTGTCATCTCCGTGTTGCAGAGATGTCTAATGAAGTTTGCATGCTAACCAGCTAGCCCCGGTCCTTCCTGTTTTGTAATAGCACTTTGTACCTCAAGACGCACTTGTCCGATAGTAAGCCCCTTGTAGTTACATCTAGGAGATGTATGCAATAACAGATTTCACAAGTTCTCAGAGAAACGAATAAGCTTTTGCTTTTGTCGTTTATTTTGCTCTGTTCTGTACACGCAACATATATTGCGCGTTTGTCCGTCCTAGGAGAGTGATTCCAACCCTGTGGCTCTTCTTGAGGTTTATTCCATTTTATTTTTTTTTTGCTACAGGGGTTTTTTTTTACGGTGGGGGGATTTCTCCACTCTTTCCTTTCCTAACCAAGGTCTAAGCAGGGAGGATGTCATTCACTGTACAGATTGTAAAGCCCACTGAGGCAATGAGATTGTGATTTTGGGCTATTTAAATAAAACTGACTTAACTTGACTTGACAAGTTAGGGCCACTGGCTGCACAGCTAGCATGACAATGGCAGCAAGTAGCCACAGCTAAAGATACCTACAGCAAAGAGAATAGTTAGCAGAAGTTAGCAGTTCCTCTGGTGATATGCTGCTCCCTATTTGTTTGCAGTGCCCTTCAACAGGTGGCTAATTCTTATATATTGCACCTTTAAAGACAATAATAAATTGTACAAAAAGAAAACCCTTTTTAATTTTCTATCTACTGGTTTCTATATTTGTGTGGTGTTTAAGTCAATTTGTAAAAGTCAAACCTGTTTTCATCCTCCACTGTCCCTTCTGTCTCCAGCTCTCGAAGCATAGTCCAGATCAATGTGAGTCTGTCCTTCCAGCCGCACTCCATCAACGTCATCCAGAAGACCTGCCAGAGGGGCAGCAGGGAATCTGCCTGTCTCAATGCCACCGCCTGCTTCACCACTGTCTCCCGCTCCCCCGGACCCCACAGCAATAGCTTTGGTATGACACTTTATATTTTCCATTACCCCCAAATTCACTGGCTTTCTCTCTCTAATCCTAAGTGACAGTCGCAGTGAGTGTCGTGAATTGGCCCGGCTCACGAATGATTAGAATGGGAATTTTCCAACACTCACCATCTGCCTGCTCCCTCCTCAGATCTGTGGGTGTCGGCCATGTTGGACGACAGGAAGTTGTCTGCGCGGGCACTGTTTGATGACAGCTCCCACCGACAGACCCAGCTGGCAGTGCGGGTTCACACAGGAAAAACTCTCTGCTACAAACTGCCTTTCCATGTCTATGTGAGTGCACACATGAAGTTTGACTTTAAAACATTCCTACACATAAAACAGGACAAACAAAGTGCTTGCATTTCATTGCTGACATTTATTCATCTTTGTTGTAGGACACAGCTGATTACATCCGTCCAATTAGCTTCTCGCTGCGGTTTAAGATCAACGATACAGAGAGTGGTCCAGTGTTGGATGAAGGCTGGCCAACAACTGTAAAGAAATCTGTGAGTGGCACTGACTGCTCTCATTTGTAGCTTTCTTACTGCATCACAGATCCTCCGTCTTTAATCCATCAAACACGCTGTCCTCTCCACGTGTACTTCCTCAGATCCAGTTCTTTAAAGACTGCGGTGAGGATGATGTGTGCACAACAGACCTGGTGCTGCAGGCTCATATGGACATCTCTGGGACAAGGTACAGATCTGAGATATTCGTCTGATCTCTTTTCTGTCAGATCGACTCTGTTGTTAGATTTTAGTGAAATTGTCATTGTGTTTCCTCCACAGACAGAAGCCTTATGTGATTCGCAGCCCTCGTAGGCGTCTGGCGGTGGAGGTGCAGCTTCAGAACAGACTGGAAAACGCCTACAACACCAGCCTGACACTGCACTATTCCCGCAACCTCCACTTCTCCAGCCTCAGCATTCGGGTAAACTAACACACTTACAGCTAAAACAACACATGTAAATCTCCATATACATTTACACAAACAAGCCAACATACAATTTCTGATTCTTTCTTTTCTCTTCATGTAGGAGGATACCCACTTTAAGATTGAGTGTACAGCACTTGGTGCCAACAGCCACTCGTGTAACGTCAGCTATCCAGTATTTCGCTCCCAGTCAAAAGTATGTCCGCACTGAGGAAACCGCTCCATCACTCTCTCTCGACTCAGCCCACTCATACTTCACTTCCTCCAGGTGAAATGTGTCACTTCAGCAGCCTTCTCTCTCTTTTTTTGTCTGCAGGTTAACTTCATGTTGGAGTTTGAGTTCAGCTGCACGTCTCTGCACAGCAGAGTTCAGATGAAACTTCATGCTGCCAGGTAGCACAAGTTCTGTTTTCTCCATGCACACATTTCACAAATACTGGAAACTTGGAAGATTGTTTCTGCAGCAAACGAGACAACGAGATTAAAAACGCACTCTCTTCTCCTTCTGCAGTGACAGTGTGGAAAGAGAAGATACTTTGGGGGACAACAGTGTTCAGCTGCAGAGTTTTGTTCAGTATGAACCCGACGTGTTTGTTAGCAGGTCTGTGAGTGCAGCATACTGTATGTATTAGTCAGCAACCAGATATAGAGAGGTGAAGTCCTTCCCATTCTGGTGGACTGCCATGGAACCTTATTTCAAATATTATGTACAGTAGTCACTGGCACGAGTACATTTTTCTTTTTTGATCCTGTTTGATTTGATGTTTATCAGTTTAAAAGATAATTTTCCAAGTACAAAATTGCAGTTTGGCGTAAAACTGTTGATGTATAAGACTGTGAAAATACGTAATTAGAAAGACTAAACACCCAAAAGTCGTGTAAGTGATGCAGCGATGAAGGCTGACTGTTTAGCGCCTCACGTCTCCTGCGTCTCGGCCAAAAAGCTGTACTTTTACACTTCTACACACCGCAGCGACTACAGACGAAAGCCAACAAGCTCGAACGTTCTGCACCTGTGTGAAAGGGAAAACCTCTCTGCGGATATATGTACAATCTGTTAGTATGATTAAGCAGCATTTTTTTTAACACCATTCCCGCTAATACAGCCTCTTCTAATGGAGAATATGTCTGATAAAAAGTTGCAAATGGCACTGTGAAGAGGCAGAGGATTACAATAAGGAGTAACCTTGCTAAATGGATGAGATCGTGGACACTACAGCAATAGGCTTTCTTTTCTGTTTCTCTTTTCATGCACTGATCAGCTTACCTGAACAGCCGTTCAAAGGGATTTCTTTCACAGACGAGAAGCCGCTGATTCTATATGCTGCCAACAAGTGCTATCCAGAGCCATGGACGCTCACTGACGGCCCCAACAATGCCTGACGTGCAACCGACAGCCTGGTGTGTCAGGGTCTCTCTTCGCTCTTAAGAAATCGAATACTGCAGCTGTCACCATGGCCAGACTTGCAATGAACTTTTGTTTTTTTTAATCTTTTTATACCAGGTGAACTCTGTCAAGTTGGTGTTGGTAATGTATATTGTGCGAGATGGGAGATGTAGTTCACTGAGCAGTTTCGCACAAAACTCAATAGTCCTTTACTGTCTTTACGCCAAACTGTGACTTTCTTGACTTTAAATATCAATTCAAGCAGGATCAAAAAAATTGTCTCTTGCCATGAACTACTATACATATTTTTCCTAAATAAGATCCCATGGGGCAAACTGAAAGGGAAACTTTGAATACATTTTGTATTTATGTGCTCTTTTTCTTGTTTTTCTGTGCAGTGACTCTAATTTGAACCGATATGAGGTCCACCCCACTCGAACCGTATCAGAGGCAATTGGACCAGAGTTCTACACACACCTCAGGGTAAAGCTATGGCCCACGTGCTCTGTTTTATAAACCCCTGACTTTAAGTTTTTGTATTGCTCCCAGTAAATAACATAAATGAGTCATCAGTCTAAAAAAAACAAGACATGGCAAAATCTGAGCATTTTCTGTTTGTGTTTGTAGCTGCAGAACCTTGGCTGTTACTCTGTGAGTAATCTGGAGCTCAGGCTGCATCTGCCCTCTGTGGCTGTGGGAGACAGAGTCTTTATGACTGTCACAGAGGTCTTTTCATACAACGTGAGTGCTGCTGCCACGTGAGTGTTTTTATGTCTCCCTTTTAGATCATATTTGACGTGTTTAAATTGTCCCGTAGGCCACAGGAGTGAACTGCAGTGTTCTGAGCGATCTGGCCCAGCTGAAGGCCAGACAGAGAGATGTCCGCCCCCTTCATCCTGAAGACATGATGCAGAATGACATACTGGTGAGGCCCCTGGTGGCACAGCAGCTACTGAACACTGTGCAGCGTCAGTACACATGTTAACATGCTGTTTGTTTGTGTGTTAAGAACTGCAGCAGGTCCTGGTGCGCCGAGGTCGTCTGTGAAGTCCAGCAGCTTCTGAGAGGGCAGGCCGCAGTCATTCGTGTCAGCCGCCGAGTTCATGATGATTTTTTCAGAAAAGTGAGTCACACAGCTACACGAAATGCTCATTTCAGCCCTTTTTGTCTGTTGTATGACTCAAACACTGGTCATCATCACCTCTGTGTTTCTTTTTGTAGGCCAAATATAAGTCAGTGAGGATAATAGGCACCTATCACCTCGCAGCTCAGGAGACAAACCTTATCACACTCGGCACAGGAACAGTCTGGAGGGAGGTAAGAAGACTGTAGCGAGGTTATGAGCGGCAGAATGGAAATGGCTTTTACATTCTCTAATCTCTCCCTTCATCTGGTTTTCTTCAGACTGTACTGGAGGTGCTAAAGGGCCGAGCTATTCCCATTTCGCTGTGGATTCTGATTGGCAGCATCATTGGAGGCTTGCTGCTTCTGGCCCTTATAATTTTCATACTATGGAAGGTATGTTCGTGTTACAGTTTCCTTCAAATTTCTTCAGGAAAATGAATGTTTCCAGAGAGTGTATTAATCTCTTTCTCACTTCCTGTCAGCTGGGATTCTTCACACGCAAACAGAGAGGAGAGGATGAGAACCATGAGGACTGAGCCAAACTTTTGCAGCCATGACGACAACAGTCATTTGCCATGATAACTACCAGGTGCAGAGTTGCGTCCTGGGCTGCAGTCAAATAGTCAAAAACTTTTACTACCTTCTCTTAGCATTAGGAGAATTCAGCCAGCTCTTACTATTGCTGCCACTTATTTCAGGTTCATTTCTCTCAGTCAGGAAGCTTCTTAACCAAAAAAAAAAAAAAGACTATTCGACTGCAGCCCTGGGATTGGACTTGACACACAGACTCAACAGGGACCAGGACCAAAGAGAGCATTTGAGGGTCCAACAGAAATGCACTACCCACTATTTCCAGGGTCGGGAGCACTTATGTAAATAATCTTTTTCTAATTTTAAGGAAAAAAAACAAAGTGTATTAAACCACAATCCTTTTATTTAATATACAGATTTGTTCATGGTTTTACATTTCCAACGATCACTTTGTCCAGTGTTTGTCTTACATGTTTGTGTTTGTTCTTTATTTGAAATTAAAACTGTTGAAAAGAAGTATTCTTGTGCTCAGTTTATTCATTTACTGATGTATGCAATAACAACAAGCAAAATAATCAATTTCAGGTTATATATCACTCTAAACTGAAAGACTCCAGTCATATAAACTATAAAACCAGCCATATTGGACAGCATTCATACATGAAAAGTAAAGGCAAAACTACGATGTGTGAGTTGTAGTGACTCTCAGCTTGTGACAGTAGAGTTGACGTATGATTCCAGTAGAAAGATGGTTTCATCCACCTGGTTCTCTGCTGAATCTAACCTGCAGGGGAAAACAATAATAGTGAGAATAGGAAGACAAACACACGAAAAAGGAAAATGTAGTTTTGTTTTGTGCCCCTACTTGTTGATATGAAGCCGTAAGGACTCCAGCTGTTGCTTTTCAGGAGCGGTGATCATCTCCTCAACCTCCGTCAGCTGCTCAGGCTCGGCCCCACTGGCCTGCAGAGATGCTAGAATGGCCTCGATTCGCTGGGATTTCTCCAGCAGACGCCTGTCAGTCAATCAGAAAACTAATCAACCACTGATCTGTGACAGTGTGTGAGTCAGGCAAAAGTGGAACGTGAAATAATCTGGTGTGCAAGAACAGAGATGCAGAAAACCTGAACTCACTTGCTCTCTTTGGTCTCAAACAGCCGCCGTTCTATGAGGTTGGCTACTGTCTGCATAGAGACGAGACATTAGTGACGGCAAAAGCAGTGTAAAAGACAAAAAGTCATTAGTAATCCTCTACTATCCAAAGCTCTTTTTTTTTTTTTTTTTTTACCTTGTAGCAGTTCTGAAGCAGCATTCGTGCAGTTGGGAGTTGGTTGACAGTGTAAAGATAGAATGTACGGGAGGGAGCGTAGTCAGGAGTCTTTGGGATTTCCTGAAGAATACAAAAATAGAACGAGTAGGTAGATTAAAGAACAACAAATGTGGCTGCTCCTTCCAATTTGACGACTCGTATAATCTGAGTATGCCTGTTGCAGCGGTCATAATCAGTGAAACTGCAAAATGGTCACTTTTATTAAATTGTTGCATCATTGTCCACAGAATAAAAGATGGGGCCAAGATGCTTGAGGGTCCACTTTTAAAAATACCTCATTGACTTATCTTTAAAAAGTGTGCCAAATAATTTTCAAAGTAGGTTTTTGGATCAGATATTTTTGGATTACTCCTACTCTCCAGGCAGCAGAAAATTGGTCTTAAGAGACTTGAAACTTGCTTTGTATATTTAAATTCATCACAGCGATCAGCATGTCTTCTTATTTTTGTCAAACTTACAAATTATTTCTGGCAACAGCTTCAAGCAGAGGACTGTTTTGGAAGCTCTTCCTTCAATCAGATTTTAAAGTTTAAAAGATCAGAGTTGGGTAATAGCTTAATAAACGCAAAGAGATGAATTTTGAAAGCATCTTCTGTACCTGCAGCTGGACCAGGTTCTGTGAAAGCAGCGTGTATAACATGTCTTTAGCCTCTTTGGCTGGGATCATGGCAAAATCCTCCACCTGCTTCTGCTCCAGGTGACGTTTCCTGAGAAGCAGACGGAAGATGCGCGCAGACCGGGATCCAAATCTGATGAAAGCAAATTAATGATGAGTCGCTGATTGGACAATGGCATGTATACACAATTTAAAAATCACACACACTCACCTCTCCTGTACTACAGACTCAAGCGTGGCCCGAGCCAGATTGGCCAGAGCTCTGTGCAAATCTATGAGGTGAGTTAAGAAAAAGCATCCATGCCGTGTGTTTCATGAATTAAATAGCAAAACAGTGTGTCGGTTTTCAACAAAAACCCTCTCAATGGAAAAGGATACTGACGACGTACATCCCTCCTCCACTTTCCCCAGCCTTCCCCACAAACTCCATCTAGGAAAAGAAAAGAAAAATTAGATCAAAAGTAATCTTGTAGATAAAAATTAATAGCGGAAAATGTGACGCGTTTTGCAGAGGTCATACCGGGTCATCAACCAGTAGCGTGAGATACTGGTCCAAGATGGGTCTGGCGATGTTGTAACTACTTGGGAGGGACCTGAAGATCTCATTGGCTGAGAGGGGTTTTGTGCAGGTGGCTGTTGGCGACGTCGTCACCTCACTCATCCTCAGCATCGTCCTCACTATCTCACTGCTGGTCTGAGTTATTAAGACGCAATATAAAAAGACAATCGTTAGAATCATAAACAACCATTATAAATAATAATAATAATAATAATAAATAGCATATTTCTCTAAATGACTACTCCTTATATAATATATTTTAAGCATCCATGTGTGACTCTGACCTGGTCCAGTTTGTTGGCAACAGCACTGATGATGGCCTGGTCTCTGAAGTGGAGATGGAACCTCTCAAAATTCACCTGCCAGTAAATCCCCTCATCACCATGTGTCTGAGCAGAACAGACAGACATCAAGAGATGGAAGGTCATACAAAAGATAATATGTCTTATGTAAGAGACAGGGAGTTTTAAAAGTGCAGCAAAGAAGCCTAACTAACGGGCTCCAAACACCTACCTCTGAATCTATTTTAGCCCTCTTTGAACTCCTTTGGTCCTCTCCATCCTCATTGGACAGTCTGCGTTTGCCTTTCCCTATGAGTGTCATGTGAGGCACCTTGTAACAGTCAGGGAAGCTCTCTGCTGAGGGCAGGGTGGTGCTCACAGGGGCAGCAGGAGTACCGGGCGTTGCAGGGTTAGCTGGAGTAGCTGGAGTAGCACTGTTTGTTGTTACTGCTGCCGCCATTGGAGGGCATCGCTGAAGAAAATGAGTCTCCACCAGTTTGGAGAAGGCGGAAGACACTTCACTGAAATCCATGCTGCGACCCTCTAGAACAACAGGAAATACAAACATGCCTTCACAAAACAGTGGGAGACACAGAGGCTTTTGCTCAGTTTTTGATTGGTAAAGACACTGAGATACTGACCCTCCATGTTCTGCGTGAGGCGGTCAGCGACTGTCTTAACCGTGCTGCTCATGGTCATGTCCCCCCTCTGTAGTAACTCCTCTATGATCAGCTCTCCGGTGTCACCGTACAGGGTTTTGGCGGTGTAGATGTAGCGCGGGTATCGCAGAATTCGCAGAATCCGATCACAGCTGGTCCGATACTCTGTGGGGCTCCCAGGTCCTTTACGGCCTGAGCTGAACACACAGACGCCATGCTGCACGAGCACACACAGGGACTTCTTCAACTACATTGAGACAGAAATAGGGAGGGTAGGGGAGCTTTAGCATAAAAAAAAAACCTTTACAAGCCCACAAGAAACAGATTAATAGTCAAATTATGGCTCTGCTTGAAAATGCTGAGAAGCAGTATATTTACTGCTAAATACATAATGTATTATAATATTTCAAAGGTGTGAAGTAGAAACAGTAAGTGCAGGAGTGGTACCAGGTCTAGTGAGATGCCAGTCTCATGAATGAGGGTTCTCAAATTCTGTGCTCCACTTCGGAGCAGGTGTGTTCCAACTTTCGCCACCACTTCTCCAAAGTGCTCCCGCAGCAGAAGACCACACAGACGCACCTCCTGGGCAGTCATCTGCACACACAAACACACAGATGAAGAAAGATTACACACTACACTACAAGCTTCCCAACAACCTATATTAAGCACCTGTATCAACACAACTCTATGTGCTTTAACACACTGTAGAAACACCTGATTCTAATCAAGCACTTAATAAAAACATAATTAGTGCCACAGAGCCTGTCAACTAAAGGTTCACTGAATACTAGGATTTACAAACACACTCGTCATGGGCGGCAAATATTAGCAAAACACAAACTGTCATGATTGCCAGCATTTAGATAGTTTTAGATGGAAAAAATAAGTGCCTTTTATATTACATGTGAAATACATTGTGTTCACCTGCTGTTGCTACGGGCAAAACACGGGTTGCTATGTGTTCCTATATGATAAACAGAAATTACATTACATTACACGTAATGCTTTCTTAAGTCAATTCAAACTTTATTTTGGACACATAAGGGGGTCCACAGCATGCATTAGTTTGCCATTTCATTGAGAGTTTGCATTTTCTTTTGATAGTAGCTACCATCAAAAGGGAATAAAGGGAATATCTTTTGGGATAATATTCGTTTTTCCACAGGTGTTATTAATAATATTTACATTAACAATGGCTCTGTTTTATTCCCAGTGAGCCATGACAGTGTGACAGTGAGCCTGCATGAATGGCACAGGAATCCTGAAACTGAAACCACTCAATGGAATTCAGCCATTATTAACTGAATCATTAAAATAATAATAATGTTATTATTTAGACACATGCTTTACACCTATGGAGTAGAGACATGTAGAATCTATGTGGTTTAAGCTTTCAAAAAGCATCCAAAACACAGAAAAAGGCTCTTCATCTGTGTTTTGAATAGCAACAATGATGACGATTATTTTCATTACTGATTCAACAAACAATCATTATTGATCTCGGTGAGATTTCTTGAGTAAATAAAGCTTAACAATAACAATCATTGGGTTTGCCAGACTCCAAGGTTATATCTTAAAATGTCTTGTTTTGTCCAACCAACAGTTCAAAACCCAAAGATATTCAGTTTACAACAGAAAAGAAGCAAATCCTCACATTTCGAGAAGCTTGAAGATCTTCATTAACTATTTTTTTTAATGCCTAAACAAACTAAATAAACAAACTCTCTTTGTTTTCATGACTGAATAAACAAACTGACCTTAAAGAACAACACAATTTCATACTGTTTTACTTTGTTTATATTTGGCGGACCCTGCCACCTTTCTAGCTTCAAACAGTGTTCTGGGGACCTTATTTTCCTCTGAGAACAGCTTGTTTATTCAGTTATGGAAGAAATACATATTTCTAACTTGGTATTATGACGTCATTAATATTGTAAATATTACATGGTTCAGAGACTTGTCTGGGATGAGAAACTTGAACTTCTACAGAGATGAACTTCTTACTGTCCAGTTGGATGTAGGTAATCTCAATTGTAAGAAAAATCTTACCAACATGAGTTCAATCGTGGCTAATAACGACTTATATTTTGTGATGACGTAAGTACAAAGCAAAAATGCTGAAATATGCTGCGTTGTTGTGCAATATACAGATATATAAATGTCAGTGCTCGACATCCATAGTCACAATATTAACAGGCTAAAGGCGACACATGCTTGTTTAAAAAGAAAGCTTATTTTGCTGTCGCACAGCTAAAAGTGAACCTTGTTATCACCAGACAGGTACAACTCTACATACTAGCTAGCTAAAAGCTAACATATACACCTGAGCATTACGTCATCCGAGACGTCCACTTTTTCTCTATCTTTCACAAACCTTTTCTAGAGTGAAGTTTCTGGACAGAGGTGCTCCTTGCTTTTAAGCATCCCAAAGATTCGCAACTAAACACATGTGGCCTCTCGTTGTCAACACACGAACACTTCCGCTCTTCGGCTTGGCTCGCTTGGATTTGCCCAGCGGTGCCGCGGTGCATGCCGGGCTGGAGGCGGACAGCTGTCTTCAGTTTGTGGAGGACCGACGTCAGTGTTTGTGCTGCTGGTGTGGGGAAGATGGCGGAGGCTGCGGCTGTTCCACCGCATCGGTTTTTCTGTCACTGTTGTAAAGGAGAAGTGAACCCCAAACTCCCGGTAAGGCAGATGTTTTTCTTTCTTTATCTATCGTACTCTCTTGTATAAAATGTTCAGTTGACAAGTCAACCTTTCTCTGAAATCCCGTTTGTTTCGCTTGCTCGCTACAGCTCAACACTAGCTAGCCTGCTAGCAGTTAGCGGCGTTTGTTGTTGTTAACTCTCTAAATAAACTCGTGACACTCGCAAATGTCTCGTCCAAAAACAGACATCAAAAGCAAATAACGACATGTTTTATTAGGCTGGCATGTTTGAGACAGTTTTGTCAAACCACTGTGTTTGAAGCTTTGCTTTACAGCTTGGGGATATTGTGTTTTGCACAAAACAAGACTAACAGCTGAGACAGGAAGGTCTGTGCTGCTACCTTGTCATTTAATTGAATAGACAGTGCTAACATTAGTCGTTTGGTAGTTGGTTATTTTTGTTTTCAGTTTTTGCTTCTGGTAAAACACAGTAGTGGCAGGGAGAGTTGGGGAATTTCAGGAACACAAACATTTTAGTTTTTAGTTTCAGTTTTAAAAGTCAATCGTGAGAGTTAAACTCTGGCATGACCCACTTCTTACCAGACTTTAACTAACCTCAGGATGTGTTAAACACACACAGTTGCCAGTTTATCAGGCACACCTAGCTAAAACTAATCCAGTCTAATACAACAGCACTGTGCTAAATCCTTGGTTCATAAAGGTTATAGGTTAATGGTTTTGTTGAAAGAGGTGTTAAATCAAATTATTTGTCATTTTGGAAGCTGTTGTTTGTAGTGCTGTCAATTAGTATTGCGTTAAACCGACTAGAGTTGAAATCATTATTTGAGTAATCGATTAGTTGATAAACAGAAAATTAATCGCTAACAATTTGGATAACCAATTGGTTGTGTAAGTCTATATTTAAGTAGAAATTAAAAACATTTTCTAGTTGCAGCATCTTAAATTAGAGCCCGACTGATATATCGGTCTCCCAATCGGTATCGGTGTACATGTTGTCCGACATATGTCGATATAAAAACTTTCTTTTTACAGAATATAATGCAGAAGAAGATGCTTGGAGTGATTTTATAAATATCACATTCCCAGGGAAGTTTATTGTTTCAGTGTCCTGATGTCATTCTGGACAATAAAGTTTATTGTTATACTGTAAAATCTCCATTACGTCTGAATCTTAACTTAAGTGTTTGATGATCAGATCTGACGGATCATTGCAAAAAATGTGTGTTTATGTACATATTATGTGTATGTAAGAATTTTGGCAGATAAATCAACATTGTAATTGTTTCTTCTACCAAATATTGGTCTCGGCATCAGGCCCTAAAGCCCGGTAACGGTCAGACTCGATCTTCAATGTAAAGAGTTGCTGGTCCTATGATTGTAAACTTACTGTCTTTGAGTTTAAGTCTGTTGGCTGGATAAAACAAGCTATTTATAGATTTCATATTGTATTTTAGGAAACTGATGGGCATTTTGACTTCTCATTAAAAGATAAACTGGTTGAGTAACTGTAAATGAATGCATTGTCTCTTGGCTACTAGCAGTCATTGTGTCATTAAGTCAGTCCACCAGATTATCTTGTCAGCTGAATCCTTTTTTTATGGTTCAGGGTAATTCAAGCCTGCTCTGTCACTGACTCTAAACTAGCCTGCTTGTCTCAGACACACTCAGACCTGTGGCATGTCTTCTCCACTGAGCCAACCGACTGCAACACCCGGGGTTAACGTCACCCCACACTACTACAGTCTATCCCAGGGACCATCTCTCATTCATATATCTATTAATACCCAAATGTGAAAATCTTTTGTATGAGAAAATGACTCACAACTCACTCAAAGACTTTTTGCTTACTGCAGGGTTTCTCAACCAATTGTGACCATCAGCCTGGTTTTAAATTCCTGAATTTATTTTTGTGAACTAAGCTCAAAGAGGGTATTAATTTGTCATGTGAGTTTGAGCATTGTTCTTCATTTGTACTTAGCTATAATATTAATATATTATGTAATAGAAAAATGTATGTTTTTGACCTACTTTTCATCGCATATTATAAAATAAGCGTACCACTCTAATCTGTATATTAAATGACCCCACTTCACTTCACTCGTGTTCCCATAGTTGACAAACCCTGGCTTAAATACGATCCAGCTGTATAAACCGGTAGTGCCTTCCTCATTCTGCTGAGGTGGTTTCTAAACACTCCACACTTTAGGTGTGGTTGGCAGACCAGCTCTACCTCCTGGGCTACATTCATAAAACACTGGCCTCATGGACTGATATGATCCTTGCAAAGACAAAGTGTTGTGTTGTGGACCAAACCAGTCAGCATTGTGTCTGACAATGTTTTTATGATTCTCTTCAATGGCTCGTTAGTAGAAGAATGTAGAAGAATATTTTCTAGATATTAATACATCACAATTACATCAAACACCTTATGTGGATATTAAATTCAGAAAGTCAGACTGTTGTTCAACATCATGAACTGTGTTAATTGAAAAGAAATTATTCATTTGAAGAACACAGTCATAATACAGTTGCATCATTTCACCACAAAATTATTTTAATGAAGTAGAGCTGAAACAATTAGTCTGTCAGTCTAGAAAATTAATCTATGATGTCTTCAATTATTCATTTCGGTGATTTTAAAAACAGAAATGCAAAAGATTTTTTTTGCCTCTGGCTTCTCCAGGGTGATTTTTTTTTGCTGCTTTTCTTTGCTTTTTATCATTGTCAACTGAATATTTTTGGGTTGTGGACTGTTGGTCAGACAAAAGACATTTGGATGTGTCACCATGGCTTCTAGGAAATTTTAATAAGCATTTTTCCTAACCTACCCTGTGTGGACACTCTTTCCAGGAATACATCTGTCCAAGATGTGATTCAGGGTTCATCGAGGAAGTAACAGAAGATTCCAGGTATGAGACATATTCTACCTCACGTCTCCACAGGACGTTGGCGTTAGTCTGGAATAAAAACTGTCAGACGTTTTCTCTTGCTTGTGTTCGAGATCACACATGTTGCAGTGTCAGATTGTAGTCTCACCTTCCAGTTTTGTTCCAGACTAGCATGTGTCCTGTATAGTGTTTGGTAGATGTTTCTAATATCGTGTCTTTTGTCCCCTTGTGCGCATTTTCCCTCAGTCTCCTAGAGGGTGGCGCTAATGGGATAGATGACACAGCCACACACTTTGCAGAGGTACGAGCTGCTGTGAGGGATTTTGGGGAGCAAAAGAGGATTGACTGGAATCATTTATGTCTTTTGCTTAAATTTGTCTTCAGTCTCCTCTCACTTTTCTCTTGTTCCCCTCCTTCACTTTTCTATTGCTTTCCCTCTTTTCCCATTGTGTTGTCTGCTTTCCTATCTTCAATCCCTCTTTCTCCAAACCCTTACCTGTCTCCTCCCCTCTCCCTGAAGCTATGGCACCTGTTGTTACTGGAGCGGCCGTTTACAGACGGCGACACACCCGACTCAGAACCTCGGCTCCCCGGAGGCCGCCTGGGGGGTCTCAGTGATCTGGGGGGTTTGGGAGGGGGACCAATCGGGGGGTCAGTCCCAGCAGGCCTAGGGGGACCTATGGGGGGTCTACTAGGAGCTGGGGACCACTGGGGACCAGGACGCCCCCCTCGCCTGCACAGCCAGAGGAGATACCGGTCCAGAGGCAGCAGTAGGCCGGACCGCTCACCTGCTGTGGAGGGGTGAGTTACTGACCAGCTCAGCTTCCACCTCCTCTGTCTTCTTTGCCATCCTCTTGGCTCTTTTCTCCTCTTTGCATACTCCCACTAATAATAATGATGGCGCTATTTATGCTCTTACCATCCTAAGTGTCCTTATTTTTGGCAGTGACATTAACTGTTTTATATTTTCTCTCTGTGTCACAGGATTGTACAACAGTTTCTTACCGGCCTCTTTGCCAGCTCCGGAGTCCCTGGCTCACCTCCCCTCTCATGGTAAGATGACATTACAGCAGCGTCACAGTGTTCGATGTGCCCGGTGGAATGTGGGGGTTCAGTGCTATTTCTCATCCAATTTTGCTGTCTCTAGTAGAGCTGGGAAATATATCAATGTTATATCGTTATATTATTTGTTATATGAGCTGTATATCCTCTTAGATTTTGGATATCATTATATGATATGATGATATAACATAAGTGTTGTCTTTTCCTGGTTTTAAAGGCTGCATTACAGTAAAGTGATGTAACTGTTCTACTTGTTCTAATACTTGCCTTTACCTACTTAGACATTATATGCATATTACTGATGATCATTTATCAAAAATCTCATTGTTATTATTTTGAGAGCGTAACACTAGTCATCCCGACAATCATTTCTTAATTATCGATTTATGAAGTGCTTTTGAGGAGATTTGAAAATATAGAGACATATATTGTGTATTGTGATACAGTCTTAAAATATCGCAATTTTATTTTAAGGGCATATCGTCCAGCTTTATTATGTATCCATCTAAATGTAGCGCAAATTTTGGCTTTAATTTGAGAAAATTGGCAAAAGGAAAAATGCAATTGACAGCTTGTTTGCATTCACTACTGTTACGTGATCATGAGCAGTTGTTTCATTTGGAGGCACCAATCCACCAGTTAGAAAACTATACTACCATAGCAGATGTAAGAGATGTAAAAGAGAGCACCAGTCAAACCTCAAACAGCGAGGAAAAAAAACAATGTAGAAAACGCAATGGAAATATGACATTTCTGTTGGTTTTGTATATTAATGTGAGAACGGTTACATCCGGTTGTGTGGTGCAATGAGGTCTCCTTCAAGACACAGCAACTCTTTTTCTAAAGAGGCAACAACCAACTGAAAGGAGTGTAAAAACCTTTTTTCTTTTTTTTTCCATTGTAAAATTGAGGTTTCCATCAACCTTTTCTGATGCGTTTCATCAAAATGTGCATAAAAATACATTGATGGGAACACGGCTTGTGTCTCTCTCAGGACGGGGATGCTGCACTCTAATCCAGGGGATTACGCTTGGGGACAGGGAGGGTTAGACGCCGTGATAACACAGGTAAACCAAGATAGAACCTGACAGAACTACTCTCAAACTTTATGTAACCCTTATGTTTTCTCTGAAGTTTACAAGTGTGCTTGTGTAGTTACTAGGTCAGTTGGAGAACACAGGACCTCCTCCAGCAGAGAAAGAGAAGATCTCTTCTCTCCCAACTGTCAATATCTCTCAGGAACAAGCAGGTCAGTAATTCCTTGTTTCCACATTTACCTCACGTGATCTCTCCATGTTTCTGTTGTCATGTCCCTGAAGTACAAATTGCAATATTGCTCAGGGGCATGTTGAAACTATTAGTCTGATCCTCTGTATGCAATTACTGTATTTAGACAATCAGCTACTGTAAGTACACACCTTGGGTCTGACCAGCTATTTGTGAATCTGTTGCCAAGTGCTTAGTATCTACTGGCTCGATTTTTAAAGTGGTGATTTAAATTGGGTTTTACCTGTTAAATCAAAGTAAAAATTTGCTTCTAACACATCTGTTAGTATATAAACACGTGCTTACTTGTTTAGAAGTCACTGCAGCCCTGAGATACAGCATGAAAAACACTTGTGTTAATATGCGGTTGCTGCCTGCCAAAAGAAGATTCTGCAACTGTGTCTGTTTAGGACGTAATGCCCATTAACCTTCAGAGAACCAGAAATTTGTTCAGTGAATTACTTTCAGGTGACGTGTTTCTGCTCGTCAGTCTTTCACATCCCCTGTTTTTCTTCCAAGTCCTCTTGCGGATCTGTTCTTCTTGACTTCCTCTTCTGTGTGTGCTGTCCTATTTTGCCACTCAGCTGTAACTGTGTGGTTAGTTATGCAGCCCAACTTTTGCAGGGCTGCTTAAAGGTCACAAGTGACGATCTGTTTGCCCTTTCTTCAGTTTCTTTTTGTTTGATGGTTTTGATAATTAGTTAAAATCATGCTTGGTACCTTTTTAAAAATGTTTAACTACCACACTAAGGCACTTTGGTACTAATGATCCGATTCACATCCCCTCATCAAATGTAGCAGGCCATTATCAAGGGACTAACTAGACACAACAAGATATTAATAGAAACTGAACGTAGAAATCATATTTCCATCTTCTCTCCTGCAGACTGCTGTATGGAATGTCCGGTGTGCAAAGAGGACTTCGCAGTGGGAGAGCCAGTCAGACAGCTACCCTGTAACCACTTCTTTCACTCAGACTGTATAGTACCATGGCTGGAAATGGTGAGTCACAGCAAAGAAGGTTGAACTTTGTAGAATAAACTCATGAAATAGATACTTAATGACATTTAGTACTGTAGATGAGATGTCATCAGCCATGAATGTATTAACACCTGAATGAAATTTGAACACATGCTTTGGCTTCCTAGTAGTCAACATAGAAACATCTGACCAGAAGATTACACCACATGAGGGAACATCAGATTGTTTCACGTGCTCCATGCTTCAGCAAATGGGCTGAGCAAAGTGTTACTTGTTTGTAAGACTGTTTGCCCTAGTTCTATTTTTGCAAAGTTTAGTGTATCTGCTCAACCTCATACCTATTTTAATTGGTGAAAATCATCACTGACACCTTTTGATGTTACCATTTCTCCTTCGGTCAGCCATCATAATTGATGGTGAGGGACCAATTTACAAGGTTAAGAAGTGATGAAATGATTAAATCAGAAAAAAAATTATGTTGGTTATGAGTTATTAATCTCATCCCCCCCTTGCACTACAATATTGCTTGTAGTATATCTGTAGTTCTCTCGCTTGTAGGTTAGGAAGAGGTGTAAAGCTGGCTATATTCTACATTTTTATCATTGTCAACAAACCGTGAGACTATAGAGAGAAAAAAAACCCCATACGTTTGTCTAAAGTCCTCTGTCTGTGACACTGAAGACATAAATCTTTTATAACGCCTCACAAATATGTATTATTAAAAAAAGCTAAACAATCGGCAAAATTACCCAAACAGGAATAAATAGTGCGTTTTTGGGGGGATTCATTTGGTGTACTAGGCGCCAGCTGTGGCTCAGGAGACGGAGCAAGCCGTCCACAAATTTCTGGGTTGGCGTCTAATCCCCGGCTCCTTCTGTCAACATGTCGAAGTGTTGTTGGACAAAAAACTGAACCCAAAGTTGCTGTGTGTGTGTTCTAATGGGTGAATGACAGGCCAATTGTAAAGTGTTTTGTCTGTTAAAAAGGAGCTTTGCCACTTTTCAACCAGATTGTATTATTACAATGTGGGTAGTATATGCAAATGAACAACAGCAAACCTCCAAGCTGAATGTACCCAAGGCTTCCTGCTCATTTTCTGGCATCATCTGGTGGACTTCTGCTGGTTCTAGGGCTGTTTATTAGGAGGCTTGTCTCATTAAACTTGGCTCAAACTGTAAAAATAGGCTGCTGTTCAAATACAAACCAAGATTATGTTGCTGCACTGCCTATTTCTCACCTAAAATGTTCTCAGAAACATATTTTAGTGTGCTGTTTAGCCATATTCTTTGCTGTTTCAAAACAGACAAACCAGAACCAAGCACACGTTTTCTACTTTTTGAGCAAATGGGAACAGCACAGTGATTTGTCTCTGTTTTTTCTGCTCTTGTAGCACCAATTTCAAACATATTTGTATCTTTCTACTGCATAAACAGTGACATTTTCCAGCAGTGAAATACTTCTTTAAGATAGAAAAGTGCTAGATAAGTGCAGTCAAGTTACCATGTAGTATTTGCCATGTACGTTGGGTCGACAGGGAAACATTTCCCTTGTTTATCGTAATGAAGGAGCATGTCATCCAGTTGCTCACTGATGTGATCTGACGTTACGAAATGCTAAATGCAAGATTATCCAAGATTTACTCATGCTGAAGTTGCCCTACTCCATCAGTCATTTAACATGAGATGTATTTGACTGACCAGGCAGACAGATCACAGCAATAAAAGACAGCCAAAGCAGCATGTGAAATAAAACTAAAATCCACTTGTTAAAACTGCCCAAAGCTAATGTTATCTTTATTCTGCTCTGTGGCCACACAGCATGACACATGTCCAGTGTGTAGGAAGAGTTTGAACGGAGAAGACAGCAGCAGCCAGCCCCCGTCAGAGTCCCCCTCCCTCTCCATGGACCCCCGCACACAGGAGAGATGGTCCTTCTGAGACACCCACCTGTGTCATCCCTTCGGTTCTCCTCGCCTACATCCAACAACACACCGAGAAGATGAAAACGCTTCTCACTTTTCCTCTTTTCCATCTCTGTTGCAGTCATAATCATCTCAGTCTGATATTTTTTTTGTATTTTTTATTTTCTATTTTAATGCCTTTTCTCCTCAAACATGTATGCAGAAACCCGTACAGACGTCTTAACAGTCACTCGAGGTCTGCAAGATCTCTTCTTTCTTTTTTTGCCTAATGACAAACCAGCCTCGATTGATGATGATCAAGCCCATGTCTTCTCCATTTCCACCCCTCAAGCAAACTCCTTCCCCAACTTTCTTGAAATGCACTGCTGCGCTACACTATTGTGAGGAAATGCCAGACTTTATATCATACACCATTCCCTTGTTTCTCATCTGAAAATTAGCTAGATCCTGCAACTGAGCCCTGGTTTCTTTCACTCTTGGCATTTACAGGGACTGGACCTGGCAACATGAACACCTACAGTATATCCCTGCAATAAATGATATGTTTATGGAGGGTGTAACGTTTAATTTTTCGTTGTTTTTTTTGAGATTGTGTCAGGAAGATCATGATTGGACTCTGGGTCGCCCCACAAATGGAAGCTGTGACATCGAATGAAAGCAAGGGACTCTAATGCATCTGAAAAAATTAAATGTCATACCAGCAAGGGAATGAAATAAAAAAATTACGGAGCTCGGCCCATTATGTAATGCTTTAGATTCAAAAATACTCCTCCTGGTGTATATATTATAAACAGATGGCATCCCTCTGTCATTTTATTCCTCTGTTAATGTCTTTTGTTTCACATTTTTATCACTTTTGTTTTTGATGTAAATAATTTTAGTCCAACAACTTATGGTTTGCAAAGGAAAAAAACATTGAGAATGGAGACACAAATGTGAAATATCTGGTTATCAAACTGTATATTATATATATGAAAAAAAAATGTCTATGATGTATTAATAAATTGACAAAAAAACTGTCCAAGGTGTCATTTTATATCCCCTCTGTAACCAAAGACATTAGATTTGACGTGAGTTTTTTTCAAAACAATATGTGCTTTATTTAAACTTAAAAAGATTGAATAGCAACACAGCAGAAGGCATTTACAAACTCTGTACATTATTTATATAATTTATTCAGATGTGTCATGTGAGGACACTTAAAGCATCTTGTTAGCTGGAAATCAAGGCACCAGTTACACTTGAGCACAGGTCATTCTGGTGAATCATTACTTTCAGGTACCATTACTGATGAGAACTGACATGTTAAAAAAACATTTTCAGGAGTTGAGGTTGATTTAAGTGACCAATGAAATCACTAAAGCTCAGCTGATTAAAAAAAATTGCACCAGTAATAAAGTTCCAACGTGAAACATGTTTTGTTGAGACGAAGACAAAATATCTGTTATGTGATTTCAGTGAAGCAAATATGTGGCTGAATCCAAATGTCCTCCATCTGGACTTCAGTCGTACGTACTGTGATGTGTTCACCGTCATCGGGTCAAGTCGGCGAGGGCGCAGATTGCAAAGGTATATAAGCTGCTGATAGACTGGCCAAAAGAGTACAATAATGAAATGCATTTTGATAATCTGTAAGGAGATTTGGTTGAATATAATTCCTGACCTACACGGTTCAAGTAACATTTTCATAAAATAACTTAAACATTCATAGGTTTTTGTTTTTCAGTCAGCAATTAGAAAAACTACAATTTGACGTCCATTTTGCAATGAATTGTGGGTAATTATATCAGTGAAGTCTGGTGAAATCGGCACTGCAAGTGGAGTCTGGAAGTCTGCAGAAAGTCTGGTAAGAAACTTTTACCAAAGTCACATATTGTGAAGTCACTGTATCCTTTTTTCCTTTGTGTTCAAATAGTGGAAACAGCAACAACTTTTTGGCATCCATTCACACAGGACGTGCATGAACACACCGGAGTCGGAAGAGTGACTTCACAACTGGGGAAATGGGACCATCTGAGGAGCATGTGAATGCAGCATCAGCACCACAGAATTTGTGGAAACACGCCTGCAAAGCCTGTGAGTCTGCAAGAGCGGTGAAGTCTGGACATTTGGATTCAGCCTATATAAACCTGCATTAATGATCAGTGTGTGTTCCAAGCAAGTGTGAGCAACGAATGAGCCGGAGCAGTGCAGGGGATGTAGCCCACAGCGGGATCCCACACTTCAAACTGGATCACCGATGACGACCTATGAAACACAAACACACGGCTCAGTAGACTGAACTTCCTGTCATTTGCACATAAAAAACTAGAATTACTGCCTCAATGCACCAGTCAAGTTGTTCTTCCTGAGCTGTAGCGTTGAATAATGGCCAGAACATTTTTTGCAGAATATTGTGATGTTACAGTGAAATTGACCTCTGACCTTCTGGACATGAAATGTCACAACCTCATCATTTAATCCTATTAGACATTTGAGAAAGAAAACTGTCATAATTATCAAATGAATCATTGAGAAATGGCCAAAAAATGTGTTTCTTAATGTCACAGTGATCTTAAGATTTGACCACCAAAATCTAGTCAGTTCATCCTTGAGTCCAAGTGGACATGTGTGCCATTTTTGAAGAAATTCCCTCGAGACAGACAAATAAACAGACAACCCCAAAACACAGCTGTTGCCAGAGTGGAGGCATAAAAACACTTTTCACATACCTGTTGAGTATGATGAGCACGGCTGAGCCATCTGGTCTGATGAAGGCAGAGTATTCAAGGTCTGTTTTCTGACTGGAGGACACACCCACTCTCTGAGACCCCTCCCACAGGAACTTACTGTGTAAAAAAAAAAAGGTGATTTGTGTGGATCTCATTAGACTGCCTCCTTGTAATGATGGAACAGGTGAAATATGCCATTCAGTGTGTACAAACATCCAGTGATTCTCAGTTTACTACCTGAAGTGTGCCATGCTATAGAAGGTCGGCTGCTTGTAGAAGACGTCGCGCTGTGCATCCACTATAACAGGGCTGTCTACAAAGTTTTTAACCCAGTTTGGTCCTCCAGTCTGGTCCAACGCCAGGTTCCAGTCTGTCCAACCAACCACGTAATGATTTAAGTCCTGCCATGAAGAGAAAACACCCACAGTTTAACATCTAGTCTGTGCTTTGTAGTAAGAGGTGTTGTTTTGTCTAAATGAATCCATTGGACTGGTGCCTGGTGTTGTGTTGAAATGTCACAAGGGCAGCACATCTACATAAACAAATCCTGATCCTCCTGATTCTCAAGATGTCTAGAGTCTGAATGCACCCATGCAAAATGGATAGAATGGAGGGAGTCCAATTTCCTTTGAGAGAGAGTGAAGAAAGAAGAAACAAAACACCAGTTCCAGCTTGCTCCGATGGCCTGCAGGCAGTTTGTGTAGAGTGTGCAGCAGACTGCAACATGTAAACCTGCAGTGCAACATCGAGGGAGGTGATTCAGCCTTCATGAACAGCTCACAGCCTGTCAAATCTGTTATGGAGGATCTGACTGAACAAGCATAACCCTCATGCAAAAGCTGAGATGATCTTACCTCGATAATGTCACGTGCGTACTGTTCAGCCCTGCGCCAGCTGCCCAGCGTCACCCCTCTGTCCAGTGGGGAAAACCCGGAGCAGGCCTCAGTGCCAAACAGGTAATACTCTGGGTAGAGATGGTGGGTGACTCCCAGGCTTAGTTCAGCTGGTACGAGGCCGTCCAGATACCAGTGAACTGCCACGCCATGAATGTACTTTCCTGCGTGAATATCACTCAGGACCTGGAGCAACAAGGGGGGGAATAAAGACTTGAGTCAAAAGTGAGTTTCCACATTAAATGCATCAAAAAAGGGCTCCAATGTTCTTTACAAGGTAAAGTTGTTGTTATTGTAATAATGATTGAGTCCTTTAGTCCTGCTACATCTAACTTTATTCAGGCTATCTGCAGGAATGAAAAGTCTTCAACAGTATTGCATTTACAACTCTGATTACAAACAAGTTGGGTTGCTGTGGTTTTTCTCACTTTGTGTTCTGCAGGAATCACATTTACTATATGTTTATTTACAAAAAACAATAAAGTTTATCAATTTGAACATTAAATATCTTGTCTTTGTGCTGTATTCAGTTGAATATAGATTTTTGTTTTTAATAAAGTTGTACAGTGTCCCAACTTTTTTGGCATACGGTTTTACATACTATGCTCTTTTAAGTTCAAAATTTTATTCTGAGTTATTACTAGAATAGGTTAACATGCTTTAATGCTCAAAAAACATCAGTTTTCTCATACTGTCCAGTGCTGCAGCTCTGTATTCCCCCTCTGTCTGAAACGCTCTGTTTTAGCTCCTGTCTCTTCAAGGCCCCTCCTCCCAAACACCCAGTCTGCTCTGATTGGTCAGCTCGCACATGCTTGACCCAACACAGCTAACAACCACAGAGCTGCTGTGCTAAATTAATTCTTATGTGGCAAACTAGCCACTAGGAATGGAATTATGCAAATGTGTGACCTAGTGTGATGTCACAAAGTCAGGGGATTAAAGGCGGGTCTACTGACGAGGCGTTTTAGGAGCAGTGTTTTCTGTGGGAGAGAGGAGCTTCTGTGGATGCCGACTATGACCGTTTTAACTTTCAGACCTTTAACATGCACATGAACCTATATAAAACACAGAAGGACAAAAACGAAGAAGGTAGGTCTCCTTTAAATGTCATTTACAATAGTCTTTCCTCCTGCCTGCCGTAGACAGTTAGTTAAAAATTGTCATCCACATCAGACATGAAGAAAACAGTCACTACTGCTAGCTACTGTGGCAGGTCAGCTCATTTTCTCATAATTTATCATTTTTTATTGGTCATCTATCTATACATATTATGCTCCTTCTAGAGGTCCAGGTCACATTAATAAATTGATTTTATTATAAGAAATTATTGTTATATGCTGCAGGGAAGTACTGAAAAATGTCATATAATAATAAATAATTCTAGGCCATATTGTCCCTACTGGTCTTCCATCATACTTTTATACTATGGTCGTTATGACTGTGAAACTTGCATTAAATTGCATTCTATGCGGCAATAAAAAGGTCTTAAAATGTCGTAAATCTAACATGGTGAAGTTGCTTGTGGCATTGTTTAGGAGCCTCTCAAAGAAAAACAATAACCTATCTCAGCTACTACAAGAGAAAAATGCCTTTCTTCGAGTTGATTCCCAATTGATACATTGGCAGTTTTAGACTATTTCCTGCAGAGAACAATTTAGAGCCCAAAGATGTGAAACTAGATGTAAAAAGGGACTTTTTTGTGTTATGCATGATATTTTAAGAGATCATGTTAAGATCATTGAGTACTGATTAATCCGTTTTCTTCTCTTTTACTGATTTACTCCTGATTTCCTGTCTGCAGCACCAGCGTAGTCTCAGGTAGAACAAAGTTCACCTTGACTTCTCCCACTATCTCTCTGTCCTTGGACTCACCACTTTAGCCCAGTGAGGCAGCAGCAGGCGGTTGTCATCCAGTATGAGTACGTGTGTGTGTGGGTGTGAGGAAGCGTGCAGGGCAGGGCCCAGGTCCAGAGCCACCCAGTCCCTCTGCTCCTCAGGAGTGAAGCCCAGAGCCTGGAAACTGCAGCGAGACAAAGATGCTTCTCAGGCTGTTGTGATATTTATGACTCGTGACAATGGTTAATTCTGTGTAATATGTGAGGAGAGACCTGTAGTTTGTAATCTGTCCTGAAGAGGGCTCATTCCCTGTGGTCAGTGCCCAGAAGGTCAAGTTATATTTAGCGTATTCCTCAAGGAACCTGAGAGGAAAGAAAAAAACAACCACCTGAATAAGTTTCCTGTGTATCAAACATTACCAACGTGTGATATCCCATTCATTTAATGCTCCAAGTCACCTGATATAATACTGAGCCCATGTTTTATGCTCCTTTCCCCCAGGCTGGCCCTTCAGGGAGCCCTTTCCTATGAGTGCACCGTTCGTTTTCATCCAGGCGGGGGCACTCCAAGCACTGGCCAGCAGAGACAGAGGGCGAAGAGAGAAGGCCTGAGCACGCTGCAGGAGAGGAATCTGAGAGGAAGAAGAAGAGGAGGAGGAGGAGGAGGAGGAGGATAGAGGGATGGCATGACGGGCATGTGTATGTGTGACGGCAGAAGAAGAGAGACAGACCTTCATGTTGATGTCCTCATTGGCCAGAGTGAAATTGTCCAGGTTGTAGTCTCCAGGCGTGTCGGCGTATGTGTACAGGCGGGTGGAGAAGTCACAGCTGGCCATGGGCACACGCACCACGCTGTAGCCGATACCTGACAGACACACAGCATCGATAACAACTAAGGCTGGGTGATCATTCAAAATGATCATTTAGCAGCTATAAAGGACATTATTGACATTATTCATTTTGAGTATCGGTAGCTAAGACACATGGTTTCTGTACCATGTTTCCTTTTTGCTGCTGTATGTGCACATAATAATAAATAAAAACAGCTGCACACTAAAATATATTTTTAACTAACATAATTAATATTTTTAATGCTGTAATGTTAATGTACAAACGTCTGTAGTCCAAATGAATTATTCTGGTCAAGTTGTAGTCAAATTCTGTAACATTTGACTTTTACCCCCTTATTTTGCATTTATTAGCAGCATAAAAACAATAAATAAATGGTTTATTACAAGTTGTAAGCAGACATAACTATTTATTAATGCATTTATCAACAACTACAATTCCTCCTGTAGGCACCTATAAGTGGATGCTGGTGTATAAAACAGATAATGAATGAAAATATATTAAAACAGACTTGTAATGGAATGAACAATGTCTTCATAGTTAACTGATAACATAGATAACTGTTGTCAGATAGTGTACGTTAATAAATCTGCTTGCAACATTTATATTGTTATTAACCATTTATCAAATGTTTCTGTAGGAGTTTAAGTAAAGTTTTACAAAATAGATTCACCTGATATCGTCGTGTTGTTCCGAGAACATCATAATTTATGTTGTTCCAGGACCATCATTGAAACTGACTGATCACACTGTTGCGACATCATGACTTTGCAACTCGTGCTGATGTCGTCTCTGGAACAGCACAGTTAACGTTGTTCCAGGAACATCATTTCTACTTCACTTACTCCTGAAAAGCAAAACTGTATCTGGGGCAAGCCGTTGTGGTTGAGTGAGCTACGTATAAGACTCTTAATCAGGAGAGTTGGATAAAACCCCGCCTGGAATATATTAAAATACAGTTCACTTTTTCGTTCGATTTTCTGTCTGTTTTCTGTCACTGTTTGGTCAGGCTTAGGCCATATAAATACTTATAGGTAGGTTTAGGAAAACATTGTTCAGGTTAAAATAGACCCTGTTGCAACAGTGACCATGTGTTTGAAAGGATAACTTCTCCCATGTGCATATTTTTACAGTCTTTTCCCCGCCGAGTCACTAAGCTGTGACATTACAAAAACGTGATTGGTCAGGTAAAAACATGGATTATGATGTTTAGAAAACAACACCAACACAGCGATATTAGACTGTGCTTACAATACACATCTAATATCCTTATCAGCATGAAAATGTTTTAAACCATACAGCCCAGCCTCGATAACAGCATGTAGGAGTGAAGCTGGAAGATGTGGATGCTGCTGCTGATGATTCTCTTAATGTGGGAAACAAAATAACCTGCACATATAGACACCTCTCACAGTATGTGTGAAATGTTTTTTTTCATTGTGTTAGAGCTGGACAACCGTTGCTAGGTGAAAAAACATTGGTTTCAAAAATAGACAAACGAGAACAATAAACATGTTCCTTTTTGGGGATATTTCTGGAATTTATGGTCATATTATGCTTTTCTGATATACTGCACTGCTGCTTGGTGTACCTTCAGGGGAGAAGTACTGTCGAAGCAGCTGGTCCTGAGCACCAGCAGAAAGAGACAGGATGTTAATGGCTGCTGCGTCCGTCATTGCTCCACCAAATCCCCTGATCTTCTGGTACTTCTGGTCGGGAGCGAGAGTCAACTTGAGGCCTGAAAGAGACATATAAACTAAAGAGAAGTTCTGCTTGCTCCAACATCACAGACATCTCAGTGAAAGGCCCAAATCACTCACCTGCTCCGGTGCTGTTCACCTGGACCTGACCCTGATCTGCCTCCAGTCTGCTGCCGGCCATGCTGGTCAGGTAGGAGGAGTACTGGCCCAGAGGAGGCAAGGTGATCGAGCCGACGCTGTCACAGTAGGTTGAGTTACACTCACACACCACCGAGCCATGGCCAAAGTTTCTGGCGACACATTTCTGGCTTCCTGGAAGGAGAAGAAGTCAAAAAGACGTGAATTTTTAAAAATTTGTGATGTTAGTGCTGCAACTGAAGATTATTTTCATCATCGATTAATATGCTAATTATTTTCACAATTATTAGTTTAGCTCAACGTGACATCTTCGATTTGATTCTTCTGTCCAACCAACAATCCAAAACCCAAAGACTCTTCATTTACTGTCATAATGACAAAGAAAAGCAGCAAATCCTCACATTTTAGAAGCTGGAACCAGCAAATATTTGACATTTTTGCTTGAAAAAGTACTGAAACAATCGATCAATTATCAAAATAGTTGGCAATTATTAATTGTTTTATGATTGACTACTTACTAATGGACTAATCGTTGCTGCTCTGTGACAGTCTCAACTATATTCATTTGACAACTTAAGTAACTAGTTACTTTGAAGATTTATTTTAATAATACAAACATAATGCAAAAATAGATTATGATGAAATAGATAAAACTTTATTGATCCCTGAGGGGAAATTGATCAGCTGCCCAGCCGATGAATAATATACTAAAGTATTTAAACCACCTTTACCAGCTTCAACATTAAAGTGATCGACACATTAATGCATCAATAATTAGAATCTATTCTACATAATGAGTACTTTCATTTTTGGTATTTAAAGTACGTTTTGATGCAAATACTTGTGTACTTTTACTTAAGTAAACATTTAAATGTGTGACAGAGTATTTCTACTTTTGCTAACTTTACAAGATCCGAGTACTTTTTCCACCATAAAGAAGTTAAAATTAACTCAACTTTGAACTTCTGCAGCAGTAAAATGCCACAGAAACATCAACCCAAAAACATCATATATATACCAGTGATGGTAAAACTGCTTTACAGCACAGTGAGAACTTTTACTTTTCATACTTCAAGTTAATTTTACTGATAATAGCTGAATACTTTTACTTGGGGGTTCTGAACGCAGGACTTTTACTTGCACTGGAGTATTTTGTGGTATTAGTACTTTTTACTTAAGGACCTGAGTGCTTCTTCTGTGGTGTCTTACCTGACAGGGTCACTTCCGCTGTGAGGAACACGAGAGCCAACAGTATTGACAACAACAACAACAACGCCATTTTATCTAAAAACAAAGAATAGCAACATTAGGCCGCAGGGTTTTGACAAAAAATATTTAAATCACGGTAAAATAGTAAAATACAAGTTGACAATGACTCAACTGCTCCTTACATTTAGCTCACACACACACATTTTATTGTCATTTCATTCAGAGCACTTCACCTGAGAGGATCCTGACACAAACTCTGTCATGTCCTGCGGGCTGATTCAGATATTTACACTCCACCGTCACCTCAACTGTGTCCACTCTGCCATAACCAGCCTGTGTCTGGACGATCAAAGATGACTTTTAGCCAGTCATGTGACTCTATGACCCGTCACGTGATCAACTGTGCAATGCTCCGACCAGCAGCCAGGTGGTGCTGTTTTACCATTCAGTCATTTTATAATGTTTTTACACGTTTACAGAGCATTTAACTCAACCAAACAGCATGAAGACATAGGGCTATGGAGTATGTTTAAGCAAGATTATAAAATAGATCTGTAAAAACTAAAACATATACCTCTCATGTATGGGTTTAAGAATAGGTTGTCCAATTTCTGCATCATCTTCCTGCCAGTTTGTCACATGCACATATAGAAAATGTCATAACACCATTCATAAAGAATGCTTTTCAGATTCCCACGGTGATTATTGTCGTTACATCTTTTTCAAGGCGTCTGGCTCACATTTAGGAGTACTAATAAGTGTGAAGTACTTGCAATACTGCATGTTTAACTTAAGACAGTAAGTTATTTTCAGTGGATTTAAACTGATGTAAAATATGTTTAACCTGTTTTTAAAACAACAAAACATGACATGACTCAATATTTTATTATGAAAGTAACACACATGCATCATAATTTACAGAAGGAAATGTATTATAGACATGGACATTTGTACGTTTATGTGTTTCTAGGACACTGATATTTGTGTGAGATATTTCTGTGTGTAATTAACATCTTTATGTGACTTCATAGGAAGGCACAAACTCTGTCCATCATTGATGGATTTCTGTTGCTCAGAAAGACGATTTCCTTCTTCCCTTCCTCTGTTCGACCTGATGAGGAGAAAAAAAGAAGAATTTAAAGTTACTGAATCAGCATCAATTTAATTTATGTTTATAAAGTAAAGCATCCACAGTATCATCACTCACTCTGTGGATGCTGCAGCCAGTGGCGGTCCATGTAGTAGAGGTAACAGCTCTCAAACTCCTTCTCGCTGTAGTTGGGCACTGACACCGGGATGAACGGGTCCATGCTGTCAAAGCCCCTCTGATGAGCAAAACACAGACAGGAAGTCAACACAGTGTGCATTTATGTCTTTAACACAGACCCTGTCATCCCTTTGAGTAGAAAGTTCAGGCAAGAAAATATTACACATTTGATCAACAACACTAAGATGCAATAAATTATTATTTAACATAAATTATTTATGAAATTTTATGCTTAAATGAAATGAGGTTTTATCTAATAAACATGCGCCAACTTGCATACATTTACAGAACAGAAATTCGAAACAACTAAACGTGTATTGTGAACATTTTCTTTCCACTAGTCTAAAAGAAGTCATTCTATGGAAGCAAAATAGATTAATCTCAAATCTCAAAATTAACCACTGCAGGAAAAAACTGTCTTTGTGCATGCACTTTCTGGCCTTAAATACAGAGAGGGAAGCAGTCATGCATGGTAATGCCTATTTTTTTTAAAAATGAATCAACCTATTAAAAAACACAAACTGAAAGTCCAGATGGTCGGTGGTCAAGAACACAAATCTAAATGATTACCATTATGCAACTTTAACGTCAACATTTTGTTGACTTGGAGAGGTGAGTGTTATACAGCCCATCAGAGTTTACAGTCCACTTGTTGCCCACAAAAATGGAGACGGTGGGTGACATAATGGATTTATTGTTCCATTAGGAAATTGATCTTACGACATGCAGACATGAGTTAAATACGACCACTATAAATAATATTATGACCCACTGCAACAACACAAACAGGTGCAGCTTTAATAAGCTAAAACAAAATGAACGAGGTAGACACGATGGAGGCAGCACTGACACATTTGAGGATGGGACTCATAGTTTGTTGAAAAAATGTCATAAGTGCTGGTTATACTGGTTGTTTTGTTGCTCACAGACAACATTAAATTTAAATGCTTGTCACAAAGCAACAGAAAAGCACAACTATTACGTCTTTTGCGGATCACTTGTCTTAATTCTGAACAACTTCTGCCCATGAGACTAGAGGACTGGAATGATGCAGCCTTGAGGTCAAGTTTACAATTTCCAGACTAATGACGAAAGTTAGGGAAGAGAAAGAAAGACTAATCTGCTGTCAGAGCTAGAGGACATGTTCTACAGATTTTAAAGTACAATAAAATGACCTCTGACCTCCCCCAGCAGCTCTTGAGGCAAGTAGGCAGACTTTGGAGTGAAGAGAGACCCCGTCTGAGCCAGAGTGGTGATGATGGCGCCTCCAGTCTGAGATAAAAAGAGTGAATGTTAATGGAAAAAAGAAAATCAGAGATATAATATTCTCATGCAGCTGCTGTCATCAGCTTTATTTTGTTCTGCTCACCCAGTCATTCTTCATCAGCTTCCTCAGGTTATAAACCAGCGTGAGGTCCTCTGGATCTACCTGATGGAGAGAGAGAGAGAGAGAGACACACATGAGACTTGCTATCTGTGGAGGAGAGAGCTGAAGATGAGTATGAGGCCTGACAGGACTGTGAATGTGTTTTTCTCACAGCACTCTTATCCTCCTTTTTGAGGGTGGATCCTCCCCACAGGGCGTTGACACCATCCACTGCCACGGCCAGGCGGAAGTCTGACTCCGGCTGCCCGCTCTGCAGCTTCAGCTCCTTTATCACCGCCCCCACCACATCACTGCTGCTCTTCACACGAGCGATACCCTACGGCAGGAAACATCAACAGAAGCCTGAATACAATGTCTTCTGAAGGGAAATAAAGGTAGTTAAAAGGGGAATTCCATTGATTTTACATATCAAAGTTAGTGTACAGATCTTGGGGAAAACTTAATCATAGCTGAATGAAAAATGCATAGCAATCTATTCTGGCTCAAAAGGGTGCTGTGTGAAGTCAGATAAATTGCCTCAAGTGGTGTCACTTGAGTCAGCTTCAGCTAGATTTGAAGTTTAAAAATGAAAAAAAAAAAAAAACAATCTAGTAGAGTGGAGAAGTGAGACCTCTGTAGCCTGCTTCTAATCTCTGCTTGAGGCTAGCAGCTCGAGGCTACATTAACTACTGCTAGCAAAACACTCCGACATTTCCAACTGAACTGTCAGCAGTGGATTTCATTGTGGGTAATGTAGGCACCAGGTTTTGACAAGGAAGATAAATAAGTGGAATAAAGAAAGACAATATCTCAGGTTCTATTTAAACATTGTATTATAAATGGTGGACGGAGCCAGCGTGACATCACCCTTTGATTTGTTGTCTACCGTGAAAGCCTCAATTTATCATTTTGGTCATTGCCATCTTGGTTTTTTGGTGTCAGAAGTGACCATATTTTGATGGGAAGGGCGGAGCTTGGGAAGATTGGATTTGACAGAGAACTCGAGGACACGCAGTGGTGGCGACATGTCAATCACAAAAAACTAAAACTGACTAACCGAGTTAAGGTCAAGTGACAAAACAAACAGTGAACTCTTGCACCATTTCTTTCGTTTTAGGCCTGTACATATCCAGCAGTTTAATGCAGATGCCCTAGCAGGAGATTTGAAACTGATCTGATTTCTTTTGTCTAAATATGTGCTGTCAGAAAGCTGGCTATTAATATCTAATCTCTAATTACAGCCTACAACAAGCTCACAGTTACACCAGCAGTGATGTCTAATGTCTCAAAAGTTTTCCATATTATAGAGCAAATGATTTGTGAAATATAGCCGAGCAGGATGGCTGATTGGAAGTGGAGACAAAATTCACAGGCTGAACATAAATCTCCTGCTCTTTTCCTCCTTTGTCAGTGTGTATGCTACAAAAATATTGTGCTGATCCATCACCATGCTCAGTTCATCGGCTATTGATCACCACTAAGCACAGGAAGGGAGAAAGATGAAACTTTAATGATCCCTGTGGGGAAATCGGTGGGGCAGAGGGAAAGAACAGGTAACAGATAAAAGTACAACAAACTGTCAAAAATCTCTTGGAGGGCAAGATAAGCCACATGAACACAAATATATACTCAGAGACAGAAAAATCAAGACTCCCACTCGTCTGCAATGTGAGAGGACTCACCTGATCCACCAGCTCTCCTAGCGCAGCTCCCTCCTCAGTGAACTCTCTCTTTGTCCACATGTAGCGCTGCTTCGTCTTGATCTGGGAGAGAAGCAGCACAGATTCATCGACCTTGTTCCTATGTGCTGGGTCCTCATTTTAATTCATGCACCAAAAGTCTTTCAGTTTGTTCAAAGACACAATTTACATTCATTAATATTTCAACCCTACTTTTAAGCAGTATAATGTTAGCTTCCTATTTACATGAATTACATATGTGCCAATAATGTTAAAGACTGAGTTACTTTGTGGGGGATTTTTTTCTTTTTCAAACAAAATGTCTTTGTTTGCAACACAGTTTTGTCTTTTGTTTTCCTAAAAAATCTATGCAAACCACAGCAACAGAAACAAGGTAATCTGAATGCTTCACATAATCTTTTATACTTTTCCATTCATATTTATATAGTACAGAGCAGAGCCTGGTTGAGTACTGATGATTCTTCATACTTGCTGTTTTATTGCTACCGTGCAACACAAAGCAGTAGTACATGTGGTTAAATTTCAGTGTTGTCATCAAGCTGTTTAATGGCTTTACGTAGATCAGCATGTGATCGCTGTGAAGATACAGTCAAGGCTCATTTAGAGTCTATAAACACCTAAATGCTTGTTAATACTGTGACAAATGTTGCTATATTCCACCAGCCTTAATTTCCCTATACATACTCAGAGTCATCCAGTTAATATAGTAAAATTGCAGCCCATTGCATTATCTTCTGATGACTGAAGTAAAATCATTACCTTAGAAAGGAACGGCTCATTGGTGATTCTGAAGTTGCGTAACCATTCAGTGGCTTGTAATGGTTGATCGAAGCGAGAGGTGTTGTAGGATGAGGGCAGCAGTTCTTTACAGTTCTTCACCCAGAGGTGAGCTGTATTATAAAAAAAAAACAGAGAACAGGGCAGAGGGTCACACTTTATGTACTTCTGCAGCAGTAGTTATGTCAGTAGTTATGTGTGATTGTGTTTGTCTCACCATCAGGAATATGCAGCACCAGCCATCCCTGTGTATAGCAGAAGTGGACTGTGTGACAGAGAGACATCGTCTTCCCACTGCCCTTCAACCCATCTGAGCGACTGGATAAGGTTAACAACAGGTTTGTCCAGAAGCATCAAGAGAAGAAAACTATGTTCAAATATATGTGTATGTGTGTGAGCATGTATTTTAAAGGATACAGAATAAATATCGCACAGCAGGTTTGCTGTAGTCTGTTTTCTTCAGGTAAGAGATGACCTCTAGAGCTGGCGACCTCACCATCATACAGGCTTCATTAAATGTCTTCATCTAAAACCAGATGTGACAAACAAAAATTTACAATTTCACAATTCACATGCAACGATTATAGATTTTGATTATACGATTATAGTCTGAGGAATCACAATTATATTTCAATAATTCATTTCAAATCACAATAGCATTATAATTCATTGGTTTTATTGTATTTTGTTGCCACACTGCTGCCTTTTGAAACAATGAAAATATAGTAACCAAATAGTACTGTTAAAATAATACATAGACCTGGCAAAAAGCCAGGTCAAAGTGCAGTTTTACTACAAATGAAATAAATAAATTAAGAGCATCTCTTATGCAGGTGCATTTTAGTGACTATTAATTACAAATAGTGAAAAGCTCATTTCCTGCTTTGCCGTCGTTGGTTTATGTCGCACTGGAAACTCAACTCTTGCCTCAAATATTCTTCGAAAAATAAGGCAACATAATGTCCCTTTCTGAGAGTGAGAACAGAAAAAGTTGGTGTAGCTGAGCCTTAACGGTTACAAAACTGTCAGATAAACAGCAGTTAATCGTGAATCAGTTCATCGCTGCATCCCTGGTCGCAAAATATCATCTACAGCCAGTATGTTTATTTAGCTGAGACATAAGCACATACCTGTTGTAGATAGCGTGGAGGGAAGCCGTGAGGGAACACGGTGCTGATGTGTGCAGGGGGCAGTGTGTAATACTGTCCGATAAGTTTCTCTGACTGACAGGCCTGGAAAGAGATTAACAGTGAGCTCGGCAGCTAAAAATCATACAAATGCACGACCACTGCTACAAATACAACATCTGAACTGTTAAAGTCAGATTTACTTACCGGATCATTCTCCTGAGTTCTGAAAACTGAGAAGGGCTCAGGTTCTGACTCGACAGATACAGCCTCCTGCTGCTGCCCACATCCACTGGTATGAAGGGACCTGACATGTGTGACCTGTAAAAGTTTATAGAATTAATACTTTATGGTCTTGCATTTCTATAGCGCTTTTCCAGTCTACTGACAGTTCAAAGCGCTTTACAATACTTGCCACATTCACCCATGCAAGGCGCCAACTGCTCATCAGGAGCAATTTGGGGTTCAGTATCTTGCTCAAGGACGCTTCGACATGTAGCTGAGGGGAGCCGGGATTTCGAACCAGTGACCTTCCGATTACTAGACGACCCGTTCTACCTCCTGAGCTACAGCCGCCCCCAATTAATTCAAGTGTCAAATACATCACAAGGCACCTGGCACACATGGGCTTACAAGACAGCTTTTACAAATCATACAGAGGCAAAAATCATCTGTGTCAAAACATACAACAGATAAAAACAGTGTCAAAACCTTCAAAGTAAACTCAGCCAAGTCAAACGGTTTGTCATCCATCTGTCATGTTGATCAAACTTGGATATCTGATATTTTAGAATATGTAACCGGATACATTAATGAGTCAATATCTATTCCAGCTCTTTTTGCACTATTGTATTCACTTTCACAATTCACAGAAATTTGTTTAACTTGTATATAGACGTTGAATGCTGTTGGTCATTGTTGCTTATCTATCGTATACTTATCTATATCTATTTTTTTTACCTGCTTGTATGTAGATAACAGTTCTATGCTTAAGTTTTTTTCACCCATCTGGTACAGCTTTGTTGTCCTTGATTTAGCTCTATGTCTTCTTATTATTTCTTTTTAATAAAGCTGAGTCTGATCTTCTCAATTTTTGTTTGCTTAATATTTCATCTGACCATTTTCGGAACAGAATTTTCAACTGTTGTTAGAATACCAAAAACCTACAAGGTACTTTAATTTGAAAAATGATACCGTAAACTTGAAACTTGAAAATAACTATATATGCTATCTAACCAATGGATAGTTTCTTGTACAACCGTTTACTAACCGTTTATTGGTAAGCATGCAAATTAACACCACATACTGAAAAATGGGGGCCCATGTACTGCACACCAAAAAACAATTTAAAGCTTTGTTTTGCTTTTAAACACTATAAACATCAATAAAAAATGCAAATAGAACAGCTGAGCCATGTCAAAACCATTTAAAATAGATTATTCTTGATATATTAGAGGTTATGCATCTGCAGCTCCTCAAATAGGCTAAGCAAAGATAAACATTGACTGGCAGAGCAAGATACTAAACTTGTTATTCATTTGTTGGCAGGCACAAGCCCTATCCCGTATCCAAAAACTACAAACAGAACTCCCATTTGCAAATTCATAGTTTTATAATTTGACCGTCAATGACAAAAGCAGTAATGACAGTTTTCTTTCAATAATATCTGCCATGATGGCCAGTAGGTCACAAAAACGTTCGTCGGTGAATTAAAGCATGTTTCCTTAACCAGAAGCTTCATAATCAGCATACATTATCATGCCATACTGAATGCTTACCAGTGAGGGTCGACAATAAATTGACAGTTTTTTGCATGAAGTTTGGTGTGACATTTATTCACGCTAAGAGAGCGGCACACATTGGGGTTGTTGTTATTATTATCTTCCTACATTTTAGCTGATATAATAGGGAATCAAACCAAATATATTAAATACATTTATGCTACCTTGCTCAATGGCAAAGGCAAAACATGACTAACAGTTAAAGCCACTGTTAACACTGATCTCACCGTCTGTCGCAGTCTGAAGGACAGTCTGTGGAGCGCCATGATGATCTGAAACAAGGAGGACGACATGATTTCAACTCATATTTCAGGAATGACAAGAGCCAGAGAAGCAAGTAAAGATTAAAACACACTAGTGTCCTGTAACCTTGCCTAAACACTTAGCTAACAGTTAGCTGTGGTGCCCAGCAGACACGTAATCTACAGGCAACACTAGCAAAGCGCAGCTATTTGAGCGCACAAAGTTGTTTACCTGCGATTCACTTCAATAAATATTCAGTGACGAGGATTTCCGTTAAGGTTATCTGCTGACAAATGCACCCAGGGCAGTTTAAAGTGAGGATAAACTGCACTCCTCCAGACGTAGTCAATGTGCCAGATCTGTCATGGACACCGCCATCATGCAGAACAGAGCAGGAAGTGACGTAACGCCATCACAACTCGGTGTAGCCAATGAGGTGGCGTGGCACGAGCCAGGCAGGCGACAACAACAGAGGAAAATGGAGTTGATCAGAGTTTGACACATTTCACCTGAAATAATAATGAATGCAGGCAGACGTGTGGGAGCTGTTAACACTCAGTGGAGCTGTGTGATGTATAGTTAAGTGTTTGGAGAAGGACAGAGCTCTTTTAAAATATTAAATATGACTCTTCACAGGATTCCTGGGAGATTGTTTAACCAAAAACAAGGCAGTTACAGTACTTTCAGCTTTATAATCTCAGTCAACCAGTAGATCTGTAGTGACTCTTGGGCGATTCATCAGAAATTTACAAGCCCCTTTTCACAAAGCAGGTATCCATGATGAAAAACACAGGCCTCTTTACATATTTCTCAGGGCTGCTTCACAAAACATACCTCTCTGTTTCATATTTTAAAATGTTAATAGCCTCATATTCCTCCTTCTCGTGTCCCATGTTGTTCCATACATATTCAAACTACTTACTACTCACTCCACTGTACAAACTTGCTTTTGCTCCTGATTTTTTCTATTTCCTTGAGCCTCGGTTTGCTTTTTAAGATGTTACCATTGAAAATAAATGTCTATATTTCTCTATTATAATTTGCATTATGCACAGTCTATGGGGCTAGTAAGTAAGCATTTTTTCATTTTGTTAACGTATTAAATTACCATAACATCATATTTTCCAAGCCCCCCATTTTATTACAAAATGTTTTAGGAATGTGCAACCGTGAAGTGTAGGCGTAAGGTGTAAGGTTGTCCAGCATTATTACCTGATGTGACCTAAAATTATGTTAGTGTATATTATGCTTGAGGAAGAAAAACTCTGCACACTCAGGTCCAAGGCAGGTGTTAAATTAAAAAGCCAAGCTTTCAGTCTTTAAGCTTTCATTATAATAAATATATTGTACCTTAGTGTGCAGAGCCTTTCTTTTATGTCATGTATTAGTGATCCAAACAAAAGTTTCTACTTTGCTCCCATGGGGCATATTTCAAAAAAGGTGTGTTTAATTAAAATAATTTCAACTGTTAATCACACAGATAACCTGGATCCACCACCAGTACTTCTATTCAGGAATATGAGTTGGTTTATGGATCTCTGTATACCCTGTCCTTGATGGGAAGTTTAGTGTTTGTGGTGATCCACACAGGCCCAGATACATTTGAAAACAGTTAATCTGGCCATCAAGTTTCAAGTTTCACTCATTAAAAATTTGGCAAGGCAGGGTACAACAGCATAAAAACACATTTTTTCAACAGTGAAATGCATCAAACATAACAGCAAGCAACATTATGAGCAAAAGCATAAAATTAGGATGGTAGACCTTATAATAAATAGGATATTTACTGAAGGATTTAAGACCACAGGGAACAAAGAAGTTCATGTCCTCTGGTTCTACTTATCAGCACTACAAACTCCCTGTGCCACTGAAACAAGTAAGTGGGTGTTAAAGCTGCAGGCAGGAAACTGTGCTTGTGTCAAGTGTTGACGCAAGATTGGCTATCAACAGGCCCTGGCCCTTGTTCAATATGTGTCATTTGTAATCTTCAGTAATTCATTGCTAAATGCCAATACCTCATTAAAAATGCAGAGGGCCTTATGAGAAATCCTGCATCATTATCACCTCCTGAGGTTTTGTCTTAAAGACACAACCTAAATCTAGTGTTAAAAACATGGTGATATTGTCCTTATGATACATATTGCTAGATAAAACTGTGTTTTTAATTTTAATTACCAAACACTGTTGGACATAGCAAACCCCAGACAAACTGTGCTGACTGTCTACTGTGTAGGCCAACAGGTGATATTTATGTGTAGTCTGTAGTGTGCACTTTATTGGAGTTGTTGGGAGATTTAAGTGTTCACAGTGCACAGAGAGCAGGAGGAACAGGGGGCCTGTAGGGGGCCTGAAGCTTCCCTTTATCCCCGGGGCCACACAGTTGGTTGTTCCAACCCTGTGTGAAGACCTCAACACAAAAAATATTGTGAATGTGACAATATACTCGATTCTTAAAATAACTATAGTGTTACTGCTAACAAACAAACCCAAATAAATTAAAAATTGTATTACTATATTATTATTATTACTTTATTATTATCAGTTATTACTTCAAATCTAAGTCAATACTTTAAGGGTGTGTTTAAAATATGTATGTATATTATAAATACGTGTGGTTGTTTGTTATGTATGTTCAGAGTGATTCCTGTTGTACTCCAGGATAAAAACACTGCTTGTAGTTTTGGATCAATGTCTTCTGTTTAAATGATGCATGATAAACAACTCTCTCGTATTAACTTTTTAATAAGTGCTTATAGCCCAGCCTGCCTTTCTTCCCTCCCTCCTCTGCTGTAAGCTGAATCCCATATTACATTACACGATGCAACTTTTGCGCCGCTGCTCAAACCCTACCAGCAGCCTACTTTAGCCAAGTCGTCGCCATTTTATTAAGCGTCTAAATAGCCCTCCCCAATCGCCTATTATGAACCGCAATGAGATCCTGTGCTGTGTTCACCGTTTTATCTCCTCCTCTGGCCACATGAAAATGGCCACGCAATTGCATTCCCGCACATCCACCAACCCCTCCGCGCGCTGTCAGCCTGTAACGCACACATGCAGCCCTCCGCGCCTCGCGCTGACACGTTAACGGGCTTGTATGCAAACGAGGGGGCACAATCCGAGCCATTATTACAGGCGGGAGCGGAGATGTAACTTTCCCCGAGAGAAGTGAGGCAAAAATAAGATCCAGCGTAACCAGTCCGCCACCTAGCTGCGGAGACGCGCCGACGGAGATCTGTCGACTGTATGATTATGAAAACACCCGCGCCAATGTTGTTGCACAGTCGGCTCCGCGCTCCGATGAGACTGAAACTCGGTTTTAGGAGGTGTTTTAACCTCCGCTGGCCTTAGTTATGTAATCAAAGCAACATCTAATGCACCAAAGGCTCCGGATTGCTGTTGGTGCGAAGGGGAGAGCAGGACAGCAACACCTTAACCTCCTGCCTCAACGCAGTTGGCTCCGGGACGCGCTCTCGGGTAAGTAGCCTACGTAGCCTTATTACAGATTTTCATGGCAGTCTCTATTAATGTGTGCAGGCCTGTCATCATCAGCGAGCTCATAGCAGCAGCACAGGAGGGTTAGTGGGGATTTTAGTGCATCCGCTTTGCGCTAATTTTATCCCTTGTTGCTGAGTACGTTTCTCCTCGCATGGTGATATTTCTTATTTCAATGTTGCTGACACCAGCAGAAGGGCTGGCAGAGGACAGACAGGAGAGAGGAGGAGGAAAAAAAAGAAGGTGGCTCGGGACTAATCCACATCACAAACAGCACCAGCGAGCACATTTTGATGCTACGTAGCACCCCACTTCCATGTTGAGTTTCAGTGCGCGGCTGTGTGCGTGATTTAGGACGCTTAAATGTGCGTTTTATTTGATCGGGGAGATAGGAGTGACGACAACAACAACACGTGCATGTGTGTATCATTTGTAAGTGCGACAGCAGCAGGCGGATAGTGATTTTCAGAGGTGCGCAAAGTCATTATTGAGAAGGAAGCCCCTGTTGACGTCCTCAGTAAACCAGTGATAGGTTGCTCCAGTGCGGTAACACCCCCACTGCCCATACTGTATCTACAGTAGCAACATCAGTCAGCCTACGCAGCTGCGACCTGGGTACACAATGTACGACCAACACACTTCTTATTCACTAACTAGGCGAAAGTGCGTGCGTGCGTACGTGTGTGTGTGTGTGAGGAAGAAGAGGAGGAGGAGGAGGAGGAGGGAGACTCACGTGAGAAACTTCCCTCTGTGTGAGGCTTCATGGTTCAATATGTTTGAGATGCCATCACATCACAGCAGCCCTCATTTCCAGCTGGGCTGCCGTGCTCCTGCTGTTGTCAGGCAGATGATAATGGTGTTGTAGTTATTGATGATAACACCGTCATGGGATGGTGATGATGGCTGGAAATATGGTGGGCCATTATCGTGATTTAATCGTCGCCTCAGCGCTGCCGAGGAACCACACTGACTGTGGTGTCAAGTCCACCCATCATCCTGTCACTGGAAATAGCTTCTGGTCTAATGTTAGAATAATTTTGAGTTATGTTTGAGAGGTATAGCTCTGGAGAGTATAAAAAGCTATTAGTATGCACTTTGACTGATGTTGAATGGGCTTGGCCTTTTTTAAGTTTGAAAACCTGCCACTCTCATTCTCTTGTAGTCACTTCGCACAACACCCGCATGACTCATACGACTCGTGCCTGTGCTGTCTTCATCTGCCATCAAGGTCACAAAAAAGTGGCTGCACTTCTCCGAGAGGACCGCTGTCCATTTCTAGGCTCTTTTTACTTTATTGTAAGGAGGCTCGGCCTTGAAAATTGCTCCCCAAAACTGTTACATAACAGCAGTTACTGGAACAGATGTTGATTTGAGCTCAGTATGATTCAAGGGAAAGGGTTTGGGTGTGGAGTGACCAAGAGGCAGGAGAGATAGCCCACTGAGCTCTTAAATGAAAACATTATCTGAGATGCTCTAGTAAGTTTAAGGGGGCAGCTCGGTGCGTCGAGAGACAGAAGAGCTATTTCGCAAGAGGCTCTCAGGAGAGAGCTGCAAGAATGCTCGGCAGGGTGTGTTTTATTAGAAAATGGATGAGTGTCTCCCTTAATGAGAGAGAGAGTATAATGAAGGAAGCATGACAGAAGATGCTACTTCCCTTTGGTACGTTAATAAAAACGGGGCTGAGCACAGTGCGAAGGAGAGTGAAAGTTTTTTTCTGTTGAAGGGGAATGTTATTTTAGGGTGTGTTACTTGCTGTAATGTCACATTAAAAGTCAATTTACAATGGGGTCAATGAAAAGCTTACTTGACTTAGAGGAAGCAATGGGAGGAGGAGGAATTTGCACTCCTTTCCAAAAATAAGTTTTACCCTTTCCTACGGATTTGTGTTACCACTACTGAAAGGGGAGGAGGGGACTGGTCGGACCGTGAATGGAGGGATTTAGGCTGAAGAGGAGGAAAAGAACGAAGTGGAGGAGGAAATATGGTTCTGATTAACATGGATACAGTGTATGAGTTTGACCATTTTACTGTGTGGTCTACAGAGAGAGAAAGAGAGAGAGGGAGAGAGGGTGGATGGGACTAATAGAGAATGCATGCAAAAGCTTTTCTGCCAAACATGAAAAGGGGAGTTTCGGAGAGAAAAGAAAGTACAGCAGAGGGAAGGGTGGGAGGAGAAGTGCTTGTGGGAGTAGCTGAGAACAGAAGGCGCAAAGACAGTGGGGAAAGGAGGGGAGGAGACTGGATCAAGTGTTTGAATTAGTCAGGAGCTGATTGATTGATATATTGATTTGGGGGGAAGAGTACGGATAAGAACATAAGTAAAGCAGAGAGGTTTAGGGAGTGTTGCTGTCTCTCAAGAGCGGCCGTTATTTACAGATTGTCAGAGAGAACTAGCTGAAGCTGTTTTTAAAGAATGTGAGTGGGTCCCTCTTCCAGTTAACGTCGACATTCTGGGAATTGGCGATGTTGATTGGCCCCTTGGGTTTTCTGTATGATGAGATCATCTCTGTGGACATAGACTTTAGCACCTCTCTACAGCTGCTTACAGGAAGGGGACTTTCCCCTCAATTCCTGTACTGCTGCTACTCAGCATCTGAGCTCACTGAAATGACTAATCACTGGCCTCTCTATCTTTCTGTCTGTCTTTTCTTTCATTTTCTCTCTCTGCCCTGAACTTATTCTCCTTCAGCTCAAGCCAAAAGGACAAGAGAGAGATCTTCCTTCGCTGGATGAAGGAGCCTGACTCTCCTTGGACCTTTTCTGGATATTGTTTTGGAAACCTCTCGACCTTCACGTGCACTCTACTCTTTGCCTTTGACCCCTCTAACCCCACCGGGGTCATTTAAAAGTGTTATACTGGAAACCACACAGCGTTCGACTTCTCCCCCCTGACTTCTCTGATGGACCAGAGAGTGAAGGGGGGAACGCCTCCCACCACAAACTCCACTCTGGACCCCACCTCCGCACCTGAAGACTCTGGACAGGAAGTGGCAGAGAAAAAGAGGAGAGGTGAGGGGGAGAATGGGCATGTAGGGGAAAAGGAGGAGGAGAAAAGGGGAGCAGGGAGAAAGAGAGAAGGAGACAAGGGGGCAGTGCTGGAGCTGCTCATCGAGGGGCGCTGTGGAAGCGCGGGGCAGCAACAGCTTCAGATCTCCGGCAGAGAGACGAGCTGCCCTGACGGGAATGTACGACTCCGGATCGGACTGCAGGCCAAACGCACCAAGAAACCCCCCAAGATCTTGGAGAGCTATGTGTGCAAGCCCACCATCAGGACCTATCAGAGGCAAGGCAGGGGGGCACTGGTGAGGGGGGATGGCGAAGGAGGAGGAGTGGGTCAGCAGCAGAGCAAAACCAGCTCGGCTCCAGACGAGGCAACCAGAGATCAACGCTCAGGCTTGGATGCTGTCCAGACCACATCCAAACAAACTGCATCTGCTGCTGCTTCACCGCCACTCGCATCATCATCATTATCATCGCCGTCATCATCATCCTCGTCATCGCAGCCACTGTCCTTATCATCGACATTTACGACAGCTTCCAGCCCGGCCTCAGTCCCTGCCATAACCAGCCAAGGGACCAAGTCAGCCAAACAGGTGAGTTAAGGACAATTTGCCTCACACACATACAGATTTTCCTCATTCCAGCTGTCAGTACTGCTATTAGTGTAAATTAGCTTAAAATGGAAAAACAAGCCAAGAGTTACATGGCACACACTGTAAACTGTAAACCTCCAGACAGGCTTCTCTAGTGCAAAATCACCCAGCTTTGTGCTCAGATGTAATAAGGTCAAATGAGCTATTGTCTCGATACTGAAACCTAAGCAGCCCATTTAAATAAACAGACCTATAAATAGGACAACAGCACGGCAACCACTTGGAGCTATTACAGACATTGGTCCATCAGTCCCTATGACAATCGCCTGAGGGTAAGCTTATTGCTTTAGCCGTGCTAACGCCACTCAAGCTGCAGCATACCAAAATTACAGGACAAGTACGAAATGTCAAGCCTTCTCATCTGTATTAGTGGCAATTTATAGCTACCAATCGCACAGCTTTCTCTCTCTCTTTGCCCGTCTCTGCCTGGCTCTCTATATCTGTCCCTCTCTTCTATTTTTACATCCCCTCTTTTCTCTACCTGCTCTCATTTATCTTTCACTCCCCCTTCTGTCCCTGTCCCACTCCCTTCCTCTCCCTTTCTCTGCCTTTGTATTTCTCCTTTCTGTGTCAACCCCGTTCCTGTTTCCATCACCTCACTCTCTCCTTATCCTCAGTATGCCCTCTTTTCTCTGCCTGATTGAGTCATTTTGTCCTCACTCTCTCTTTTAATGGGTGGACAAAAACAAAAGCATTTCAGTTATTGTCTCTTTCGCATTGTCCTTCACTGTCAACAACAAACTAATAGACGTCGCAGCCGTTGTTGTCTCTGACAGCGATTCCATCTTTGCCTTCCCCAGGTTCCTATCAAGCTGGCCGATAAGACAGAGGTGAATTCAAATGGCTCATCGGAGAGAGTGAAGAAAGAGAAGGTACCGAGTGTTAATGGCCAGCCTGGCCCTGCAGGACACAAACCCGGTTCTCCCACAACAGACCAGACAGCTTCAACTACTCTTTCCACCCAGTGCATCCAAGCCCTGTCTGCTTCAGAAACCAGGACTGAAGGAAAGACCTCCAAGAAACATAATGGTTTGGTACAGACAGCAAAACAGAAGGGAATATCGAATGGGAAAGGTTCTGCCGACATCATTGGCACTTCCACCTCATCAAAAGTCAAAGTCGGAAAACACAGCAGCTCCTCTGTTTCTTCTGTGGACTCCTCGACGAGACCTCCAGTTTCCTCCAGCACCCACAAAGAACTGTCCAATAAGAGCAGGCCAGACTCTCCTTCCTCTCTCTCAGTCACCCCTAAACCACAGTCCTCCCCTACTGCGGATCTCTCCTCTGCCCAGTCCCAAGATCAGGATCTCTTACTAGTGAAAAAGAGAGAGAAAGAGAGGAAAGTGGAGAAACGGAAAGACAAAAAATCGAAGCGGGACAGACTGGAGGCTGAAAGAGCAAAGAGCGAGAGCAGAAAGGAGGAAGGAAAGAAGAAGAAAAAGAAAGGGAAGGATGGAAAATCAAGACATGGTAAAGAAAAGGATGAAAGACATAAGACTGATGATACATGGAGGGATGAGCTAAAGATTGAAAGAGGAAGGTCTGAGAAAAAGAGGGATAAACTCAGCCCAGACAGGCAAAAGACAGAGGATAATATTGCAAAATGTGGTGAAACAGTTGATAGCGGCAAACTAGATAAAACCAATAAGATAGTGAATCCAAGCAGACCAGATGAGATAGACAAGCCAGATGACGGTTGCAAGCCAGTCAAACAAGCTGAGCCTGCAACAGGTGATACCAGTAAATCAAAAGAACAGGACGTCTCAAGACATTCAACTGTGCCTCCAAGCCACCCCTCTTCTTCTGCTCCTCCCCCTCTGCCCACTCCTTCTGCCCGTGCCCCTGTTTCTCCCCCTTCTTCCCCCCAAGAGCAGGACAGCCGCCCGCTGAAGAAACGTAAAGCCAGACGGCCCAGCTGGACCAAGCTGGTGCACAGAGCTCAGAGAGCGGAAAATCAGGAAGCCCCTTCAGATTCCCAACATAATCCTTCGCTAAGTTTCCCCCAGAACCCCAAAACATCACTTCCTGCCAGGGCCACTATTCAGCAGACTGATGAGTCACACCCAGCTCCCTCTAGTTGCTTAACCAGCGCCTCCTCCTCTATCTCTTCTACAACCAAACCTCCATCCCCCAAGCAGAATCACCCCACATCAGACCCTAGCCCCCCTGTTTCCAGATGCACCATCACCCCTGCCCGAAAAAGGGGCCGCCCTAAATCTCACAGCTCTAGTGTAGATGAACCTCCCCCGAGACTTTCACCAAATGCTATCCCAACTGAGGTGCCTCTTCTGGGGTGTGACGGAATTCAGAAAGCGCCCGTGCTGGAATCAAGTCCAATCCTGCAAAGTGCTGCTCAGTTTAAATCCAGCCCCAAGAAGCGTGGCCGTCCTCCCAAACGACCCCTCCCCGAGGACCAGAGCGGAGATGCACTGAATCGCACTGAAGATACAGACAGATGTAGAGATTTTCATCCTCCTGAAAAGGGCAGGCAGCTAAAGATCAGGAGGCTGATTAATGAGATGAAGAAAAGAAAGAAGAGGAGACTCCAAAAGGTAATGCTGTCTGGGTATGTAGGGAAGGAGGGACGGGGAAGCGAGGCAGCAGATGGTGAGACTTCTTTAAGAATGTGTAAATCAATAGAGACGACAACAGTACAAACGCTTTCGGCCCTGTCCTCGTCCTTTGGGAGTACGCTGGGCCCTCAGATCAATGTGAGCAAGAGAGGGACCATCTACATGGGAAAGAGGCGAGGACGCAAGCCTAAAACCCAAACTGCTCCGACAGTCCAAACCAACTCCCAGAACTCCTCTCAGTCGTCTCTGTTTACCAACCCCTCTGAAACATCTCTCTTCTCCAACCAACCCCAGCCTCCTCCCTCTCACCCATTCCCCTCCCCTTCTCTTACCCACTCCAGCGGGGCCCAGAGCCCTTACAGCGAAGGCAGCCTCACAGAACCAACATCCTCCCTACTTTTTCCTCACCCCTTCTCCCTCCCTTCCCCATCATCCTCCTGTACCTCCCCACGACCTCCCTCCTCCTCCTCCCTCTCTCCCTTTGTGAAGAAGAGTTGTCCATGTCAGGGAAGGCACCACTTCCCCTTTCACCAGTCATCGTGTAAGCTCTCCTGTCCCACTCCTCCACTGCATCACACTCCCGGCTCCCCTGGCCACCTGAAAGAGGCCACACCCTCCCCTAGGAGTGAATCACACAGCGAAGAGACACTGCCTAGTGATAGCGGGATTGGAACAGATAACAACAGTGTTTCTGAGCGAGGGGAGATTCGGGGAGCTCGAGGCATGCTTCGGCTGGGTCAGGGGTCAGGAGTGATCCTGGGGGGTCAAAGGCACCCTTCCTCTCTTATCGACCGTCCCTCTCCTGTCTCCTCACCCCTCTCTCACATGCCCAGACACGCAAACCCCATTGCCAACTCAACATCTGTGGATCGGCACCGAGACAGACACAGGCACAGGCGGAGGGATTATGACTGTTCCTCCTCCTGTACTTGCATGTGCCCATGCCCCTGCCCAGGACACAACAAGTGCACTCATTCAGATTACTACCCTTGCCTTGGGCACAATGCACTGAAGCGACAGAAAAATAAACACAAGAAGAAACACCAGCAGCTGCACATGCAGGATCCAGAGTTTCTGGCTGAGCTAGAAGACCTGATCGGTCAGTTCAGTGAGATCCATATCGGACGGCGAGGTTGGGCGAGGACAGGACTGGGACAAGGCTTTGATGGGAGTGGGAACGCAGCTGGAGGAAGGCGCCATCACTCCTCCTCCCATTCACACCGCTCCAACATCTTCAGGATTAATCTGAATGGCTTCTACTCACCTCACCCTTCACCTTACTCTGCTAATACCTCCTTCTCCCCGCAGCCCTTCTACCCCTGCCAGCCTGTGCATTGTAACAGGAAGCCAGACCGCAGGCAATGTGGCTGCCCATCAAAGTTCCAGGAGACCATTGAAAATATGGGCTTTTACAGCAGCTATCCTCCAGCCACAACACTTTACCACCACCTCCCCAGTTCCTACCCACTTCCCTCCCCGCACCAGTACGCTCCCCATCAGTCCCATCATGCCCACTTCCTCCTCAACCCCGCCAGGTTCCACAGGCGGAGGAGCAGGTTGCTGAGGGAAGGAGCTTTGGGAGGAGATGTTGAGGGAGATATAGGAGGAGGAAGCAGTGGAGTAGGAGGCTCACACCTCAGCTCAGGGTTCACATCCAGCCTCTCCTGTGGCTGTGGGAGGAGCGAACACAAACACAAGCATAAACACCGTCACAGGCACTGTGAGCGAGATATGGATGACGAGGAGGAGTTGCACGAGGATGAGGAGGAAGACGGGATGGAGAGAGAAGGATTGGCCAGTTCAAAGTCAAGGTCAGGATTCATTTTGGGCCAAGGAGAAGGAGTAAGGAAAGGGCCAAGAGGAATGGGGAGTATGCTGTCTAAAGAATCACCTTGGTTATGTGAGAACGGAAATGATTCCTTCTCCTCCACTGCTGCTGCCACGTCATCGTCATCCTCAGCAGAGAGGTACAAACAGACATCTCTCACCTCGCTGGGGCTGGGCTCCTCTCACCTGTCGTCATTCGGAGGAGGCTGGGGCGGCCTGGGCCAGAGCTGGACGAAATTCGGTGGCATGGGAGGGACAGGATTTGGGAACTCAAACCCCAGCTGGAGAAGCTTCACCGGGGAGCAACACGCAGGCCGAATGATTGCATCAGACGGAGAGGATGAAGACGATGAGGACGTTCAAGAGTCACACTTGTACAGAACGTCGCCATCCCCAACGCACACCAACCTGTTCACATCTGCTGCCATGGCAACAGGGGGGAGGGGTCTGAGGAGCAGATTGGCCGGGAGGAATCCAGGAAGTGGAGACAGGTCATGGAGGAGAGATGAGCCAGCTTGGACAGAGAGGAGAGAAGCAGGTGAGGATGCTTGAACGATTTCATCTATAAATAGAGCGCTGACATGCATGTGCTTCTGTTTGATTGGCTCAGTTTGATGCCAGGATGGTGCACATACTTGGACATACTACAGTGTTAGTATGTTTCTGGCTGGGAGCTGTCTGTGCTTCAAAAATCTCCATTGTTAATATTGCCTCTTGAATTGTGTGAATGCATAGTTGTATTATGTTATTATTTCATTGGCAGAAAATATGAATACATCGAGTACGGACAGTAATTTAGAACATCAACTGTGCTTGTCATTTTAAATCCATGAATAGCACCCAGATCCTGACAGCTAGCTGAGTGATTTTATGCCAAGAGGCTCTTCAAAATGCACAGCGTGACAGATTTTTATGTTTGCACAATGTGGAGATGAGACCAATAGTTTGCCCAATATAGTGACAGCAGAGCTTTTTCTCAGGTGTTGTTGAGCCACACATCAAAGCCTGGAGGGTGTTTGAGAGGAAATCAGACTCCGTTCTTTTTATAGCCAATTTCAGACTCCCTCTGCTGTGCAGGGGACGTGCCGAACACCCCCCCACCCCCCCACCCCCCCGACACACACACACACACACACACACACACACACACACACACACACACACACACACACATACAAATGCAACCACTCAGCAACCACTCTCTGCTCTCTGTTGGAATTTTTAAGAAGTGTTATAGCAGGAGGGCAGCATCTTGATGGGAGTCTTTCCAGAAAATCTTTGAAATCTTCCCGGTCTGCAGCGAACCGCACGCTGTTGCAGGCCGGGGCTATACCCAGTGAACACAGTCATTAGTTAACCACCAGATTGGCTATTTAAAGCCTGGCCTATCCCTCACTGCTGGCCAACGGGGCCTATTTGACTTGGAAAAATCAAATAAGGAAAAGAGTGGCCAGTCTTGTCGGGGACTGCGGAAAATGGAACAAAAAGATAAATGACCTCAGGAGTGATTGATTGAGGAATAGCGGGAAGGTCAGAATGGGGGCAACGAGAGCTTGTGAGTGGAAAATGTTGTTTTTGAAAAAGGTGGAATACATTTGACAATGGTTCATCATCTAACTGAACACACATGTGTTTTGAAGTACAGCACGCTAGCACAAGCACACACACTTTTTTCTCTCTGCTCAGCTTTTTGGGATTGTGCTCCACGTGTGCATGCCCATATTAAAACGCATGCATTCTGCAGTGTTTGTCTCCATTCTTGTGGTTTTTTGCTGTCTGAGTGTGCGTACATAAATCACTTCTTAATGCATTTCCCAGAAGTGATCTGGTCAGAGGAAATGTTGTGACTCACCTAATATGTGGCCCCGCATGACTCAGCCTAGACTAGCCTCACCTCACACCTCCTGCTGGCTCAATCACTGATCCACATCTGTCTCATTTCCTCTCTGCCACTTACACCCCACCCTTCCCTCCTGCCTCCTCCTGCCTCCCCTCCCACCTCTTTCTATTTCAATGACTGCAGGTTTACAAGGTGACTCGAGAAGCCTGGGGCTGCAGAAAAGTGTGCCAACCTCAGACAGTGTGGCAGGGAAAAACAAAAGAAGGCCAGGGCGGCCCAGAAAGCACCCACTGCCCTCCACCGTATCCTCCCCCACACACTCATCTGCAGCTCCCTCCATGTCATCGCCTGACCTCTTGCCAGGACACAGCCACAACAGAGATGGGAGAGAAGTGGGAGGGAGAAAAGAGGAGAGAGGGCCAGAGAGAGATCGAGGAGGCGACACAGTGCAGCAGGTGACAGATTTGGAGCTGCAGGCCAGGAGGAAGAGAGGACGGAAGAGAAAACATGGTGACTCTCCTTGTCATCAGAGGTAAACGCTCACAGCTGTGTTATGAAGTACCTGAGCTGGTTGACTTGAAAATTCAATACAACCACTCACTATTGCTATATTAACCCATCGTTTTCAGCACTGTGTGCTAAACCAGTGCCTTTTCTCTCTTTCTCTTTTTCCTCTCTATCGTTCTATCTCTCTCTTCATGCTTTCCTTTTAGTGTCGCCGAGGATAAACCCGAGGGTGACACCCCCACTGAATGTTTTAGCCAATCAGATGTCGACCAGGCTCCTTCCCAACCAGTTACCATCCAAAGAGAGGAGCGAGCAGATGGTCCTCCCAGGAAGAAGTTTCTGAGGGCAGGACTTTACTCTGATGATTACAAAACCACAGAGTGAGTTGGAGTCATAAACAAACTGTTAAAACATTGTTTCTGTTATCATTTTTTTTTTCCTGTTTATGTATTTAATGTGTTTCTCTCCTAGTCCCCCCTCCTCCCAAGCCCAGCAGTTGTGCAGAGAGAGTATGGAGTACACACCAGAGGAGCGTGAATACAGCCTTTTACCTGCTCCCATGCATGTTGGTGAGTAAATAAGAAAATGATGCTGCTGTAATTTGTTGTATCTGCGATAGCTCATCCAAACTCCCTTTGTGTCCTCCAGGGAAATACCTGAGGCTGAAGAGGATTCATTTCCAGTTACCTTATGACGTTATGTGGCTGTGGCAGCACAATCAGGTACAGTAGAGCCTGATAATGCAGAATCAGGATCAAGCTGAAGCATCTTTGAGGATTAAAGTGATGGGGTACATGTTAACTCTCATGCTGTGTTGCTGCAGCTTCAGAGGCAGCCTGCTGTCCCCCTGAAGAGGAAGCGGCGCTACTGTGAGTTGTCAGAATGGGACGTGTTGTCTTAAGGTTTAGTTGATGGATCAGATCAATACTCTTATACACTGTGCCTCTCTCTCTGTTTCACTCAGGCCGGCTGAAGGAGAGGACTTCATCCTCTCTCAGGACAGCGGTGAGTCCATGTGGCTTCAAGGGACAGTTCACCCCAAAATCAAAAATATATATTTTTCCTCTTACCTGTAGCGCTATTTATCCATCTGGAATGTTTGCATGTGCGTTGTCATGTTTTGGAGATATGGGCTGTAGAGATGTCTGCCTTCTCTTGAATATAATGGAACAAGAGGGCACTCAAAGCACCAAAACTACTCAAGATACTCCACAGACCTTGTTGTGAGATGTGTCATGTAGAAACTGATTTATTTCTACTGAACTACAACGCCAGAAGGAAGCGTGACCAGTCTTCCTCCTCGACTGAGTTATGACATTAACTAGCTTAGTTAGCTAGTCTCTCATCCATGATGAGAACGCATGCTTCCTTCTTTGAGCACCACAAGCCAAGTGCCATCTAGTTCCATTGTATTCAGGAGAAAGCACACACCTCTACAGCCGATATCTCTAAAACTCCTGTGGGCCAATGTTGGACTGCCATAAGTTTCAGTTTGGCCCACAAGATGTTTCTAATTTAAAAAGTAAATGTAAAAGTTGATTTAATGCCATTTTTCATCTTAACAACATGATACAATCAGGGTGGAGGTAACTAATTAAATCTAAATCTACTCAAATTACTGTAATTTAGTCATTTTACTATCTGTACTTGTGCTTTCATGAGTATTTTTCCAAGTCTGTAATTTAACTCGTACTTAAGTATGCATTACACTGTGTAATTTACTCAGTTACTTCTAAACCCTGCCATTAAAAAGAAACTAATACTCTGAGCAGCTTTTGAGAAGATTACTTTGTTCTTTTTCTCAAGTGTTTTTTTTAATACCAGTAGTTTTACTTGACACTGAGTAATATTTCAGTAATGTAACTGTACTTGTACTTGAGTACAGATTTTCAATACTTTTTCCACCACCGGATACAATACATGTTTCAGTTTTGGCCGTCCAAGGGAAAGAAGGTTTGGGTCCCCCTGATTGAGAAGGATAAATAATGTTACAAAAAGGAAACATATGAGTTTTTGACTTTGGGGTGAACTATCTTTTTAGGTTGATTCCCTCCAATAAAGAATGCTGCTTTGATATCTGTTAAAACATGCTTGTGTCCCTCCGTTTTCTTTCTATTTTACAGGAGGAGAGCTCCAGTGACATCACCAGCCTGTTTCCTCACCTCGACATGGATCCTCTGACCAGCAGTGAGAGGTATGGAAAGAACACGGTGATGCACTATTCAAGACAAACTACTTAATGCGCTGGTACTGAACTGATGTCAGTGTGGATGGCTTATGTTTCCCCCTGTGTGCCCGGGCCAGGAGCTTTGTGGTGAAACACCACGTGTTCCTGGTGAGGAACTGGGAGCTGGTGAGAGACAGACAGATCCGACTGAGGATAGAGAGGGAGAGAGACGCAGAGGGAGAGGAGGGGGACGCGCCACATCCGTCCTGTGATGAAGCCAATGGGGACAACAGCCACATCAAGTCAGGTCCATGAAGCAAGTGTGTGTGTTAGTTTTTGTTTCTGTAGGTGTTTGTGTATGCTTACCTACGTGTATGTGGTTGAACTCTATACATTTTCATTTTTACTGTACATCTGTATAGATTTCTCCTGGTGTCCCGTGTTGTGTCTTTTACTTTATGTGTGCATGTATGTGTGCGTGTGTGTGCTCTGCTTACAGCCCGTCGTCCTCATATTTGGCTTGTCTCTCCATATCATACTCAGCAGCACAAACTAAGTGGTTTTCCAACCACAGAATTTCAGCCTGCAGAAATGTTTCCCCATTTCTGTCATCCACTCTTGGTGTCCAAGAAACCCAGCAGGCATCAACTTTCCCCATTAGCAGTGAAACCACACAGTTTCCATCAAAGACTCCCTGACTGATGGCAGATAGGAATCAAGGGAAAATAAGGACACTCGAACAATCAAAGATATATCAGTAAAAGAAATTACATGCCATTTTTATTCCCTCCTGCAACGCCTTTACTAACATACAGAATACTGTTTGATCTCTGACCCTCAGGTCAGCCAGCGGGGGTGGAGGTAACGGTTATCAGCAGTGACCCCCACCATCAGAGTCAGGACACCTCCAGCTCGCTCACTGCCAGCCCCTGTGTGAGTGAACAAACGCACCCACGTAAAACGATCTTTTCTTTAAAGAATGCAAATTTCCACAAGGATGAAAATCTGCTTTTGCAATTAGCTGTGCATACTTTTTCACCACAGCCCACCAAAACCCAGAGCAGACCAGAGGAGGAGGAGGGAGAGGAAGAAAAACGAGGGGAGGAAGAGGCCTGCAGCAGAGAACAGAGGAGGAAACGGCTGAATGATTTACTTTTGACCCTGCAGCATTCATAAGCTAACAGAGAGAGGTGAGCTGAGCATCAGATACTAAAACAGGAGGGACTCGGAGATGTATATGAACACTTTTATTGATTGTATCTTGTCTTTGTGTAGGTGGGACCACTCTGAGAAAGGGACCAGGCCCACCACTGGACAGATGGACAGGAACTGATGTCATAACACTGCTATTAACAGTAGCAGTGCCACAGAGAACAAGCGAGCAAAAGGGAGAAGAGAGCTGGAGAATATTAGCGCCTGAAAACGCAAGAAAGACATCTCACACACTGACAGATGAGTGTGTTGAACCTAGCGCTCTGAAGGGCATCACACCAAGGATGAAACCATGGCAACACATCTTTTGTCCAAGTGGCGAGGGATGAGAGAAACGGAGATAGATTGTCCCGCATGAAAGAAAGAAACAGACCAGCTGAAATGAATTTGCACTAGTGCTGGATGAACAGGCACACTAAAGACTGTATGTATGCTGAGTGGACACACTATAAACACACACACATACACTTTGATGGCTCTTTACTTCGGCACCTTAAGACAAGACATCGTTCGGGGACTGAAAGCGGACATGTGCGGTACTCAGCATTTCGGCTCTGAAGTTTCCAAGAGACGAGGAGTTCACAATAACTGCCCGAGGGAACACAAATGTAGCCTGGGCCCTAACTAGGTCAAAATCGAACCCTCATTTAATCGTTAAGCTTTCAAAGTCACATTGCACCTTTGGGAAATGACACGAGGAGAAGTGAACCAGTTCCAAGCTGTTGAGACAGTGTTAGGGTTTTTCTTCACTTTACCAAGACAGTGTCTGCTATGTACCAGTGAATAGGCAGGGGAGGGGGGTGGGCTTAGTGATAGGAATTTTGGCATCGCTGCAAGAGAATTTCTAATGAGGTTTTAAGAAAGAAGTTATTTTTGAAAAAAAAAAAAAAAAGAGGACAGCTTGAGTACTGTCTGCTTAAGAAATGGACAGAATATATTCATGATAGGAATGTTTATTGTTGACTATTTTCAGTATTGCTTCCTGGGGAAGGGAGGGAGAGGGGTAAAAAGTGTTTTGTTTACTTCGGACTGCCTTTGAGAATGTTTCGCTCTTTGCTCCAGAGCTGTGACAATCAGAATGTCCTCGGGGGGGGGGGAAGAGAGAAAGGACAGAGGAGGAAAGGGAACGAAAAGTAGAATTGATTTGCCCCAAATGCTCTGTAGAAGTGCCATGTTGTCTCGTGTACGTACCTAAGCGAACTCATGCAGTCTTTAAAAGCAATATCTCCTCTGATAAGGACTATATAAGGACTTCCTTTGTTATGTTTTTTTTTTGTTTTGTTTTGTTTTTTAAAGTTGTGAATATTTGAGGATTGGAGGTCTTTTTTGTTTCTGTACAGTTGCAGAGTAGATTGTTCTCATCTTAGGAGCATCGGGCTAAGAAACCATAAGCGTTTAGTTTCATGTGAATGTACATAGAGAGAGAGAGGGAGAGGGAGAGAGAGACCTGTTTTTCCTTCTATCAGCAGTAGCGTGTTAAAGTAGTATTATACATGACAATACTATTGGGATTATACATAAACTTAATAATCAAATCTTTCATTTTACTAACATGTTTTTAACAGATTATACAGCTGACCAATATACCAGTCATTTCTCCTTCAAGTTAACTATGATTGTATATGATTTTTTTTGTAGAATGACATAATTTTGTCTCTTATTTTTTAGCCGAGCGTACGTTGTTTGTTTGTTTTTTTATTGGTCAGACAATCAGTGACAGTGACTTAGTTTTTTCCAGTGTTTAAATTTCTGCTCTCTTTCAGTAGTGTGGCTTCTAATAACAAAAAGCCAAGAAAGTGCAATTTCTTTGATTGTTTACATACTGTATGTATATTTTTCCTCTTTCCTTTTTTAACTAAGAGCACTACATTATTGCCAGTGGATGATTAACTTTATAGCAAAGGTACACATACAGAGTTATTTATCTAGTTTGCATGACATGTAACCTTTGCCTGTTGCCTCCGACTACGTGCATCTGAAAAACAAAACATCAAAAACAGTTATAACTCAACGCCATAGAATGTCAGCTCCGACTCTTTGCCTCTATAACCATAATAATAAAAGCATTTTATGTCTACTAGTACTAAACCCTGCGGACTTGTGGTGTGTCAGTTGTTTGGGGAGGTTACTGCAGTGATTTTAATCAGCTCGAGCTAACAGTGCTATCTAGTGGTGTTAGATTGTATATCTCGCACTGTGTTGTCCTCCATAATGACCCACAATGGAGGACGCTATCAAAGGAACATGGTTACAAGATGGGGGAGGGCTGCAGCTCACACCAGAGATTTATTCTCCTCTTTCTGCCCTTCACAACATCCTAGGGCATCCGGGGATCTGTAGATCGGAACAAAGAAGTGAGACAAGTATTCTCCATGGACTTAAAAGGGACGGCGTTAGGTGTTGAAAGTGTTTTATAGAAGAAAGAAAGAATTGTGAGGTTTCACTTCCTTTTGCGATCTGACTCGTGGGTTGTTTCCTGTCGTGTTTCAGAGAGCAACAAATACCTGACTTTTAATTTATGTTGTCTGAGGGAGGTATCCTCTACATTTATCCATAATGGCTCACATTTTTGAAAAAAGTACCCTAAAGTCACATATAATATCACCCTTGCATTCACTTTTACCAAAATATTACAATGATAAGTCACCCATATAAAAAAAGAAGAGTCTTTAAGAAACTGATATTAAGTATCAGAAATAATTGTATGGCAATAAATGTTGTAAAAGTAAATTATACATATTTACATGAATGTATATACTGTTTACTAAGGCCAGACAGGCTACAAATAGGACACAAGCACTGGGACAATTGCACCTACAATTAGGTGTTTTGTAGTGTTAGAATGCAACTAAAGTACTCTACTTAAGTATAAAGTTGAGGTACTTGAGTATTTACATTTCATCCAACTATACTATCCTTCTAGTCTACTACAAATCAGAGGCAGAGAGTTACAGATTACAATCATGAATTTCAATTTTCTCATAATCTGAAGGATGTTTATGTGTGAAGAAAATTCTCCTACTTCTTGAACCAAATGAACTATTTAAAACTCATTGTCACTACAGCTGGGTATAGTTCAAAAATGTTTGATACTGGTACCGGTACCAATACCTTGACTTCGATACCAGTTCCAAATCCATCAAATTTAGAAATCCGTTTTAACGAAAGATTACATTCAACATTACAGTAAAAATCTTTCGTTTTATTTTTCAGCTCCTTGCCTTTTTTTACAGACTCCTTTAAAGCTGTTTCATAACACAATGAAATATAAACCTAATTACCACAGTGTGGTGAGCTCCGTCTCTAGGCATGACCTTGTGTTTTTCCTGCATGCCTGGAGACAGCCAATCACCAGCACTGTTAGATCTTCCCACATCAAGCTTGCTGCATGCTTATTGGCTCGCAGAGGCTGGTGAGGTTATTTCCCGAGGTATGAAAATTTGGTATCGAATGACAAGACATTTTTCAATACTAAGTGGCATCGAGGCAGTTTGGTCGCTGCCATAAAAGTATCGATGTTCAGTACCCGGCCCTAATTGTCACAACTCTGAAAACAGGCTGTTTTTCTGAGCAAATAAAAAACAGTCATTTTAGAGATACATGGTTCTCAAAAGACAGCAATGATACAAATATATGATAATCTTATAGATTATCATATATTGACATTGTTCATATTGTATTAAAGTATTACTTTGGTAAAAGTGAAAGTCACCCAACAGAACTTGAGTAAGTATCAAACGTAGGAGTAAATCATACATATATTTACAAGTTAAACCTGACAATACTGTACTTAATTAAAAATGTTGTAAAGGAATCCAAAATTCATACTTGAGTCAAAGTAAAGATATTGTGTTAAAATGTTACTTTGGCAAAAAGGAAAATTATCCATATCCATATTGACAAGTATGTATGTACTGTACAGAGGGCCGACGGATTAACAACCTTACCGATTAACAGATCTGATATTCAGCATTTTTCTGATTATCAGAATCAGTGTTTTTTTTTAATGCAGCCTGTAATCTGCAAAGTAACATTTGCCTTCAAAATGTAGTGGAGTGAAAGTACAAAGTAGCACAAGATGGGAGTACTCAAGTAAATTACAAATACCTCAAAAAAGTATTGAGTAGCCTAAATGTACTTAAGTTACATACCACCACTGTGGCTCAACATATACACGATAATGAGGCTTACATGAACTTATGGGCATACATATGACTCAAACAGCGTCACAGGTTTGGTTTATACTGATCATTTTATTTGGTGTATTTACAAACAAGCACATGCAGGAGGTGGACAATGACTGACACTATAGGGGCACTGAACTATATGCAGTAGTAGGACACAGGGGGATGTCTACAGGCTACATGACACCAGAGAGAGAAAGAGAGGAGGAGGAGCAGGAGCAGGAAGAGGAGGAGGAGGAGGAGGAGGAGAGGCAGGTACAGAACTCATTGTTACACTTACACACACACACACATAAGTGAAAGTGCAGGATGTGCAGACACACAGAAGTGCTCACACTCATCTCTGCTTTCACTGCCACACACGCTGCCATGTGCACGCTCACACACGCACGCACACATACATAATGAACCCAGATAGATAGAGAGACACTAGATGGGTCAGATAGAGCTATTCCTTTCAGAAACCTCAAGATCAATAAATAGAACATCCAATAAATTAACAGATTTCAAACAAATGCATTTAGACTATCACCGCACATCGGAATAGAAATACATAAACAAAACAAAGAAATATTGTAAACACATTTGAATGCGTCAAATGATATTTTATCTTTATCTAGACATTTTTTCTTGTAAACACCTACGTATCATCCATTTGATGGCATTTTTTGTAATGTGACGAGCACTGGTGTAACTTAATGAACCAGGTGCCATAGTGACGGTAACGTCATGCTACATGGCATTGACACAATAACACACTTTCAAGAGCTGAGCGTTCCCTGATTGATCAATAGTGATGACATTTTCCTGCAGAATGAAAAGAAGGTCCTTCCTGACCAGCTAAAATCAGACTCTTTTATATTCATTTTTACTACTGAACCCTCAAAGACCTCGACTCTTCTGTATATATTTTATTTTTCCTCCCCTTTTCTAGCAGTCAGCATCTAAGTGTCCAGAAAGGTCCAAAACTGAGCTTGTTAGCATGCTAACTGCATTAGATTTCTCTGCAACACAATACATAGATGTCTTTATATCAAACTGTTATTTCTTTACATTTTGGTGATCATTTTTGATTGTTTTCAACTAAAATCTTACATATTTCACCTTAGTCTGAGAGTTAAAAAAAAAACTTTGGTGTTTTTTTTTATGTGAATTCAGACAGAACCTCAGGAAGTTTAGTTTTTTTTTTTTCCAAAAAGCTAAAAAAAAACGAAAAAAAAACAACTTTTTGTTTTAGACTTCCATTTAACATTATCTGACCTTTCCTAAGCAAACTAAAGCCAATCATTAGAATATTATCCTACCTAGACATTTGTAATTCTACATTTCTGAAATGTGCCTGAAAAGGTTTAGAGAGGAAAAACTATGTGGGTTTCCTTGACGAATCGATGCTGCAGAACATGATGGTGTAATAATGTTCACTACGGAAACCCTGAATGCCCAAACGAGACAGAAAACTCCATTTTACATGAGGTCTTAAAGCATATGGATTGGATGAGCGGTTCAGAAGTTACCAAACATTTGAGAACAACAGCTATTTTTAGCTGCCGCCGGGGATGTCCAGGTCTTTGAGGGTTAATCTATTGTTTTAGGCTTCAGGTGCCAACTTGCATGAGAACACCAAACCAAAATGACTTTCAAACAAACAAAAAAGGCTTGTAGTTGTACATTTAACCATATGCATAGTCATCAATACAGAATCTAGAGAATAAATATATGACACAAAGCAACATTAGAATCAACATATCACTTCCACCACGACCACTATCATTAATATCAATGATTATGATGAGAAGCAAACATGGCAGGAAGGGTTAATACAAAAGCTGAGGTACGAGGTGAAGACCAGCCACCAAACCTACAGACTTTACAGTAGCATTTATGAATTAACCACACATCTGGGACTTTCTCACTGCATTAAATTTAAGGTCAGATAGTGTTGAACAAGAGCTGAGCATAGTTTTGTGAAGGTTTTCAGATGAGTAGCTACAGATTGCTGTTGTCTGATATTATCTGACAACTGTGTGTGGAATAGATAAATAATTTCTGGCATTCGTTCAAAGCATTCATGGCACATCACAATGCATACAGTGTTTAAGATATGAGACTAAATGATTTAATGAATACGACGTCGAGACGTTGGCAATACATAAAGCACACAGGAGGGAAGATACTGGATTTCATTCTCAAAACAAACAATGCTCTTTTCTTTTTTGCATGTATGACAACCATGTAGTGTGTGTGAAGTAGAAGAATGAATCCATTCATTTTGAATCTTCCTCAGTGTGAGCACAGTATTATTAAGCTGCTTTCTCTTGTTCATCTATCTTTCTATCTATCTTGGTAATATCAATCTCAATTTATATACCTATATATAGATTTTTTATGTATATTTATACAGTCAAATATATTAGCAGAAACATGTCAAACACACATGAACCAGGCGATAAAGGTGAGAGGTCGATAGGGGTGAAAGGTCAAGAGAACACAGATCTACACAGCTACAATTCACTACATTACTACGCAGTATGCAACAGGAGCTACGGCCCAGTACTCTAACGTGCTTTCTCCAATTGTCAACCTGCGAGCCGCGACACTCCACAGCTAGAGACATTAACGTGGCTTCCACCAGGCTGTCGCCTCCTCGCAACAGGCAGCCGCTGACCTGAAAGCACTTGAAGCTGCGAGTGGTTGATAGCACAGAATTTCCCCCCTGTGTTTGTTTTCAGACCAGCGGCTGACGAGGATGGCAAAAATTGAGAAAAGGACGTTTAAAGGGATACTTCACTCCGAGATCAAAGGTCTTCCAGCGTGTAATGATCTGAATTTGACTTGAGTCATTATTTCACACCATCTGCCGCGTTCCTGCTGCTAAAATCCATTAGTTTAATGCTACCAAACTGGATGGATTGTGATGGGGAAAAAACACTCCCATATGTTCATAAAGGGAGAGGACTGCAGGCTGCTCCTGGTGCACGTGAAGCAGAGCAGATGGTGTTATGCACTCAACTCAAACTCTCACCAAGCAAGCGTGAAATATCCCTTTCAGAGTAGTGGAGCCTCACCGTAACCTCTCAATACTCGCCTAAAATATATATATATATATTTATTTTGTTTTTTTATTGATTGAGTGCAGCAGTTATGGCTGAAGTCACATGATGAGGGAAGTGTAGCCAATAGGTACGAGCCCCTCTCTGTCTCCCTGACGACAGCGAATCCAGTCCTGATCGACTCCTCCCAACACCACCAGTTCCTCCCCTTTGCGGAAGCTGAGCTCCGAGTCGGCTCCGGTGTGGTCGCACAGCGTTCGTACTGACCTGAGGACAGACAGCAGAGACTGTCTCAGCCAAAATGGTATACGTATACGCCAACACAAACAACAGCATCACCCCCAACAGGCCCTGTAGCCAAATCTTTGATGAGTCACAATGCAGGATCGCTCAAAGTCAGACTGGTGAGTCATCAATTACAGTCTTTCGAAGACAAAAATGATAACAGGAGTGCTTCTGACGTCCACTACACCCACAGGTGCTGTTGGAGGGGGAAAGAGACATGCCACAAATGAGGAAGGCAAGGTGTATTTTTATAATGTATGAGCAATGTTTTTATTTTTAACCATCCATTTTTCATGCCAAACCCTAGCTATGGATGAAGGCATTTTTCTTTATCATAATGATATTTTTGACACTAAAATCATACCAATCGATGTTTTCTTACTGCAGGAACATAGAGGCCTAAAATGTGACATCATTCTAAATTGAATTTAAATTACAGTGAAAATTAGTTGTGTCCATACAGAAACTTACAGTATGATCCCCCAAATTTAAGAATGGATTGGTGAGTGGAACTGGAAAGAATGCTACTTCAAAAATGAGTAGAAAAACAATGAATACAGGGTGTTTCCAGCTTGTAAGAAAAATAAATAATTCGAACTGCTGATCGAAGAAGTAAAAATTGTCTAAAAGCAAGTCCCATTAGTCTCACTGAAATGCTATTTTCAAGGTGATGGTGTCTCATATGAAGTGTAATGAGATATAATGCTGAAGGCTCATGCATCTTAATGCACATGTCCTGTTACTAAACATTATTAATTCATTGTTTGATGTGATTTGTCTGTTTGTCTGTTATTTATTAATTCATGCAAAACTTTTTATGCTGCTGTCTTTTTCAGAGATCTTGAATCTCTGAAAAAAAAAAAACAGGTTAAATAAATAAAATAAAGATTGCTCATCATGTGCATTTAACAACAGCCAATCCAATTTAGATCTCCTGCTACTCTGGTTCACTGCTTTGGTCGAGCCCTGAGCTTCTCATGTTCAGAAATCTAAAACCCCCTTTCTCATATCACGTGGTTTAGAGATGTCATGCTTCATTTAAAATTAGATTCATCTCGAAAAAAGTCTGCACACTGTAGCTCCCACTTAATACATCCAAAAGTTCACAAGCGATGTTTAAAGTTGCATATATTTGAAGCATTTATTGGTCCAGCCTTAAATGTTTTTTGGATGTGCCTGACTACTATATATTATCATATAGTATTTATCATTTTAGGAAAATTTGGACAACTCTTATATCAGTTTTTTTCTTTGGTCACTGGGATAAAAAATGGCGTATACATATGACGAACCCATATGTTCAGGTATCTAAGGTATCCCCACACAGTTTCACTGCATCTTAGCCAACAGAAACACAAAAATCCACCCTCCATAACCATCAGCATCTCTTCATGTCTGTTGTACCTGAGTGGTCTGGGTTTGTCCTTCATCTCCAGAGCATCGACTTCCTTCTCAGACTCTGGCTCACTTTCTCTCTGTGGCTCCGGGGCCCTCCTCATTATTGGGGTGGAGTTGCTGCTCACCATTCGGGTCAGTGCAGTGACACCAGGAGCCAGCCACTGAGAGGGACGCCTGCAGAGACAGGAAGAGGACGAGAGGTATGAGAAAAACAAACAAAGAGTGTTACCATTCATGCAGTTTATTTTGAATTACAACAGTGACCTTAGAGTTTCTTGATGGATGAATGTATTGCTTTCTCTTGACCTACATATTCACTGATCAGTATATGTGTTACATTTATTGGCTAACCTGGTCGGTGGTGTGTGACCTGTTGGGCTGTTGGGACTTTTAGAGGCTCCAAAGAGCCGCCCCAGACCCCAGGGAACCTGAGCACCACTGCCGACCGGAGTGAAGTCACTTCCTGCCTGGACCTGGAGGTCTGGCAGATCTGCCCTCATCTCCTCCTTTTTCAGGCTCAGCTCAGACAGGTTATGGCTCAGTCTGCCTCCCCAGCGCATCACAGCCCCCCATCCCTGCTGGATCACCTAAGGTTAAAAAAAAATGTCACTCCTGCAGGATAAAACAAACGTATTTGAGCTCAAACACTGGACAATGGAAATCAAAGGTGAGTACCTGTCCTGCCTGCTGAGCAAAGCTGTCCTCCTCGATATTAGGAGGAGGTAAGTCTCCAATTTCCTTCTCCTGGACCCACATGAGCTGAGGACTTGTCTGCCCGAGAGTGACCGAAGCCTTTACAGCTGCAGCAGCGCTTTGATTTGACTCCCCTGATCCTAAATTCTTTGGATTAGCCAATGGCGATGATCTCTCTGGGCTTCCAAAATCTACCTCTGACAGGCTTTCAATATACCTGCAGCCTGTGTTTTTGGATTGGGAGCCCTCTGTTGAAAGCTGGGATGTAGTGTCCTGACAAGGAGGACTATGGATCTCTGGACTGTGGCTGTCTGGCTCTAAATGGTGGTGCTGGAAGAGCAGGTCGAGGTTGAAGGTCAGCAGGCTGAGAGGCTGCAACACGAGGAGCAGCTCCTCGAACAGAGGCTGGCAGGCGGTCAGCGACAGACGTATAAAGGAGGTGGGGCGGTAATACGTCTCCAGCACATCTGAGAGGAAGGGAAGAGAAGAGGTCAGGGTTAGGTACATGGGCACCCAAAAGAATGAGATGACATTAAAAGGAAGGAAGCTTACCACTGCAAGACTGAAGGTGAGACAGCCAGAAATCAAGAAGTTTGGTACTAGAGGAAAAAAAATAGAAAAGAGGGAAAAAACTGAGGATACAAAGAGGACATGTGCAGGGAAAACAAAATATAGTAAATTACCAGAGGAGAACAGAGGATAAGGAGGCAGTGCTTACTTCAGTAGGCCAAGAAGGAACGCGTTGAACCTGTGTTTGCTCTGTCTGAGCTGGGGGAGCTCTCCAACTCGATCTTGAAGGTTGAACAAGGCTTGTGTTTTTGGGCCTAAGAGATGGAGAGAGAGGAATCTGACGAGGCGAGCGAAAAATTGCACCGAAACTTGGCACTCGTGGGCCAATCAATATTTGCTTCCTGTTGTTCGCTTTATTCAGCATTTCAGACACTAAAATCAACAAGTATTGACTGATGTGTGGGAAAATGAGAGACAGACGAAGCCCAGGGTTTATCGTTACCATCCAGGGAACAAAACAACAGAATCAACAGCTTGATATCATATCCAAATCTATAAATGCTAACTTTCCCAATTTTTTCTTTTCATGTGCTACCTGGCCTGGTGGAGGCCTGGACCAGACTCCAGGCTGAATTTGGCCTCCTGCCTGCAATCAGGTCACTCTGGTGGGGTTTCAAGCCATCGGTCAGCAAGCTGTGCAGGGCTGGGCAGAGGCACTGCAGCACCAGACGGCCCAGAGATGGATTTATGGTGCTGTCTCCTGATAAGGCCTGAGAGGAGAGGAGAGAGACACGAGAGGGAGATGGGATGGAGTGAGGAGGGAGAAGATGTGCGATGATAAGGAGAGACAGGGGGATAGATGAGGGAGGATGACTCAAGAGAGAGGGAGGAGAGAAAAATAGGACACATCAATGAAAGAGGGGGCGGTGAGGGTCGGTGTGATGTGATGTGGGGTGATTTTGAGGGGGAGGGGGGTTAGTTTGCAAAGATATACTACAAGATTGGGTTAACTTAAGATATTCTAGTACCTTGTTAACTGAGAGAGACTGAGGAGAGACGGAACAAAAGAGACAGAATAAGAAAAAAGGGAGGGATAAACAATAAATTCAATATGACATCTTTTTTTCTTGTAGTGAACCAATCTAACAAAAACAACATAATAACACAATTCTTCATCAAAATCCCACTGGTGATGTAAATTCAGCATTGACTGACCTTCTGAACGACCGTCCGAGAAGAACTGAACTGGGCCAAGATGGCTTCCACTGCCACACTGACCGCACTGACCAGAGCTGAAAGAGAACAACATTGGTCTTCAGTTCAACTGTACGAGCTTCAGACATCAGGGACAAAGATAAACACACACATACACATGCAGGACGCACACCTTTTTTTTCCTGCAGGCACAGAGAGGACAGGCCCAGACCTCGCATTGGATGCTTCACATCCTCGCCCATCCAGGACGTCTCTGTCCTCTGTACAGAGCCAGCGAATGAGACACTGCGAACAGCTGACAGCGACAGTAAGAGTGCAATTACTTACTGTACGAAATCAACAGAAGCAAAATGAATCACCACAGACAGAAATACCATAACTAAAATATTAGCGTTAGGAGCAATTAAGCAATGAGAAGCACTGGAGTAGGCAGATAGAAGCAGATGGTACTACTGACAACAAACAGTGTGTGAGGACAGCCTGTAAATATTGGTTTACTACTGTGATGAGCTTTCAACATCTGGATCTGTGAGGACGACTTTCTGTATGCATGAGGGATAAACAGGATCTCATGCATTCATCTTGACTCAAACACACAAACACACCCATACAAACACTCGTAAAAGCCCAAGACTATGTAGGAGTAACTGCGGAGCTAGGAGGGGAAACAGGTGTACAAGCTACCACATCAGTCAGGTCAGGTATAATTAGACACATGTGCAAAAGGCAGGTGTTGTGTGTAGTTTTATATATATGCAGACATCTTGAAAAGAACAGGATGCAGTGGATCTTAATTACTGTGAAATTGCTCTAAATGTACACGCACAACGATAAATAAAAAATCATCATCAACAAGCTACTTGTGTTGTGCTTGGCATGAAATGTATCCACCTCAACACGACATGCAAAAACACAACAGGTAGACAGAGCAGACGAGACCGACACAAAGACAGACAGATAGAGGAGGACAGAGAGAAAGAGAGTGATGAGAGTGGCTCTAGACACCCTCTGACAGGAACAGCTGTTCCCCTTCTGAGGACCCTTTGCAGATTTGAAAGGACAGGGTAGATAAGACGTATCGGATGACCTGCAGGGAGCTGCCGACTGATACATAAAACAGCTACAGTTACCCAGTTCTTTCAAATCTGCAAATCCCTCGGGTTGAAAAAGTGACAGTGGTGTGAGAGCCACCATATCAAGAGGAGAGATAGACAGACAGACAGACAGGCATGCAAGCAAGATGTCAGACAAAGTGAGAGAGATGTAGGGAGAGAGAAGAGAGAGAAGTCTTACTCGCCACGCGTGACTGCGGAGGAGCCTGGTGGAGTTTTGGGGGTAGGGGGGGCGCCCTGGGCGGTATAGGAGGGTAGAGGTTTGGATAGTAGAGGGGAGCAGCAAGGGCAGGCAAGGTGTGAGAGCGGGGGAAAAGCGGGGAGCTGAGGGAGGAGCCTGCTGCGCCTGGAGGGGGCGCTCCAGAGCGCTGGGGAGGGGAGAGGGCTCCGATTGGGGAAAGGCGAGGAGGGGCACCTCGATGCAGAGGGCAGTTTTTAGGGTGGTAGAGGTAATACGTGGGGAGAGGAGGAAGCTCTTTAGATGTTCTGGCCTTGTAGCTATTGTGGTCTGTGTGTGAGCGTTTATCTGAATACAGAGAATCCATAGCACTGTTTGAATACGTCATCATGATATCGATGTTCTTATATGGGGTGCTGCAGCCCGGAGCCTCTGTGGTGCTGCTAACAGGTGTGTCTGGCTTAGTGTGTGTGCCGCTCTGGTTCTCTGAGTCACTGCAGTAGAGGGAGTCAAAATTGCACATAGAGTCGGACGCAAAGTCCCTGAGTGTGTTGAAGATGTTTTCATCATCGCAAGGAGAGTCTACACCATAATCAGCCAGGGATTCATAGTCAGACCCAGCATTTATTTCAGCGCTGGAATCATCTCTGTGGATACAAGCTGAGCTGGGAGCAGGGGGCCACTGTGTGTTGCAGTGCTCGTCATCTTTGGACTCACTGCCTACATGGCTGTGGGGTCTGGGATCTGAAAAGGGCTGGGAGTTACAGTAGCCTGGTCGATAGGGGGGGAGGGCAGTGTGGAGGAAGTAGGGTTGGGAGGACCGGGCGAGGGACAGTGGGGGGGAGGAAACTGCTTGTTGGAAGGGGTAAAAAGGCCAAAAATCGTAAAGGTGCGGGAGTCAGGATGGAAAGGGCAAGCGCACAAGCAAAGAAGTGATATGAGGGAGCAAAGTGGAGCGATGGACAAACAATGGAAAACAACAGAATGTGATGGAGAGGTGAGAAAAAACAAAAGTAAAAAAAAAAGTGTGGCAAAGGAATGGGAAGGAGAGAAAGAGATGCAGAAAATGTTAGCGTCTGTCGAGAGAAAAATGCACATTCATGAATGTATTCCAGCAAGAAACCATCATCATGTAACATCATGCGGTAATGCAGCATTTAAAAAACAGTTGATCGACAGTTACACATTGACAGGGCATGAGAGTCAATGGGGTTGATTTATGAAGAGCAATAACCACAGTCTTTCATTTAAGAGGGTTTGACACAACAGGAAATGATACCGTGACTGCACAGGAGGAACACTCAATCTGTCAATCAGACACTCATTCACCATAATTAAAACGCCAAAGAGTCATCATATCTGGATTCAAGGCTTCTTCACGGCATCTGGTTTTACTTTCATTTTTTCTTTTGCATCGACAGCTATGAATATTAAGTGTGTGCCAATCTTTTTTTCTGATTTGCACTGCAGTACGAGCGAGACATCATCACCTCTGGATCACCTTCGCTCTCCCCCCCCTCTCTCTCCCTCTTCTCTGCCTTTGTTTCCTACCTCTCTCTAGCTCTTTCCCCATCACCCATCCACCCCTCCCTCCCTCCCTCCTCGGCCAGTATAGCACAAAGTACAGTGTAATGCTGAGTCAGTCAACTGATTCAGATAGAGTTCTCTCCGTTCCTGCTCAATCACCATGTCTGCCTCTGTGAATAATCAGAGTGTGGCAACACAGTTTTCACTACACTCAAGTAGTTGTGACATACTGCTAGGCTACAGGCTACAAAATGAGCTGGAAAGCAACCATACCTTGGTTAGACTTGAGCTGTCTTTGAACTGTAACCAACACATGATACTTCCTATTTTTCTGACACAAGCTCTCAGCAATTGGTTCATGTGCTAAGATCCACCCCTTGGACTCTTAAAGGTGTACACACCTATTTCTGGCAAGTTGCAGCCTCATTATTAGTATTCATTTGACTTTTGTGGCCAAAAAGCAAAAATAAAGTCATGAAATAGTGATAAAATATGGATACAATTAGAAGAATGTAAAGTGAACAATTTAAACTAAACATTCACCCTGCTGCATTTAGACACTGACAATCTAATCGTGTCTATGCAGCCGACTGCAGCACCGTATGAGATAAGTAACTTGATCTTAGCTATCTGTGCCACTCCAGGGAGCAAGGGTGGAGGGGAGGGAGCAGAGAGACAGCAACAGAAAAGCATATACACATCCCACGTTGATGGGATTTAAGACCAGTAGAAAGAGGAGCTGGAAAAGATTTTTGGACACACAAACAGAAAGAAAAGAGAAAGTAAAAGATAGACGAAAAGAAGGGAAAGGTTTGCAAGCTCAGTGGGCACTCCATTATCCCCCTCCCCTCGCTCTGAAGGGTGGATGAATAATTGAATAAGGCAATGATGACATCACACTCTGATAACCAGCGCAGGAAATACTGGCTGGAAAGTTCCCAACCTCCTCTTTCTTTCTCCTCATATTACCTTCACTCCCTTCACTGTCCTTATCCCTCCATCTCTCTTACTCTTGTTGCTCATGTTCATTCTCCAGCTTCCACTGCCTTGTTGTCTGTGAAATCACCCTCTGTTTATCCCCCGTCATCACTTATCCATCAAATCACGCATCACCCCTCTCTGTGACTCACACTCGCCCTCCATCTCTTCGCTCTCTTGCTCCATACATCATACATCATTTTCATAAATGAGTCAACATTTTCACCTCCCTTGGCTTTCTGTTTCTTTCTGTTATTATTATAATTATTATTATTATTATCATTATTCTATAATGTTCTGTCCAAGGACATCATTTGTGCACCACTGAGAAACTGAACAAGCTGAGTGTTAGTCCGACTTTTCCCCATCTGTTTCTCTCCATCATCTGTCCAACCTAGATTTGTTGTGTTGCCAAATCAGAGTTACTTTGATGTGTTTATTTACTCCCATACACACACAAAAACACACACACACACACACTGCCTCCTTAATTGTCATCAGCATCATCACAGAAGTTCATCCTCACCTGAAGTTCTTGATTCAAAAGTCCTCCCTCCATCGGCTCTTCCTCTCACTTCCACTTCCACTTCCACTTCCACCTCCACCTCCTCCTCTTCTTCTTTTTCTTCTTCTTTCCCTTCCTTTTTCTCACTCTTAATGTCTTCACACTCCTGCTCTCTGCCCATGGTCCACAGGCTGCTGTCACTGACTGAGCAGCCAATCTTCTGTGAGGGGCACAGCTCCAGTTGTCCTCCTTCCTTGTCAGCTCTCTGGAGCATTTCCTTCAGAGCAGCCATCGAGGTGAGGGCTGGAGGAGGCTGCATGAAGAAGGCCTGAGCCTGAGAGGTGTACTCCCATTGGTTGCCATCGCTGCCTGCTGTCTCTCGCCTCCACCTCAGGTTGTACAGTATGTCTGGATCTGGAGTAATAACTGTCGGATCAGGGTCTGGGTCAGTGATCACCTTTGTTGGAGGGGAGGCGCTCTTGTTGCGGTAGCGCAGCTCTTTGAAAGTTGTCACCTTTGGAGCAGGAGATGAACCTGATGAACTGAGTTTCTTTTGAGTTTCTAGTTGAGATTTTCTCATCTCCAGGGGTGGAGGCTGTGGTGGGGCATCACAATCAGGTGTGAACGCTATGAGCCAGTCAAATCGCTCAGGTTGTGCAGAGTTGGCAGGGAGAGTGCTGACTTTGATGGGAGGCAGCGATGGCGGGATTGGGGGTAGGGGACGAGGTGGAGGAGGAGGTGGAGGTGAATCTGGTAACTCAGCAGGATAGCGGAAAGACTCGTAGCTCATATTCTTCGTTTTAGTTTCATGAGTATTGCTAAAAGCAGTGCTGTAGTAAGAGTCGGAAGTCAGGCCACTGTTCCTCTTCCTTCTCCTCGCCATCTCAGTGAATGAGGTGGTTCTTTGTGTATCCTTGCTCTCCTCTTTCTTTTTGCCTTCTTCGGCTATATCTACTCTTCGATCTCCATCTAACTTGCCTCTGCTGCTCCATCCATCTCTGGACATCAACCCGATGTCACATTCCTTCTCTTCCTCCCTTTCTTTTAGTCTGAACTCATATGGAGATTTGGACAGGATAACATTATCTCTGTCTCCCTCATCCTCTAACCCTCCGACACAGTCACCAAGCTCTGGGCTGAGTTTGAGAAGCTCAGCTTGGGTCAATCCTGCAAGCATCAGTAGTTTCCGGATCTCTACATCCAGTGCATGGAAGGAGGGAGGAGGAGGCAGCGCAGGTGGAGGTGGTATTGCAGGGGGAGATGAGGAGGAGACTGAGATAACTGGTGGAGGAGGAAGAGGTGGAGGGCGTGTGGTAGGAGGAGGAAGGGAAAGAGGGGTCTTTTCCTGTTCGGCTTGAAGAGCAGCGAGCCGCTGCGCCTCCTTCCTGGCAAGGTGTCGCTTTCGAGGTGGAGGAATGGGAGGAGTTGGGGTAGGGATGGCAGGAGGTGGAGAAGGAGTAGTATATAGGGTGAGGTAAGGGACTGGTTTAGAAGCAGGAAGAGGAGGAATAGACGGTGGGGATGGAGGTAGGGGTTTCTCACACCTAAAAGTGGTGAATGTGGGGGATGAGGAGTTAGTGGAGAAAGTGGACAATGTAGGAGAGGTGGAGACTGCCATGGAGGTGGTCTCCCTGCTGATATTAATGTAGGTGTGGAGGTCAGAGCTCACGCTGGCATGACGTGCTGGAGGTTTAGGGGGTCTAGGTGGCGGCTCAACGGGAGAAGGGGTGAGGGAGTCAGGAGCGAGAGGCTCATCGCAGTCTGACGGAGCAGTGAGGTCAACCCCCGCATCCGAAAACTCCTGAGAGTCTCCCATCGATCCTCCGCGACTTTTATACAACTTCCAGGGAATGTCGATGTTGCCCATTTCATCCATGACATCCGACAGATCCTGCTCTTCCAGGTCTCCAAGATCAAATCCCTTCTCATGGAGTCTGGCGACGTAGGCCAGCTTCACTTCCCTGTTCACCTTCTCCAAGCGATCCAGGTGATCTAGACGATCCCTCAGAACATCCCAATGTTGTTCCCCCTCCAGATCCCAACGAGCCACTTGGATCACCTGGCTGAAGCGCTCCATTTTCCCAAACTCTCCTACTGACTCTAGAAAGTCAAGTAAACCTAGTTTGGTGACCTCAGAATCGCCTTTGACTCCTAGGTAGTCAGGCGAAGGTGAGTCGAGGGCAGAGGGGTAGCCCTCATCTGGGGAGCAAGGAGGAATTGGGGAATGGGATGTTAAGGAGAAGGGATTGCGGTTAAGAGGAAGGGATGGTGGTGAGCGTGCAGGAGGCTGGCACTCAGGGGGTGGTGGAAGAGCGTGCTCTTTAGGGGACAGAGCAACGGATAGATTATCTTGGTCTTGGGAAGAGCAGATGGAGGCGGATTGATCTGCACAGTCAGACTCCAGATCAGAGCAGGAGCTGATGGAAGTGGAGGATGAGGAGGTAGAGGAGGACAGTGAGAACTCCAGGAGGGAGGGGGGACAGTCACAGCAAGAGGGGACCAGGGTGTCATCATCATCATCATCGTCATCATTGTCAGCTTCCTCTTCATCATCATCAATATCAATATCCCCACTGCTCTCTTCCTCATCGTCTTCCTCCTCTACCTTTATATTTTTCTTGTTGTCCAGTTCGGAGCGTTCATCTGCATTCTTACCGTTGTCTTTCAGATTGGCAGCAGGGCGGGCAGAGGCCTCCGGCTGGGCCTGAGCTTGCAGAGGAGGCTGAGGCAGCTCCTTGGCCATTTTCCCATCCTGCCTCTGGGGTAATGGGGCTGGAGGAGGCGGTAGCTTCAGTTGTTGTCTGATAGAGATGGTGTTGTTGTTGTTGTGGTTGTGGTTGAACATGCTGTTGTTGTCCTGTGGGGAGCGCCCATCGCAGCACAGACACGGGAGGCTCGGCTCGTTGCAATTTGGGTCGAGAGGGAGAACAGAGGGAAGCGGAGGAGGAGCGGCTGCTGGTGCAATTTTGCTTGCCGCAGAAGCACGAGCATTCTTGGGTTTGGGTTTGGCTGATTTAGAGACGGTTGAAACCTGTTTTTGTGGGGCAAACCTGGACTGGCTTACTGGTGGCCGTGGCTGCACTCCCACCCTGGTCCTGGTGGGTGCAGCGGGGCCTTTAGTAGCCCGGCGCGGGGAGGATGTGGTAATTGTGTTCATGTTTTTATCCTCCCTCTGAAAACCAGGGCCATGAGACTTTGGTGCAGCTAAGGTATTGGTCCGTCTGTTGACGTCAAAGCGCCGTGGCTTTGTAGGCTGAGAGGAGGACTGCATTGTGGGAATGGGACTTTGTAGGATACTGTGATATTTCTGTTGCTATAGAAACAAGTGTTGTACAGGCTGGACAGATCCAAACTATGACGCGCCGTGACGGTCACATCTTGGCTTGACTCCCAAGATCCTGTAACATCAAAGGAGACACAGACAGTGAATGAGTACGAGCAAATTCAGCTCTTCAAAGACGTTTTCTTGCTCTACACATGTTTTCATATTATGCTAAGTCTTTGAAGTTTAACTCATCATCTGGACCAATCATTAAAACGCAATTGCTTTTGGGCTTTCTGATTTATAATTATCACAGCCCAGGTCCTGGGAGGACACACACAGTCTCACACAGTCCTGTAAAAAACCTTAAACATTATCAAGCATCAACACTTAAAGTCACTTAAAGGCAGTCACTGGTTCCAGCTTCTCAAATGTAAATATTTGCTAGCTTTTGTCATCTTTTATGATAATAAATTGAATATATTTGGGTTTTGGGCTGTTGGCTGGACAAAACACAACAACTGAGGACGTCACCTTGGGAAACTGTGATAGTTCACTTTAACTCATTTTATTTAACTTTATTTTACAAGTCCAATTTCATGGGAAGTAGTGGTGGTTACCAAGCAATATATCTGAAGTTTCTTTGAAATTACCCCCAGATCATTCAACAAGATCTAATTCTTACACATTGCACCTTTAAAAATAACATTCTTCTATTTTTCTAATAGAAATTGGTGAAAATGTAAATGGTCAAAAAATGTACTTTGATTTACTGACCTGCAGAAGTTGGGCTAGAAAATAGTTGAAAATTAAAATGTCACGATAAGAAGGAGTTAAAGGTGCACTATGTAGTTTTGGATACAAAATTTAAATCAGACGAGAAATATTTGGTGGAACCTGCCACCTTTCTAGCTTCAAACAATGTTCTGGGGACCTTATTTTCCTCTTATGGAAAAAATAAATATGTCTGAGTTTGTATTATTACCTCATTAATGTTGTTAAATTCTGAGTGTGAATTTCTATTCTACATCGTGCCCCTTTAAGCATAAACCAGTTGGAAGTTTCCTGGAGATGTATTAAAGAAATTACCAGCTCTTTTTAACTGCTTGTTGGAAAATAGCAGACTATTATTATTACATCACCGTTGGGGTAATTTCAGTAAATATCCAGGTAATTGTTGTGGTGATTGGTATTGTGGTGATTTCAGGGTCATTTCAAAAAGAAATTCCAAACATGTTATTTAGTAATTACCACCCACTTACTATGAAATTTGCAGACCTGTAAAATGAAGTGTTACCAAAAACACGCAATCAAGAAAACTAAAGGTGCACAGGTTTTGGTTATATAGTCCTATATTTCTTAACCGTAGAACTTCTATAATCTTTTTGTTCGCACCCCACCATAACTCAAAATACCAGCTTGTTTTGCTGTCATGTTTATAAACAAAAATGTAAACATATGGCTTTAAAGAGCATCTAATACTCATGTTAGCTCTTGCAAACTGCTATTCCTTGTATCAAGAGCTTTGTTCGTAGGCCTTGCATAGCGCACCTTTAATCGATCAATTGATAATGACGAAGATTTCAGGTTGCAACCCTAGTGTATGTAAGAAGTTGCCTCCCTACAAAATTTCAGTGACAGCATTAAAATTGTGTTGAGTTAAACAAACAGGCTACTTGAAAATGTACATTACAGAAGTGTCAGGCCATCTGATCTGCATGCATCCTATTATCCTGGTTTTCAGACGTTATCTATCTATTCAAATTCACACACACACATACACCCACACACATATCACATGAAATGATCCCCGTGATAATAATTGTCAACTAATTTAAAGCTTAATAGCTGTCACTCATCATCTGCATCAGTCATGTTGAGCCTCACTGAGCACTGATATTCATGAGTTTACAGTAGTCAGGCTGTCTCCATCTGTGCCACTCTCCATCTCCATCTCCATCTCCATCCTTACAGGCTGACAATAAGATGTAGATCAAAAGAAAAAGAAAAAACCCTGTACCTAAAGCAATGACTGAACATAAAAGCACATTTTAACTGGAGCATGAAATAATCAGGCAGCAGCAGGGAACAACACAGAGTCTGCTGTTTTAAAGCCCATTTACCGAAGGCTACTGCTCATATTCCTCCACAGTGCCCTTCACATCACTGAGGAATATAAATCACTCCAGTGCTTGGGCCTTTCGTGGGAATGGCCACTACAGCCAACAAAGCCTTGACACGAAATAAAAACAAAGAAACTGCATATGCTCATGTGTAATTTAACCCGTCCTGTGCTCAGTATTTACCCCTGCATGTATTGATCCCACAGAGCTGATGGAGACAGGGAGGATGGGAGGAGGGGGAGGAGGAGGGGGAGGAGGGGGGGGAGGAGGGGGTACCTCCGACCGCATCGCCCTGATATACAGGCCCATCCGCCCCTGTTATCACTCAAATAACACACATGATATTTAGATTGTAATCAAAACAGATCATAATAACATTTTTTTTTTTTTAATCTAAAATCTATCCGATAGATATCAGTGTTAAGAGCGGAATCGCACGACTCTTGATCTACGTAGGCTCCGTGTGGGAATATGAGGTTATTCTAACACGACCACGCACCGCAGGCTCGTTTAAAAACTAGAAATATGCACAATCAGATGATAATTAAAGACTCGACTCACGATCAGATTCAGGTAAAGATGGATGAACGTCTCCATCTCCATCTCCAGTCCGTGTGAATGTGAAGGCTCTCTCCGACGTTAAACAGCCTCAGCATCTGTCTTCTCGCGAGCATCCAACAAACTCACACCCCCCTCCCTCCTCCATCACCACCACCACCACCAGAGACCCAGCCAAACCACACCCCTCCCCTACTCGCCTCATCATCACAGACCCAGTTTATCTGGAGTCATTTTCAGCTTCACCTCCTTCAAATGATTAGTTTGGAGCCATGACTCAAGAGGAAGAGTCACACTTCTCTTAATTTCTCTTAAATCATCCTCTCTGGAATGTGTTCATGCTTTTATTAGTCTGTCCTCAGGGAAGCTGAGTCATTATTTTTTTCTATTTTACTGCATTATAAGTATTATAAGAAGTATTAAAAATAAAGATTAGTTTTCTCCTCTGTAAAGCATATAAATATTCTCAGAATGCTATAATTAGATGTAAATGTATGCAAGACCTTGCATCCCTTAAAGGAAGCTGGCTTATTAAGAATGCAAATCTCACATACAGCCAACTGTGATCTCCACCCATGATTATCACTATCAGTGATATTCTCAATAAATTCATTCATTTAGTCTATAAGGTGTCAGGAAATAGTCAAAAATGCACATTATACTGTGACAAAGCCTGAGTAGATGTTTTCAGTTTTCTTTTTATTTGATTAAAAGTCCAAACCCCTCATATATTCAATATACTCTTGATATATGACAAACAAAAGCATCAAATCCTCACATTTGAAAAGAATTAAAGAGAGAAGTTTCAGCATTTTTGCTTGAGAATGACTTAAACAATTAATCTATTGTCTGATGACCCTTTAACAACCTCATTCCGGCTCTAAGATAATGTTTTTATAGCTTAATTAGTCCATTCATTAGTTATGTCTGTTGCAAAGCACAAAAATACTCTTATTTCATTCAAAACATTTAAGCCAGGCTGTTTAAGCAGAATTTATGAGAATCAAACTGATGACCTACTTCTAAGAGAAGAAAGGCGCTTTGTTTTTCTTTCCTGTACTTTTATATACATAGATTCTTCTTGTGAAAACTAATAAAGTCGAAGAAAAAAAGTGCGTTGTCTTAACACATTTAGATTAGGAGCTTTACAGGTCAGACATAGGGAATGTTAAAGTCTGGCCCCTTGGTGCTTCACTGCTTTTCCAAATCTGCCCTTTCTAAATAAAAGTAGTTGAATAGGCTGGTCTAGATAGTTTAATTTTTGTTTGTTTAAGTTCTGCTCTACAGCCAACGAGCAGGGCCACTTGAAATATTTTATAGGGCTATACTTTGGTTTATTACTTTACAATTATACTTCTAATTATCTCATGTGCATAGACTGATACGGGTACAGTTAACATTTAGAGTTCCATAACAATCCTTATTTAATGTGTTATGTATCAATATACATGAACATGTGTTAGGTGATTCATTGTTCTCCTTCAACTAGGCTAGTTGTTCTTTTCCTTATTAAGAATATACAGCTTTAATTTGAAGGAGTACTGTGACCACTAGTGGCTGTGATCACCCCCTGCCATCCCTCCGTGGCACTTACACAGCCAACACACACATAAATGGCCTTCAAAAAAACCATGAATTGAAAAAAATATGATGGGAATTAAAAAAAAAAGATGAAACAGAAGAAGAAGAAGAAGAATACTGGTCATAAATTATTTATTAAAAGTAATAACATCCAGGCCAGAACAGACTTTATAGCAGCAATATAAAAATATATGGAATTAGAGAGCTGATCAGGTTTCACTCGCTGTTGTGATACATCTACTGTCATATACAGTAGGCACTGTCCCTTAAAGTTCTTACTCAAATAATGTATCTACAGTATGCCTACGAAATCAAAACGGTTTTGACTGTTGGATTTGATGTTTAAAATCTCATCCTGCCATGAAATCTTCAGGGCAGAAAGCTAGACCATGTGATTCTTTTCGAGTCATTCTTATATCCATGGTTATTGCTCTTCAGTGTAGAGATGACTGGAGACACTGTACATTTTGCACCTGGTTTAATAAATAGATAACATGGAACAAAAGAGACAGGCTGTCTGATGACATTCAAAACCAAGTATCTACAAAGCACTGAAAAGTTAAGAAATTGCCTGCAGGATTTCTAAATATCACAGCCCTCTTCGGGTCATGCTGTTGGGAGTCAGCGCGTTATCCCTGAAAGTCCTCTTTGAAAAGAAAGAGGAGCTGATCTCTGTCGTGATAAAAGTCAAAAGGGAACCAGGCTGATGCACCTGATACCATTTGTAACCACTGCTCTCCCTCACTTGTTCCTCTTGTAGATCTTATTGGCAAAGTTGTGGAAGACTGAGTGAGGAAGGTTCTGAGCGTGACTTGCGATGAGTTTCTGTAGCCGCTGGTAGCTCTCATCTTCATATCTGCGGTACAGTGCTGGCATTTGCAGGGTGTTGTACAGTGCTTTGACCTTTTCCACACTGGCATCATCATGGCGCCCGTAACATGCCTGAGGAGGAGATGAAGGTTAAGTTATGTTTTGGTAATGTACGATGTAGCAAGCGACTTTAGTAGCACTTCTTAAAAAAAGGTAAGACCAGAGGACAGCATATACATGGAGGATCAAAACCATAAAAACATGAGCACTCTGGGTTCATTTGAGTTTGACGGTTCTCAGAAGCAAATTATTACAGTTAATAAAGTTGCTATTGCTGCAAATAATTTTTGCTTTGCACGATTTCTTATGGTGGCATAAAACAAGAAATCCTATTACTAGGGTTGAGCGGTACTCAGCTGGAACAACTATCTGGTACAGCTGACTGAAGTTTATTGATTCAGGTTTATTAAAAACTTCCTGTAAATCTGTTCTGTAAATAGTTCTCATTCTCCTGTGACCAAAAACGTTGATCTGAATCTCAATTCTGAGGCTGTTCTGTACAGAGCCTGACAATTTTTGGGGCCAATACCGATATTAGGAAGTTAAAAATTCTGATATCGATACACCGATTTACACACATTTTGCAGAGATATGTAATGGAGGCATGATTTTTACATTTTAACAATAAACTGTTGTTTAAAACGACATCAGTGCGCTGAACCAGGATGAGTAGCTTCTGTTTTAACACAGAAGGTAGTAAGGTAGTAACCCTTATAACATGAGTTAACATGAATAACAAGAATACATACCTTATAAAACCTGCGTAGTAAATTTACAGTATATTACACACTTATTTAGCTTCATCTGACTGTGGCGGAAACAACAACATCTGTGCATACCACTCTGCACGTGGTTTGCAGCCACATTATAATATCGGTACATATTTAAAATGCTCAATTAGAAAGGGTTGCTGTATGAAGTCCCACCTCCAGCTCTGCTCTCTGTTCAGGAGTCATGCTCTCCAGAGCGGTCACCACCAGCCAGCTGCATTTGTTATCCTGGATGTCTGTACCAATCTTTCCTGTCACAGCAGGGTCTCCGTAACAGTCCAAGTAGTCATCCTGCAAATGAAACAACATGAGGTGGTTATTGATTCTGTATAATCGGCAGCATATTAGTCAACATGTGAAGTGTTAAAGTAATTACCTGTATTTGAAAGAACTCTCCCATCTCAAGCAAGATGTGTTTGGCGTTGTTGTGTTCCACGTCACTCTTAATTCCTGCCTACAAAAGTAAAGTATATTAGTTATAGGGAAGGCTGTGACATTACTCTGTTACTTTCCCTGTGCAGACTGTGTCAGTTGGTTTTAATTTAATGTTCTTACAAGATCAGTTCTGTAAACTTTAATCTGCTGCCATCACCATCCTGTCTATAAGTTCCTTCTGCCATGTGTGTACAAGACAAATATACTCACAATGTACATTGCAGCTGCCACCGGGAGGTAAAAGGAGTAAAAGGCGGTTTTGTATTTCACAATAGCTCTATACCTGAAAGCGGAGGAGAGAAAAATTTTACAGATTTGATTTGGTTAAAAATATCCTTCTCTGGAAATGTGCTTCACAGATTTAATTTCACTACCTCTCCATGGTGAATCTGTTGAGGTCAACCTGACCAGGTGGAGCCGTCATGAGGTCCAAAGCTTGGCCGAGCTCTGTTTGGAAAGATGTCTGAAACAAACAGAGATGCTTTTAGAGTCCTGTGGTAGTGTGTATGTGCCTGTATAATCAATCAGGATGTATAGTACCTCAGTAAATAGCTCCAGAAGGTGGACGTAGTAGGGCTGATCCCTGCAATGTCTGCGAAGTAGTCTGTAGATCGACCCTTCTAAGAGAAATGAATCATTGATGGCATCCAGACCTATTCCATCCTTAAAAACAAACACACAGGAATCTCGTTAGAAAGCGAGCACACAAGCAATAGTGAAAAATCAATTAGCTTTTTCTTGAGTGTATCAAGTCTCACCGTCTTGTACCAGCAGGGCTGTCCTCTCCGAGTTACCGATGCATCCATAATATCATCTGCCACGAGGAAAAACGCCTGAAGCTGCAAGCAACAGAGATACAGCTATAACAGTTAATGACTGAGCAAACGTAACACCCCTGCAAAGTGTCATTACAGCAGTCAGTCTGAGTCTGTGCATTAGAGATTAACTTGCAGCGACCCATTAAGCAGCACTAACAGCTCCTTCCTACCAAATAAAACCCATTTAAATAAATTTACATGGTTAAGATTAGATATGGGGATAGTGTGAATTTATTGGATGGATACATAATAAACCACTGTGTCTCTGCTTAATTATCATCACCTTTGGTGCAAGAATGGAGATCTGACCATGGCTTATTCCAGAAAAGCCCTCATAGATAACAAAGCTACAGCATAAGGCTGATATCACACTAAATTTTTATATACTGTATTTAATCAACAAATCTTGTGACATGAGAAAACCAAACCAAAACCAAAAGGGTGTCTACGGGGACTACGGATGTAAATTAGCATTCTTACTAAATCCAAATGGATTACATTGTGTATTTTATCTTGATTTTATACTGTTCAGTAGCTTGATCTGTCCCTATCAAGTAAAAAAATATAGGAAAATCCTTTAAAAAAAGGTGAGCACTGTAGTCTTTAGCAAATATTACAAAAACAGGATAAAAAAATGTGCATTAGATTGGCACTAACTGAGGATTTGGTGCACTGGTAAGTATTTACTGTAGAGCATCAGGATGGTGTATACGGGATTTTACACAAAATAATCTACACTTCCTATGTTAATCATAATGAAAGAACTTGTCACACTCGTGCAAAGGTGTGGCAATAGTTTTTGTATATGCTACATCAGGCTTTGGCTGCACCACTACAGCTGGTTTTGGCCTTTTTTCATGGGGTTTGTTGACAATAAGAAAACAGAGCAGTCCTCACCAGCTCAATGCACCAGCCGACCAACAGAGCCCGCTGCACCACATCCTGTGTGAGCTGATTGGGTGGGAGAAGCTCCCTCAGTGAGCCAATCACAGACAGGCCTCTGTTCCTCTTGCCTCCAGGAGAATTATACACCAACACCTGAGAGAAACACATGCAGATACATGAAACAAGCAGTACAGCAAGTGTCAGTGCCAACTCAGCTAAAGACAAGACAACATACACACCTCTCTCAACCTGCTCAGAGCGTCAGCCAACGCAGGGTCGCTGAGGTCCCTCTCTGTTAGCTCCGTCACCAGCTCCTCAAACTGGCCTTCAAACAGCTGAGGGTCTGACAGTAGCGCCTTTTTGCCGTGCGTCCCGTTGCAGATGTTGTCTCCCTGGAAAGACGAGGTGCACATAAGAGATGTGCTTTTTAACTTTACAGGGGAGACTGCTAACGTTAGCCACATGGTCCGGATTGTTTTAGGGGCATTAATGACCCAGCTCAGTAGACGTCTCATCCCCCAACCAAGCGTTCAGATGTCCCGACCAACCGTAAACACCTGCGGTAAAACTTGTGGGACTGTCGCGGTAACTACTCAATCACATAACGTTTGTAACTTGTTCCGGTTGAAGAAAACTGCAAAGCTAATTAGCTCCATGGTCTCATAGCCCGCTAAGCTCAGTAGCAACAAGAGCAAGGATTAGCTTAGGTATAGAATTGCTATTATTAGCTAGCCAGTTCCCTGGTAACGAAAGGAAGCGTTAGCTGACATTAGCTTATGTTATACTCCAACAACCAGTCTATTAAGAAGTCTAGCTACGGCACACCACATCAAAATATTTTTAGCTCATACATATTCCTTTACGTACCATAATGATGCTGCCCTCTTATCCCAAACTGTTCAGTTTAATACAACAAAGTTGTTTATCTTCTGTTTCTTCGTCTTGATGTGTAACAGAAGTCTGTGAACGTCTCCTTAAACCAGGATGTGCCGATTGTAGTTCACTGTGACGCCCCTGTCCGTTTTATTATAAAGCAGCAGAACTAACTTTCCCAACATGCCTTGCGAGTGGTGCGTGTGGGCGTGGATTTCGAAGGCTCCATTTGACATTGAACGTTTTGATTGGTCGGTTGTATCGAACCAGGATGGGCTTTCACACGGACTGACCAATAGGGTATGAGAAGAGGTGGGGTTTAAGTGGAGTGGGAGATTAATGAAGCAAGGGCTGAGCCTCGTCTGTTACAGTTTTACTGGAGTAAAGAGACAAAAAAGAAAGAATATTAACATAACAATATAGTCTGATAATTTAACCTTCATTATATATACAAAACATCAACATAGATATTTTTATTTGATGTCTATTATTTATTTCATATTTTGAAATACATAACTTGCATTGAAAGTTTTGCCATTGACACTGCATTGAAAATCTGGAATAGGTGTCATATTTAGATACATTTATTATTCAGGTTTCAAGGCTCTATCCTGTTAAGCCTGCCATACAGATATACATTTCTTCAAATAAATTATGTTTTATGCAAGACAGGAGGTAGAAATACAGCTCAGTGCCTTAATAAGGGAGTGTGTATGCGTGTAAATTCTTAAAATTAGTTACATACATATGAGTGTATCCAAAATGTGCCTTTACTAATACAGACTCAATATCATCGCTTAGTGCGCACACCTAAAAAGTAATAATAATAATAATAATTAAAAAAACTCCAATCCGACACATATATTGATACACTTCAAAATCCAGTATCCAGAGCTGCCAGAACCGTCATATGTCACTGTGACTGGACTGTCAGCGGCCAGACTTTTTGTTCAACCACCCATCCACAAAAGAAACCAGTGCAAACACATAGTGTGATGTCCAACCTCATAACAAATTTGTCTGTACGTTTATTGCAACAGACCCTTCATGTCATCAGAGTCACAGTGCAATTTACACCTCTTCATCTTGCAGGATCAGGCTGCTTTAGCCAGGTTGAAACATTTTCAAACCTTATTGAAATCAAATTAGGATGCAAAGTCATGTTTGGAGCCATCTGGCAGAAAACTTTGGGAGCACTGCACATCTTTGACTCTCACCTTAACCTTCAGCTATCTATGAACACAAACACATTTCAAAAGGCTACTATCATAGGTCTTGGGTGCAAGAGGAAAAAAAGTAAGAAGCATTGCCAAAACATGCAGATAAAGACATTCTGAGGACATGTTACTTAGTTACACAGACATTCAGGATCGAATGCACAAGGTTCCTGCTGTATTTGGGAGGCAGTAGCAAAAACATGCACATACGCAAATCAAACCACCGTGTCCAGGGGCCACCCACAGATAATACATTTCAAAGGCTGAGCATGTGTCTGTGGCGTGCAGTGATGTCAATGTTAAAAACGCTGGCTGCCTTGTTTTTTAAGGCTAATGTGGAGGTGGGAAAGCGTGGAGAAAGTGAGAATCTGAATTGCAAATTCAAAAAAGACAAATTTAGCAACAAGGGTTTTCTATTTGAGAGCATTTTATCCTCAAGTGCATCCTCATCTGTTTATCTTACATTGTACTCAGCTTACTATATGGTTATTGAGATGCATTTTTTTTTTTTTTTATCAATGGAAGACAAAATAAGGGTTTTCATGATCACTTCACCTGAGCAATCCTGTGGATGAAATGCAATGTACAAAAGGGTCAGAAGCATATTGCAACCCATAATTATGTAACTGACTGAATGTACATGGGAGTTGTAGCGCGAATGCTAATTGAGGTCCGTCTCCGGTCTTGAGGAACAGAAGTTTCCAGATGAGTATTGAGAGAGGGAGAGGAGAAAACAGCAGAAAGGATGCTTCTTGTTGGGTGTCTCGGCCAGTTGTGGGTTTATTCTCTTAGAACGGGGCTGCCCAGAAACCAGTATCTAGTGACAGTTTCACTGGAGTTAAGCAGTGAGCTCTAGGCTGATGTTCAGAGTTATAAAGAGCACCACTGAATAAGGCCATTTGCACAGTTGGCTTCAAAGAGGAAAAGGAGGGAGGACGTCAAAAATTTCAGTACTAACTAAACTGCCTTGTTTCCTCCCATCCCTGTCAACTCCTCCTATTTTCCTCCTCCTCCTCCTCCTCACAGTGCAGACTCTGAGTACAGAGCTCCTGATGACCCATGCGGTGGATTGGGTGTCACCAAACGACGTAGCGACGCAGAGGAGGAGGAGCTTAGATCTCCACAGCTGCGCAGGTGGATCCCCTCTGGTGTCCGACCGCCGTGGTACCGGTTGTGTCGACTGTCACTGTGGGAGTGGTGGTGTCCACGGCGGTGGGGGTGGTGGGTGTGATGGTTGGGGTGGCCTCGGCTGGTGTTCCAAGGTGTCAGCAACACCTGAGAATAAAATTTAGACAAAGAGCAGATGGCATTACTTGCAACTATTCTGATACAGGTGAAAAATATTAGCTTAGTCACAGCTTGTTGTCATACTTGTTCCAAGGGCATGTGGTTGGTGGCAGCGCCATCAGTTCCACTCCTCCTCTTTGGCCCCTGCCCTGTGTTCCCAGCATGCTCGGTGGAGGGCGATAGGTTGCGTTTGGAGCGCTGCAGGAAGCGAGCCACCAAACCTCGAGTCACCTGAAGGAAAAGTAAAGGGGAAGATGAAATAAGACAGTCAAACAATAGTCCAGCTTTTGCAAAGATTTACATAGAAAGTGTTTGTTGCTTTCGTATTTTTTATCAACAATTTTCACCTTAAGGTCTCCGAGGGAACGGTGGCAGTCTTTAGGTAAACGCAGTGGTGAGGTGGGTGCAGGTTTAGAGGGCACCTGCACCCCTGTGGCTGCTGATTTAATGCTGCCTTTCCTCGGCAGAGCTGCAGCAGGAGGCAAAGAGGTGCGAGGCAACAGGCACGCCTCAGAGGACGGACCTGATGGAGATGGAGTAAGGAAAAAAAGAGCTCTCATTTATTAAGTTATAATACTGTAGACCCCAGGTTGGTTCAGGGGAGTAACATGAAACAAGATGAAGAATATCAGATGTCAGCTTGCACATTTTCTTATTCTTTTATTGCTAGACTCAGAAGCTTAAAGGAAACATATTTTGCTAATTTTTAGGTTTGAGACTACTGACCAGATTTAGGGGTCAGTGTTTTATGGAAAAAAGAAAAACTGAAAAAGCGTAATAGGTTTCCTTTAAATTGAATTTTAGGTAGTGCCTAGGCCAAAAATAATAAACAAAGCAGCTCTAATTATAAAAAAAACAACCACAATTCTGAATAAACTACACTAAAGAGAAAATGTTAGAATGCTAAATGTAACTTCTTAACGATATAAAAAAAGGGGGAAAAGAAGGAAAGCAGGCATCCCATACAGAGCTTCATGGCAAAGGTGCAAGTTAAGAATTAAGTTTAACAGCAGAAGAACTTGATTCTGACAGTAACTTGACAGCATCATGTTAAAGAGCCAGGAACCAAGTCCTGACAAAATATCTCAAAATACACGTATAATCTCTAAATGTAAACAGACAGCAGAAAATGGCCAAGCGGTCTCAATCTGATCTTAATCTGTTTTTATTATTTCCATCGTTGTCATAGCTGTAAGATAAATTTCTGCTTGGATAAAGGACAGCCTTGTTTCAAAGAAGTATACTGTATATCTTCACCAACTATGTGAAGATATGGAATACTATTGAAATGACTATGCCAGATTGTCATCATACTCTGGAGGAAAGAAGAGCATATGATTTTGTGTTGAAATGTAATCATTGATACTACAAATCCACCATGAAAAGTCCAAATTTGGCTGCTTAAACTCCCAAAAAGATGCTATCTTCCATGACATATCTAATATTGATAAATCAGGGAGTATCATTTGAAAACAATGTAAATGAGGAACTGGTAAGGCACATTATTGCTCCCACAGCAGAATCTAATTTATCATCTCTAATCAAATCACTGCTAATTTAGATGGTTAGATGTTGTGGAAGAGAATCATAAATCACCTGCACAGGGGGACAGATTTCCTCCTGTGGTGTTTAAATCTGCATTCATTTCAAAGAGGGTTTGATAGATGATGGCCATTAGGTGCAAATGTGTTGAATTATATCTCATCACAACAATTTTGACATGTTTTCTTTTAGGCTTTTTTGCCTTTAATTGGACTGTCAGATGTGAAAAGCCTCTTACCTGTGCCTGTTGATGCTTTGCTGCCAACAGAGCCAAAGTCAACTAGAGAGAAGGAGATACAAGGACAGGTTATGGCACAGAAATAGTACTGTAGGAGATGTACTCATTCTCCTGTCTGACTTACCTGTATCAGTTGAGGAGCCGAGGCCTGGCTCACTGTGCGACCTCACCAGACGCAGGAGCCCTTCACTATCCCTTCTCACTCCTTCTCCATCCTTCTCACCCTTCCCAGCCCTTCGTCGAAGGTACAATGGCAGCTGGCCCAAGAGGGGTGGAGCGTTACCCGGCCCGCCACTCTGCTCCCTGGCAGCTGGGGAGGATAAAGTCGGAGGAGCAGAGGAGGCTGGGGTAGCTCCTTGGTGTGAGGGAGTGGAGGGGCAAATTCGAAACTCTGGGATGGAGGATCGCTGTTGAGAGGCGGACGCTTCTATCGCTTCCAGCTGGGAACAGCTACTAGCTAGCATGGCCTGGCGACGCAGCACTGGAGACCTGCAGGACGAAAACAGGAGAGAACAAAATAATGTTAATTGTAAACTGTAAGGTCCTTCATTAATAAACTATGCACGTTTGTTCGTCCTCACCTGTATGTGGTGGTTGCTGTGCTCGGTGAAGAGCAGGAGTTGGACCTCTCTCCTCTGATGAAGCGCCTGGCTCTCGGACCTCCTGCCAGAGGACTCTCGGGTGTCTGAGACAGGGGACCACGAAAGCTAAAGTACTCCCCACCCTCTATTCCGTCTCCTCCCTCACCAGCGGTCCTGTTGCCCCTCTCCCCCTGGTTCCTCAGACCGACCTCCATCAGACAGGAGTCCTCAGAGGGGGAGGAGTCATCAGGGATGTCCACGATCTCTGACATCAACAGAGATCCACTGTCCATGGACACTAAGAAAAAAAAGGTAATCCTTTATTATGAAAGGACAACTTTGCTTTTAGTTTAACTTATACTTACTGTCTGAAACTTACTTTATTTTGTGTAAAACATTAACCTGGCAATAGACAAGGTTTTTGTTTTAACGTATCATTATTAAGTCAATGTTGATTGCATAATGTAATATAAAGAATGATGACAACATCAGCGTTTATTTTAGTTCCCTATAACCTTGTTTGCACTGTGCTATTTTGTCTGCCAACAGGCACAAAATCTCTGTATAAAATGAAGGCTGACTGGTGATCCAGTCGGCTGGCAGCCTGGCACCATTTAAATCTGCTTCCATGTCTCCATTACAGACTAAATGAATGAGTAAAACTTTCTTCCTGTGTAGTTGGTTACTGTGAGGAAAATGGAAACAAACCAGTCGTCTTTGCTGCAGCGGCACCAACAATAATACCATTTGGAAATGCTGTCTGCTTCCACTTTATATTGCTGTGAGTAATAACCGACTTAAATCGATGGTCCATTTTATTAAAATAATGTGTTTCACAGATATAATTTAATTGGAAATGTTTTTGCATAAAAAAATGAGTTTATTGATTGTAACATTTTTTGTGATTCATTTTCAGTCTATTGATTAATCGTTAAATGTCACATTCTCCCTCTGGCTTTTTAAACTTCATCATAATGCTCCTTTTAACAAGTACAAGTGAATATAACAGATAGTATATAGAACAGTCTCGGCCTCTCTACTGTCACTGTCAAACATGCTGTATGAAGACATATATATACTGTACATGCATTTATTGTATATAACTTCCAACTTCATGTACATGAAGTAATCTGTTACATTACCCATTTAATATGTCTCCCTTTGCACTATTTGTATTGTTTACAATTCACAGAAACACTTGATTTGCATAAAGACATTGTATGTTGTTGGTCACTGTTGCTTTTTATATATATTTACTGTATTTCTTTCACCTACTTGTATGTACATTATAGTTAGATTCCTTCTATGTGTACACATACTTGGCCAAAATGGCCGATTCTGATGCTGAAGTGAATCTGCGATGGTTTCTCACCTTCTCCACTGAAGGCAGTAGAAGTTCCTCTCTCTCCAGACAGCTCAGTGCCGTGCTGGTCATACACTGTTGCCTGGACAGTCAAATTAAACCAGGATCAGCACAGGCAGTAAGTAAATCACACTTTACACACACAGATAAATTTATTTACACACACTCACCTGGCTCGCAGCTCTCTGTCCCATCACAGCTTCATAAGGAGGGGGGCAGTCAGTGGGGTAGAGAGGAACAGGGCTCTCCATGGAGCCATTGTAGGTGATGCTAGATGTTAATAAGAAATATTACACAAATCATTTCCTTTCGTGCTATATTTATATGTATGTGTAATAAGGGTTTATTAAGTGCTGATGTGGTACCTCTGAGCGTCTGTTTCAGAGCTGCAGGTGTACTCAGGAGGATAGTAGGGGGGTGGAGGAATGGGTGGGACAAACTCCTCAAAGTCCATGATGTTGGTCAGGAAGGCATCCTGAGGAGTGGTGCATTCTGGGTTGACTGAACGAGAGCGATGTGGAGCCAGCTAGAAATGTAAAACATGCACAACAGATACATGCAATGGGCCACAACACTTGTGCATAGTCTGTTTTCAAATGTAAATCCTGATGCCTGAATACAGCATTGTGGTTTACTGCTGGGTTTTTGTCATTTGTGGGAAGAAAAAAAAGCAAGTCTGGTGTAAAATGTGCTGTATCTGCACTCACCAGGTGCACGAGGTCCAGAGAGAATATGTGGATACTGCAGGTCACAGTGGACAGAGTACAGATGATGGTGGAGAGAATGCTGAGACCACATGCGCTGAACAAAAGGTCCTGAAAAGAAATACGCATTCAGAAAATTGAAATCTGCCGTCATGTTTAACATTTTGTTGGCAGGAATATGTAAAGGATAGGTTGACAATATTACAAGTCTGCATAAACAGACAGAATCTGTCCACGGACCACAGACAGACAGACAGACAGGGATAGACATATAAACATCTGACAAAATACTGCCTCGGTGGCACACCCCTTCTTCTGGCCCTCTAGCTCGGATCACTTCTATCTTGAAACTTTATTTTGAGCTCAACTACATATCTGTAAAGTTCCCTGAATGCATCTCGCACGATTGTGAGTCACTATTTCTGTGACAAAATCTGTCCAAAGGCAGGCAGACAGACAAGGTGAAAAGAATACCGGTGAATGAGAGTTGATAGGAATGATTGGGACTGGGTTACACTGATCTGCAACTTAAAACAAGCGGGGGCCAGGGCTGTAAAGTGGGGAGGTCTAATGGCCACTTTCCTATATCCTAACTCTGTAGCTCCAGCATCCTTGCTTGGATGACAACCATCTTCAATCTCAGCCTTCATTATAATCTCAACTGCACTCCTGGGATAGTATGAGGCGATAGTATCACAGCAGTGTGGGAGAAAGTCATGAAGCTTGACTTTCTCCCACACTGCTGTGATACTGTGATACTGATCGCACTGACAAAAATCCGTCCACACCTGGCAAAATAATCAAAACCTCTTCTGTCATAGTTACTTGCTACAAAATGTCCTCCAGGAGTAAATTTTGCCACGATGATACACAGACACACAAACCCACAAAAGGAAAACATTACCAGCTGACGCTGTCACGACTGGTAAACACTAACTTTGGAAGACATCCAATCTGCTGAGGCCTCATGTTAGCGTCAGATAAACTTTTGAATACATTTTAGCTCAAAACAAGTACTTGAGGTCTTTGAATTAAATATATTTTAATGTCTACAGGACACGAAGAATGATGACAACAAGCAAAACCTGTTTCAATGTTCATATGTACACCTGAAAAACTGTGAACTTTTCCTTTAATGGTTAACTTTGGTGATAAAGTGATTAATTGGGTCTCCAGTATAGAGACACATCCCACCTACCTTCAGCTGATGTCTGACTGAGTGACAGTCAGCGATTTGATAGAGGACCAGGGTCTCCTCCTCTGTCATGGAGCAGGGTTGAGTGGGTGCGCAACACACACACAGTCCATTCTCCACCTACACACATTTCCATACACAGTGGGCTGGTGTGAAATACTGAAGTCCACACTAAAAACATATTCACAGATATTCCTGGCACGTTCCACATGCATCTGGCTAGAAGGACATTGCAGCACGAGGCAGAAGACAACACTTGCATAAAGTTGTTTACCTGGCAGGTGAGCATCGACTTGACCATCTGTGCGTTCTGACAGGAGAGCATGGAGCCGGCCAGACTGAGGATCACACACACTGCGGACAGCAGCATGAACAATGACACCTGTGGAGGAGCACACAGCCATGTTTGGATTTAGAGCAGCATGTCAAAACTTGGGTCATGCAAGGCCAAGAGTGTGCAGCAGATTTATCCTTTTTTTTTTACTGAGTCACTAATGTCCTGAACATTCAGCGAGAGAGGAGGAACTAAAAGTGAAGCTGAAAGAAGTAACCGGAAGTCACACTTGAGTAAAAGTAAAGTCTTATAAATATTGTGTTCACATATTACTTTGGTAAAAGTGAAAATCACCAATACGACTAGCGCTAGACCAATGTCCAAAACTATCCGATACAAAATGTGAAAATAAAAAAAGTAATTTTCTTGCAATAAATGTACTTCAGTATCAGTTAAGTTAAAATAAATTATACATATATTTACATGTATGTATAGACAGTATACAAGAGATCACGGGATATGTCTATGTATTGGAATCTGTTTTTTCAATCTGACTGACAATTCATAAATTAATTTAAAAATGTCTGACTTTCTGATGTAATCTGCAAAGTTTCAAGTAACTAAAGCTATCAAATAAATGTGGTGAGTCAAAGGTACAATATTTAACTCCAAACTGTAGTGAAAAGGAACTAAACAGTAGCAGAAAATGGAAAAACAACCTCAAAATTGCACTTAAGATTTCTACTTGAGTAAATGTACTTAGTTACATTCCATGACTGAGTACTTGATTTGGTTTTAGGATGGACAGAAAACCTGCACACTTTTTTCCCTCCATGTCATGTATCAACCACCTCCAGATTTTATGTGTGTTACTTTACTAATTTTTCTGAATCAATACATGAATATGTACAATGTGAGTACACAGTTTATACAGTATGATTACAACTACACTTTGTTACAGGGCCCCGTAACAAAAGGCTTCAGGATTTGGTAAAGTTCAGCATAAACTCAGATTTTGAACCAAAATGGACAAGAAGTCCTTTTACGTACTTAGAAAATTTTTTAATTTGAACAACTTCAATTCCACAATGACGAGGCAAACTCCATGTCATCATATATATCTGCTGATGAAGATCATGTGATATGCTCAAAAGCACCAGACCAGCTACTAAAGGGACCCTGAGGTTGTTTTTTTTTTTCAGGATCTGCTCTAGACATGTTTTAGGATGTATATAATACCCTGTATTTTAAATAATAATGAACTTCTTATACCCTCACCCCCCGCAACCCAAGGAATCTCAACTAGGATTGGCTTCCATACTATTTGTGATGTCCCAAATCATGCTCGTAGACCCGCCTCTCTGAAATCTGATTTTCAGTGAGCACAAAGAAACTTTCCACTTTCATCAGATGAATGTGTAAACAGCCTTCAGGTGTCAAACTTTTCACAAACATCATTCTACACAGTGAAGAAGAAACAACACGTTTCTGTCTTTAAACTTTTGTTTATATCTTGCTTTCGTGGTGCATATTCCTAGACCAATTTGGAGTCACTCAAAGGACTATAACCACTGAACCTAGTTGTTTTTGGGGTTTCTCTTTACCCTGTTGGTAATCCGTTACATGGTTTAACACTTATAACTAAGAGACTCGAATGCTCCTTTTATCAAATGGAAATATACATACCACCAGCGTCAGAGGTCTCCTCCATGAGATTATCCCAACTATCCCTGATGCCACCACCTGCAGACAGACAGCACATCCATCAGAAAACCGCCCTCAGGATCTCTTAGTTGTTTTAATTCTGTATGTTTGTCACTTACAAAGAAGCCGGCCCAGAATGGACAGGACTGCCTCACACGGGCTGAGGAGGTGAAGGCCATGCTGGTGAAAGAGAAGGCCAGGACCATGGCCCCTAGGCCCAGGTGGCACAGCCCCAGGTACAGGAGCAGCCGAGCCCCACCAGGCCCCCGGCCCGACATGCCTCTGCGGCTGTCCGACCACCCCCGGGAACCCGAGGCCGAAGCCACGCTGCTGGAGTCCGACGGCGAAGGCATGTTAGGCTCTTGTGTGTGTGTGTTTGTGTGTGTGTGTGGAGGAGGCTTGGAGAGGCTTCACGCTCACTCTGTGTTCATAAAACAAACTTGAGTTGTGTGGGTAGAAGTGCAGGAGAGCATAAACGCTGGCTTCAGAGCTCCACTCTGTCACAATTATGCACCAAGCTCTCCACTGGCAGGTGCCATAGGTTCTGCGCAATGCCCCATGGTGCGCACTATAGTCCGGTGAGTGAGTCCAAGAACTTTGTCAGCAGAAAGTTGAGAATTGAGCAGCCACTACACCGTACTCACCTCATTTGACGTTTCAGCCATGACACTAAGATTGCTTCAGCCAATACAGTGTCTCAGTTCACAGGCCACAACAGAGGCCAGCCTCCTGCTCAGTCACTCTCTGATGAAACCACAATCACACAACTGAGGCGGGTTGTTTTCACACATCATTGTTACACTCGTTGGCTTTTTGCTGCTCCCTCCTCTCCATCTTCTGCCATCTTCCACCTCTCCCTCCTCTCGCCAGTGGCATTGCGGTAACTGGAGACCCGAGCAGGCCGCAAATATTAAAGCATCCCAAAGAAAGCAGCTGATCCCTCGTTGTTTCAGCCCCTGGCAGCTCACACAGACTACATGAGCCGGTCAGTCCGTGTGTCCGGTCAGGAGGAGCAACATCCGAAACATGTGCGCTCCCCCCCCCACCCTCCTCCTCCCTTGGCCTTATGTTTTAGGTGCTCATCCTGTCACGGAACAAGAAAGAGACGATGTGGGGGACCAGAGCGCCAAGATCACATCGGCGCGTTCGGGAAGCGAGACTAATTACCTCGACATGAACAGGAAATAAATATCCTCCATCGATTTTCAAACTGCAGCAGAAATAGCAGCCAGGCTGGGAGGAATCTTTCCTCGCGGGTTTCGATCTTTGACAAACTCCACCTCGGGGGTTTTGCGGTGGTACACACACGCACCTAGAGCCCCCCTCCTTCTCCTCCTCCACCTCCGCCGCCTCTTTCCTCCCTGCAGTCACGCGGGCATCCCGTTCAGCCCGTGTGTTCGTGAGCGTGTGTGTGTCTCCCGGACGTTTACCTCACCGTCTCCCACCAGGTGTCACAAGAACAAAACAACATAGTTTACAGCCTACCAATGTCCGGGATCACATGTTTAAATCCACCCGAGTTAATTTGTGATTCTTCTTTTTAATTGGCCCCTCCCTCCGCTGCCCTCACGTCCTTCTCTCTGTTCCTCGGTGGAGCTCTGGCGCTGCGAGAAGAGCGTATCGTGTTTGCAAACCGAAACCTGCCCTGCGTGATGACAAGGCACGCAGCACAGCGTGCAGGCAACTTGAAGATGCGGCAGAGCGCGTGCACACCGTCGTGGTGCTGATGCTGGGAAGGAGGGGCGGTTGCCTAGCGACACACTCCAGCTCCTGCTGCTGCAGCGAGAAAGAGCAAGCTCAATTTGTGGCAGCGGCACCTAGCTGCGGCATCTCTTGTGGCACCCTGAGATGCCGCAGCTAGGTGCCGCTAGCAGTCGCGGCGGGTGCCACTGTTTGGTGGAGGTGCCACGGCGGGTGCCACTGTTTGGTGGAGGTGCCACTACGTGTGCCACTGTTTGGTGGAGGTGCCACTGCGGGTGCCACTGTTTGGTGGAGGTGCCACTGCGGGTGCCACTGTTTGGTGGAGGTGCCACTGCGTGTGCCACTGTTTGGTGGAGGTGCCACTGCGGGTGCCACTGTTTGGTGGAGGTGCCACTGCGGGTGCCACTGTTTGGTGGAGGTGCCACTGCGTGTGCCACTGTTTGGTGGAGGTGCCACTGCGGGTGCCACTGTTTGGTGGAGGTGCCACTGCGGGTGCCACTGTTTGGTGGAGGTGCCACTGCAGGTGCCACTGTTTGGTGGAGGTGCCACTGCGGGTGCCACTGCGTGTTCCACTGTTTGGTGGAGGTGCCACTGCAGGTGCCACTGCGGGTGCCACTGTTTGGTGGAGGTGCCACTGCGGGTGCCACTGCGTGTTCCACTGTTTGGTGGAGGTGCCACTGCGGGTGCCACTGTTTAGTGGAGGTGCCACTGCGTGTGCCACTGTTTGGTGGAGGTGCCACTGCGGGTGCCACTGTTTGGTGGAGGTGCAACTGCGGGTGCCGCTACCAGTGCCACGGCAGATGCTGCCGTTTTGTTGGGCGGAGGTGTCACTATATGCTATCGGGATTTTACCATTATTTTGCAAGGTTTTCTTGATTAACCACCAACCAGGGACCATCTTAATTTTACCAACACTCAAATTGGTTGGGAGCAAAAATATCCTTGAAAAAATTGCTATAAAAATGTATTTTTCTATTTTGCATAATTCTCTTATTTCCACCTTTCCATTGAAATAGTTTTCATCAACATTTATTGACAAATGCAACCATTCAAGATGGACAGAATAAAAGTAAACAAACATTTTATAACATTTTAAAATTTTAATATGAGATTTGGTTGTGTGTGTGTGTGTGTGTGTGTGTGTGTGTGACTAAATTTGATTACCTACCAATGTTTCTCCAGTCATCCAGTGTTTTAATCACTTTTGAGTTTACACATCCACAGGACCAGCGTGTCGTAAGTTGTAGTGACAAATAGGTGGGCAGTCATCACTCTGATTTGACGCTCTGTCGGGTTGCCAGGTGTGAGAGGTCACTTCAAGTATTGCAGCTTCAATCCAAAAGTGGGTTATGTTATTTACATCGTGATGTGGTAGCCTAACTATTTCCCATAATTTGAAAACATCTCTGACAAAGATTAAGTAGGCTAATTTAGTAGGCTACCTTGCCATTCATCATCCTTCTCTCCTGCCGCATCTCTCTCTCAAGCGATAACAAAATAGGAGGTTAAAGAAAAATCTGCATATTTTCCTCTGTAACGCTATTCCAATGGGGTTATGAGTAATTATCGCCTAATATAAAGCCGACTTTCAAAATGTGACCTTTAGAATGACCATTCCCCGCAGTCCCCTTGTGTCATAAAGTGTCATAAACCCTATCATAAGTGTTGCCTCTGTACACTTCCAATTGGCATTTTCGTTCAAGTTGTAATGGATAAAGTAAGGGGGGGGGGGGAAACATCACCTTTCAAACAACACAAAACAATGTCGCCTGAGTGTTTTAATCACAGATGAGCATTTTATTACCCAAAGTGACAGGAAAAACACAAACATGGCAACCATTTAAGCTACATATTTATTCTTTAAGTGTCATCAAAACATCATTTGATTTTTTTTCTACCTCGTGGATCAGCAGCCATCTGCTGACACGTCTGTAAATGGTTGCCATCTTAAGTCTGAAACCACTTCACATTCATATATAAATGATTTTAAATGCAGTCTTATGTAAGATACTGTATTCAGATGATTTATTGTAACCCAATGGAAAAGTGATGTAGGCCTATGTGGCACAACAGGGCAACGCAAAGCACTTATGCATTAAACCAACTAAAAATATACATAACATGAATCATTAAAATGCAATCAAAAGATTTGGAATAACAGATATGTCATGAAGATTTTGTGCAATATACAATCCTCTCTGAAGATATAAACAATATCAGAGAACACACCAACATCAGCAAAATTGATGCTGGTTGACATGCAAAATGCCAATGTCAGGCCTGGACAAGGAAGGAGGACTCAGGAGCAGAATTAGAGCAATACAAGCAGGTTTTTATTAGAGATTTGATTTCTCCACTTAAGCTCTTAAATCAGGTGACAAACAAACAGGCTATGAAACGATATGATCTATAGGCTATGAAAACGGGAAACAAGACTACAATAACTCGAGGCAAAAACGACCCCAAAGAAAAGGACTAATGAAACCAAAAATCACTCTAAACGAGGCGCAGAAAAAGTACAAAGAACTAAACTACTCTGGCACAAACGGCTATAAAAACTTGTAACAAAAAAATCACTCCAATCGGAGGAAAAGAAAAAAGGCTATAAACACAAACTACTCTAGCGACTATCTATAAAAACGAAGGAAACAAAAGAGGCACTCCACTGGAGGCAAACAACAGGCTATGAAATTATCTTGGACTATTCAGAAAAATAATTATCAAACAAAAAAAATCACTCATTTAAGAGGCAAAAGTCAAGTAATACAAACTCTTAATTCGTGGCTTGGATCTAGGCTGTGGACGAGGGCTGGGGTGTGGGACGAACACAAACACTCTGGCACAAGACAAAGGGGGAACGCAGACTATAAGCACATGAGGGAAATGGGGAGCAGGTGGAAACAATCAGGGATCAGGTGAGACAATCAGACCGGTGACACATGAGGAAGGGCAAGTGACCTGAAACGAGAGGAGAGTTAGGTTTCAAAATAAAACAGGAAGTTACGAGACAAAACCCCAAGACAAGACAAACCTCACCGCGGTGTGACAGTCAAAAATAAGTAGGTCTTTCACAATCAAATGAAATCCATGTAGTATATTATGGATCTGGATTTTTTTTTTTTAAATCAGGAAAAAAGTTAAAAGTCTTTATCTGTTGAGTTGCAAATCAGTGGTTAAAAGCGTCATATGATGTTTCTGTCTTCAGATCCAGACGGATTATACAGTATTGAACAGTTTGAGTCCAAAAACACAGAGGGTGGGTTCCAAGTTGGTCCGATGTATTGACATTGTGAGCAGTATCCTACGTCTCTCTGATGTCTCTTCTGGGGGAAAGTGCATAACTGACAGATATTTAAGATAAACTGTACAAGAAAATATACAGTAGCCTATAGTCAGACTAAGTGGAAGCAGTAACGACTTCATATTCCTCTAAAAAAAAAAGAAAGAAAGAAAAAAACAATATGAAGATGGAAAACCTGCAACACAGTCGTATTAGACATCATTTTTAATATAAAGAAAGATAATAGCCTAACCTAAATGTAAGCTATTCATTTTCTTTCTTTCCACAGCATTGCTACATAACATATTATTTATGTAGGTTTTGTTCACGTAATCCTATTTACATGTTCGAAATAAAATCATAAATGGCAATGAAATTAATGAACAAACGGTGATATGAATCAATACGAAATATTGAGAGATTAATCAAGGAAACCTTGCAAAGTAATGAAAAACATGTCATGGAAATGCTACCTGTAGCTAGTCTAATTCAGCTTTGACAATTGTTAACATTCATAAACTAAACCTCGGCATCTCAATAGCAGCCTTCCCAAAGAGCGACATCTGCCTTGGCATCTCCCCCAAACAGCGTCATCAGGCATCTGTGGCAGTTGTAACCCACTCTTGGTAAAGGCTGTGATAATCATACAAGCAAGTACACAGACAACAAAATAAGTTGCAAAGTATAGTTTTAGTCAGTTAAGTTGCAGGTGATAATCCACACACCATGTGTAACAATTGAATGAAAATAAAAATAAACACTTTTTTTGTGGAGAGAATTGAAGATGATTTTGTTTCCCATTATTTCTCTCCTCCACACTTGCTCAAACTGTTATTTAAACATAGTTAAAATTCTGATTGGCCGCTATGTCTTCTAAAGATCTTCAGACGTCAAGTAGACTAGGCTATATCATGTAAAAGACTTAGGTGGAATCATCTAATGCAATGCAAAATAATATATTTAACTAAGCCTACATAAATGGTATACATGAGTTGCTGAGGCTATGAGAAAAAGCTTGGATTAATTATGTTAAGTTGATTGATGGTTTCAAGTAGGCTATAGTACTCCTGCCCTCTATGTGTGCTGAGATTACTGCAGTAGCCCGGAAGCGACCCCACGCTGGAGGTCTGCAGCCAGACCCTCTTGTCTTGCTGCAGCAGCATAAGCAGTGACACCTCCGCCGAACAGTGGCACACGCAGTGGCACCTCCACCAAACAGTGGCACCCGCAGTGGCACCTCCACTAAACAGTGGCACCCGCAGTGGCACCTCCACTAAACAGTGGCACACGCAGTGGCACCTCCACCAAACAGTGGCACCCGCCGCGACTGCTAGCGGCACCTAGCTGCGGCATCTGAGGGTGCCACAAGAGATGCCGCAGCTAGGTGCCGCTGCCACAAATTGAGCCAGCCCCTGCTGGCTGCAGCAGTGAGGCGGGGGGAACTATCACTCTATTGACCGCCAGGGGAAGAAGTAGCCTTTACTTAAGTAAAAGTACTAATATTACACTGTGAAAATACTCCACTACAAGTAAGTCCCGCATTTAAAATCTTACTTAAAGGATAAGGTCACCCAAAAATTTAAATTCTGTTATCCACTCACCCCCATGCCAATCTAAAGTTGGGTAAAGTTTCTTAGTCCTTAAAACATTTCTGGAGATCCACAGCAAAACAGCATTCTCCTAGTAGATGGGGACTTGTTTTCAAATGTAAAAACATAAAATGGCTCCATGCAGCTCGTCCGGCGAAATCCAAGTCTCCAGAAGTCCCGAGAACTTTGCTTGTGCACCCACTCCAGATGGGGCCATGCATTGAGAATGTAAATAACATATTTTCAAATCAAATTGGGATTGTGGGACTTACGAAGACTTTGATTTTAACTTCATTATATACTGTTGTTAGTTTAATCTATAGCAATGCATCAAAGAACCAAGACGTTTCCTGCAGTGTTTGTGGTGACAAAAACAGGCACTTTAAGCCATAACATGATCTTTTCTTAACCTTAACCAAGTGGTTTTTGCCCCTAAACCTAACCAGATCATAACCACAGCCGTGTCACAACATACCTAAAGAAATGAAAGTTGCAACATAAAGAAATGTAAAGTTTTAACTTTAACACATCTGCCATTTGCAGAAAAGTAAACTTCTGATTTTATTTTGGTGATTGGGTTGTTGTTACAATATAAAAGTTTTTAAATTGTTCATTTATTTTAAGAAGTCTGAGGATTTTCTGAACTCATAAAGCAGAACTTCACTCTTCAGTTTATCACAAATAAAGCACAGTTACCTCAGATTTTTACTAAAGTACAGTACTTCAGTAAATGTGCTTTGTTTTATTCCACCACTGGCTGCTCTACAGGGGAGATAGTAGTTAAAAAAGGCAGCAGGGGGTGCTAGTAGTGAGCGTGTCCCATAGGTGTCTGGTCTAATTTAGACCTGTGTAGAACCCGCACTGTGTCTGTCAATAAAGCTATTTCCTGTCAGTGTCCTTGAGACAAAAAAACACCTTCTGCTCTTTATCTGTAATCTTTATCTGCTGCCTGACTACTTTAATTAATATTAACTGAGTTATTTAAGTAAGAAAATGATTAATAAACACTGTAAACAGTAATAAACCTCAGTGGTCTAACAGCTACAAAATATATCCTTCTCACTTCTCCTTCTCATATTTTTCCATACTTGTTTGCTATCTATCTGCTTAATATTGTTATTCTGATTTTATATTCTGACCTATGTCGTTTCTTACTTGCTGTTAGGTTTCTTCCTTTCTATCCTGTTTTTTAAGTTCTCCCTTACACAAATTGAGCGTCTAAGAATAGCTGGTGTCATATACTGAACAGATTGTAAAGAGAAATTTCATGAACATCAAACAATCCAAGCTACAAACTCTGATTATCTTATTTAGCCAATAAACAGATTCAAACTACAACACACTCATCATGTTTTATTCAGCAAGCGGCAGGTCTGTAAACTACAAACGAAGTCTTGTGGCCGGTCTAAAAAGACACAGAATGTGAAAGGAATGCATAAAGCGTGTACAAAGGAAACACAGTATGTCTGTCAGGATCAGATGAGCACCTATAATCAGAGCCAGTTTGAATGAACTGAAATTGCCTGAACAGGACTGTCATGTCAGATGTAGCTAACGTGTGATAGTGTTTAGTCAGAGATCTGTCAGGCACTTCAGATAAAAGGCAAGACCCACTAAATCATTTCAAATGAGGGGCCATGTGAGTACTGCTGCTGCCCTCACATCCGCTCCATTCACATGCATTATCCATCATTCTTTCTTCTCTCCACTCATCTTCTCATATTGCACTTATCTCTGTCCCTATCTTCCACATTCTCAATCCATTCATCACTTAAAGGGACAGTTCACCCCAAAATCATTAATCTGTATCTTTACTCTTACATGTAGT